>NC_141610.1:38230226-38561476 GCF_047967505.1 Dipteris shenzhenensis | reverse complement strand
GGCAAAAACACGGTCAGCATCAGTGCCTCGGGTGAAACCGCAGTGTCACCAAGCGACCTCTAGATATCCTATGAGCTTGCCTACACCGTGGGTGCGGAGGTGCTACCCCCCCCATGAGCATCTGGTAATGCTCCAGACGTATGCTCTGCTGAACCGGCATGAGAGACTACCGCAGTAGGCTCGAGACCAAATGCCTCAAGGTAGAGCTGTAAAATTTGAGGTGAATCTGCCAATTCACTCTCTTCCATCCACAGATCGCATCGTTCGCAGGATAGTTCTTACACTTCACACGATAGTGTCTGGCAACTCTACCATTAACTTTCGGTTCCTTATGTGCCACAATCTGCTCAAGAATCAAGACCTCATCTTGCTCATCAACTTCAGGTTGCTCTTCAACTGGCATGCTATCTGAACAAAACAGCGAATGAAGCGCCTGTAGTATGAACACAAGCCAAGAAAACTATGAACTTCATGTAAGTTCTTCAATGGGGGCCAATTCTTGATTGCCTCTATCTTGGCAGGGTCCATCCTTACTCCATCTCGTGAGATTATGTGTCCCAAGAAATGTCTCTCTGGCATGAAGAACTCACTCTTCTTGGTGTTGACCAGCAACCTGTGTTTCTTGAGTTATGCAAATACAACTGCCAAGTGTTGCCTATGCTCCTCTTCATCTTTCGAGTGCATAATAATGTCATCAAAGAATGTACCCACAAACTTCGTGTGCTCTCTGAAAATGCGATCCATCATACGATTGAAGGTAGCAGGAGCATTAGTCAAACCAAATGGCATGACCAGAAACTCATAAAGCCCAAAAGTGGTCTTGAAGGCAGTCTTATGTATATCTTCGGGCCCAGTTCGTCTGACGGTAACCACTCTTCAAGTCAATGCGACTGAAGATGGCTGATCCCTCTAATTGGTCCAAGATATCATCAATGTGTGGAATAGGAAATCGATTTTTGATTGATATCTTATTCGAAGCCTTGTAGTCAATACACATTCTCCAAGATCCATCCTTCTTCTGCACAAGTAGGACGGGAGAACAATATGGAGAAGAGCTTGGCTGAATCAGCCCCTTCTGTAACAATTCATTGACCTGACACATGATCTCCCCTGTTGTGCCGCACTCACTTTGTATGGTGGTCAGTTAGGTGGAGAACTGCTAGGAATGATATCAATAGTATGATCTTTTGGCCTCTTAGGAGGTAATTCCTTTGGGAGTTCATTTGAAAAACAATCTTGAAACTGAAATAAAAACTCAGTTTTCTGTTTTACCAGCTTGGAAAAATCAGAGTTATCCTCATTTGGTTCTTTTTCTTTGACAAAAATCAAATATGCAGAAAGATGCCTTTTCATTATAGAGGAAATCGCCGAAGCGGATACAACTAGACTGATTCTCCCTTCGAGTTTACATCTTTGACTTGGGTTTTACCCCTATAAGTCAAGGTAAGCTTCTTATCATATGTATCTATGATAGCATGCACACAGTACATCCAAGGCATCCCCAACAAAATATCACACTCAGGTAAAGGCATCACATAGAAATCCTCATAGTCCACATATCCCTGAATGTGAATCCGTAGCTTCCCTATGATAGGAGTGACAAGGGTACTAAGCTCCGGATTAGCCATGTTGGCCTCACAAAGAGGACCAATCTCCTCTGGTCGAAGACCCAACTGAGCTGCAAGTTCAGGAGTAATGAAATTTGCTTTGGCTCTTGAATCAAAGAAGTACAGACAATGCTGATCCCGTATCTTGCCCCATGCTCTGCACATCTCTGTCTTCTTCTCGTCATGCTCACCCCCAATAATGTCAGGTATATGGCCAGCACTTGGCTTGGGCTTCTTGCCTCTGGGGTCCTCTCTATTGCCTTGATTAGTGTCAGCCCGAGTTGCTGCAGGTTCTTTCCTCTTCTTGTTAGGACAATCTGCTGCCCTATGACCTGTCTCTTTGCAGAGAAAACACCTCTTTTTAGTAAACAACTTGCTCCCAGGAGTGAGAGAAGAGGGCTGCTGTTTTCTCCTTTGTCCTGCCACAAACTTTGATTTAAGAGGCACCTTTCCAGCTTGCTGTGGTTTCTTTGGCTCCTCCTTGAAGTTGCTCTTGAAACTTGAGACTCTGCCCTGCATGAGTGAGTAAGCTGTGTTGGCATTCTCTATCAACTGTGACATGCTGGAAATGTGTGTCTTGGTGCAATAGTCCCTCAACTCTTTGGGAAGACCACAACAATACTTTTCAGCTTGCTCTGAAATAGGGACTGTTTTGTAAGATCTCACAGGTAGAAGTGCATCCCAAAACTTCTTGTTGTAGTCTTCAAGATTTCTTCATTCCCTAGCATTCAAGTTATGCCACTAAGTCATGACATCCACTTCAAAAGTAGTGGTGAGCCATGCGGCTGAGAATGCCTTTTTGAATTCAACCCATGTAGCAGGCGTTTGGTCTTGAAGGAGAAGGTTAGACCACCATTGCATGGCATTTCCCTTAAGGAATGTGGCTGCCTTCCTGATTTTCGAAGACTCTCTGAAGTAGCCTCCAGCAAAAGCCAAATCAAATTGCTGCAAGAAAGTAAGAGCCTTCATTCTATCTGCATGACCATTGAAGGTCTCAAACTTCACTGCTGCCCCCCCTTCCTTGTAATCCTTCATCTTGAGCCTGGGCTCCAGCTGATCATAGCCAGGGGGCTGCAAATAAAGTGGCTGCTGTCCTTGTAATCCTTCATCTTGAGCCTGGGCTCCAGCTGATCATAGCTAGGGGGCTGCAAATAAAGTGGCTGCTGTCCTTGGGGTCCTTCAGGAGCTTGAAGAACACCCCCCACGGCTGGGATTCCAGGCATAGGTGGTACTGGCTGAGTGTGTGACATCATAGGGCTGCCTCCCTGCAATCCAGTCTGTATCCCCACATTAGCATACAAAGAATTTGGGGCTGGCTGTGAGGTCATGGCTTGAAATATGGATCCTCCTCCAAAGTGTGTAGGCTGAACCACATATTGTGGTTGGGCTTGCTGCCCTTGCTGCACATTCTGAGCATTACTACCATGCTCATTCCCATTTGGTGTGGTGTCGGCGGCTCTAGTAGTGGTTGTCCCACATGCATCTGTGGACCTTGAATGGGTTGTGCCTCTGCCCTTGGCATCAAAGCTGGATTATGCACAATCTCAGCAAAGCTATGAGTGCGCTAAGAAAACTTGCAACACAGAAGCCATCTGTGTTTGCATTACTGCCATAGCATTTGCCTGCACACTTAGGTCAACACCCAATGCAATTGTACCCACAGGATTTTGCATTTGTGGAGCTGGCTGCCCCAATGCATCAACTTGAACATTCTGCCCTTCATGGGCTGCATTTTGCACTCTTATTCCGGGGTGGGCTCCCCTTATCTGTGGCTCTGGGTCAGACTCCGAGTCTGCATCATAACCAAGTCTGATATTATCCATGTCCAAAAGCAATGGATGGCTGTACCAAAATCAACAACTGCTTTCTCTACCCAAGCTGCTCTGGATGATTTGATGAGGGTCTCGGCAACGGAACCACTATAAGCTGCCTTAGTACACTAAGGGCAGTGTATCTATCTCTACTATCTCACAAAGATGAAAATACAGCCAACTTAAATGATTGCCTTTGTCCGCAAACAAAACTCAAAGCATAGAACTTCACTGCACAGTTCCAGACAAGGGAGGCTAGAATGCCCCTACTCAGAAACATAGAGAGTGACACCAGTTGGCCCCAACACTTGGCGCCCCCCTGCGGTATTTATTTAATCTAGTTAGCTCAAAATACAAAGGGACTCCCTTCAAGAGCTCACCCGCAGGTGCAACCCAGTACAACGCCAATCCGTGGCTGTGCTAGTGACCAACTCCCAGTGCTACTAATTTGGTTCCTTTCAGTAGTCATGCATATTCACAAGTAGACTAGTCTGACAGCATGCCAAGCAATGCATTACCCATTTCCAAGCCATTACCGAGCCCAAGGCCAACCACTGCACCCGCATGAAGAGAGTATCACAGCCAATGCCCTAATCCTCTCCCGGACCAACGCCAGGGCATCCAACCTAGCAGGAACTCAGCAAGAATAGCAGAAAGGATCATAGAAGAGTGCGTCCAGCAAGCTGTAGCAAATCAGCCAAGAATGCGTCCACCAGAACAGAGTTTACAGCCCACAAACACCTCCGTTTTCAGTGCGCCTTGCACCAGGCAAGAGCAGGAAGAGAGGCGCCCATGAATATGGCGTCAGATGCAGAAAAGAAGAACTTCTGTCGTGAAGAAAGTCAAAAACAGCTTCAAAAGTGGCCTAGAATGAAGGCGTCCAGGTCCTAGAAGCATGCCAGCAACAGAGGGCACCAAGGGGAGGAGAATTGTCGCGAAGGAAGTATGAAATTCCACTTCAGCAAGCAAAGGGAGAGCTGCAGAAATCCACCATCTAGGAATGAGGCTGCCCTTGGTAGGGATGAAGTCTCAAATCAGCAAGGAAAGCCAAGGAAGGGCTCCAGGGCCTTCCGGGGACTTTCAGAGGTGACACAAGGCAAGCAGATAGGCCACCAACAGACACACAAGTAAAACGAGGCGTGGGATTTTAATGCCCCTAGGGGGTGTCAGATGGCACACCATGACCCTATGCAAAGGAACCACTGACCCTAGTTTGTAGGATCTCTAGAGGGTCAGTTTTAAAAGGATGACCCCATTGAACCAAACCAATGACCTTAGAAATTGAAACCACTCTAATAGTACCAGGAGTTGCAGTTATTGCACATAAAATCATAGGTACCTTTTGGGCATTAAGTAAGGCCCCTAGCCTAGTACCCTATAGGCCAAATACAGTGACAGGTAGTTTAGACACTTCACCATCACCACCACATCCCCGTGACACATTGCATCATGAGGTGACAATGGTGCACTCCAGGGTTCTCAGATGGTAATTTTAAAGATTGTAGCCAAAAGAAGAATAACAAAGCAAAGAGGCCTCGTACAATACGACTTCTGCTGCTAACTTTACCTGAAAACAGTAGTGAAAGGATTCAAGAAAGTTGGTAAAGGACAAAGAGCTGTTCCTTTGGTTGAAGTGGCACAAGGTGGGTCACAATATGTCCTTGGTGTAGGAGTTCAACCTACCCCTGGTAGGCATTAACCATGCTTATGTGGTGATGTTTACCCAGGGGGATTTTGAGTTTTGGATTGTAGTGAGCTTGTTTTACAAATTTAGGAATATGAAAACGATATTTTTTTTCCTGTTCTGAAGTTGGGTTGCACAAGGAGAGAGTGGTTCTTTTGATGGAATCCTTACGTGGATTATTTCGGTCACACTATTACTTTTTGTGTGCTGTCAGTGTATTACTTTGGACGTTGACCAAATTTAGGAATATGAGAAGGATCTTTTTTTTCATGGTTTGAAGATGGGTTGCATAAGTAGAGAGTGGTTCTTTTGATGGAACGCTTACATGGATTATTTCGGTCACACTATTACTTTTTGTGTGCGGTCAGCGTAGTACTTTGGACGTTGACCAAATTTAGGAATATGAAAAGGATCTTTTTTTTCATGTTTTGAAGATGGGTTGCATAAGCAGAGAGTGGTTCTTTCGATGGAACCCTGATGTGGATTATTTCGGTCACACTATTACTTTTGTGCGCGGTCAGTGTATTACTTTGGACGTTGACCTTGATGGCCTTGCAGCCAAATTTTGTAAGCCACAATGCATTAATAAAGATGAGGAATTTTTATTTCATGACACTTCAATGTCTCTATTCTTTTGTGAGTCGATGGACGTTGATTTACTGATGAATCAGCTCGATGTTATAGCTCACTGTTTCATTAAATCAGATTTTACAACTCTCTCTAGTTTTTATTAATGCTACAACTATGTTTTGTGGAAAGCATAATTGTTATAGATCAAAACAAAGTTATTTGTTATCATTCTGAGAATTCTGAAATTCTTAGACAACCATTTTTTAGCATGAATTACATTTCATGGATTTAGGATGTTGTTCAGTTGGATTCTTGGACATACTAGCAAGGTTGGATCCTTGTTGCGAGAGCTTCTTGCAGATCACTTTTTCATTCTACGATTTGAGATTCTTAGGCTGTCTTTGGTGCATGTGTTGGGCCTTCAATGGATTCTGAAGAGTCACATCAGGGTATGTTAAATGAACTTTCAGATGTATTTCCATCTGCATTATCTTATGGTGAAACCGGCCTTCAGTAAACTAAAGGGTAGTAAACTGTAACGACCTTAGCATTCACACCACTTACAGCCACATTGCATTATTTCTAGCCACTTCCATTAGTTAAACATCACTTAGAAACAACTTTGAAAACACTTAAAGGGAGGCTAGATTGCCCTTGCTCAGAAACCAAATGCAAGAGTGTCTGATTACAGCCTGTATGGCCTAGAGAGAACCTCGAACCAAACAAGAGCAATAACAAACTAAAAAAGTTATAAGTGGAATCCAAAAGGAAGTCAGAATGAGTGTACCTATTGTCCTTGGAAGAGAGGCGAGCTCTGTCCTCACACCTATCCTCTGTCCAAGCCCCCAACAGCGCACATATGGGTTCTAGTCAGGGAAAGAGAGAGAGAATGAAGAAACTGGGAGCTGGGAAGAGAAAGAAGTGCAAGGCTCACGGGTGTAGAGGAAAACATGAGAAAAAGGCTAATCCGCCAGCCAAAAGACCTCCAAGTGCATGCCAATCAGCTCGTACAGCAAAGGAATGGTGCGTACAACAGCAAATCTGATCCGTACAGCAGTAAATGACTCCGTACAGCAGCAAATATGGTCCGCACAGCAAACTATGGAGTCCATACAGCCATTAATGAGGTCCGTACAACCATTAATGAGGTGCCTTGGAAAGCGTGAAAGTGTGTGAGAGAGTGATGCGCCTTGAAATGCATGACGAGATAGAGAAGGAGAGGCGTGAAAAGTCCGTACAATCAGGGGAAAGACCTCAAAGTTGAGTGTAGGAGGGGTGGAGAGAAGGATGCATGGGCTTGGGCCACGTGGCACATTTGCCCCCCCTCCATTAAAGTCCTAACCCACTACACCAATGACACACTTAAAAGCTCTAACCCACCTTACCAATGACACATTGGTTTCCCTTGGGCCCAACATTTAGACCCCTCTTTTCTAGCCTTAGCCTAGCACTTGGACCTAGTGGGTGCACCTAGGCATTGGATGCATTCCTAGGGACTTCTGGGAATCATCACTTCCCCTAGGCTAGTTCCCCAAGCCAAAAGTAGTCACGGCTACAGAATTCATGTCCCCATGACAGACCCTTCTCCTGAGACATCAAGCTACCTAGCTTGCTGCTAAGATTTAGAGAAATAAATAACAATGAAAGAGGCATGAATAGCCCATACCAGATAATACATGATCTGTAATATGCAACCTGCAATGATGGTATGGTCCAGGAGAGCGTGCAAGTCTATCCATATATCAATGCATCATCTGTGTGGAGTGACTAGTACACTCATCATCGAGGTTCCGTGGTAGAAAAAATGTCAACAATCAGTATCTCGGGTGAGACCTACAGTGTCGCCAAGCGACCTCTAGATACGTAAGGTGGTCCGTCTTGAAGGGGTGGAGGTGCTACCCCATTCTTGAGCATCAGGCAATGCTCGAGACCTCTTCTTTGCTGAGCCTGAATGAGCCTACACCGTAGTGGGCTCAAGTTGAAGAGCTGCAATACGTTAGGTGAATCTACTAGTTCACATTCCTCCAGCCACTTAGCATCTAGTGCTGAATAGTTTTGAAACTTCATCATATACCGTCCGGAAACTCTACCTCCGACTTTCCTTTCACGATTTGCCAAAATTTGTTCTGGAACCAATATCTCATCTAGTTTCTCCACCTCAGGCTGTTTCTCATCAAGCATCTCTTCTCGCACATCTCCCGAGAAAGGTTTCAACAAACTCACATGAAGGGCGGCGTGAATTGTCCAATGTTGTGGTAGCTTTAGCTTGTAAGCTGCATCATTTATCTTCTTCAAATCTGGAAACAGTTCATAGTATCACATTTTCAGTTTGGTATACACCTTATCCTTGCCTTTTATACGCTTAAGTCTTGCTTTTTGAAACACAACAGCACCCAATCATCTTCTTTCAAAACCAACTCACGCCAGTGACGATCGGTTGCTCGCTTCTGCTTTTCCTGGCTTTTCTAGGAGGGCTTTCTTCACCTTCCTATAGGTTGCATCCAAATGCTCCACATACCGATCTGCTTCAAAGATCTTTTTTTTCGTGTGCAAAATGGGAGGTACCTTTCTTCCACCCTATTATTTCAAAGGGTGCTTTCCCTATGGAAGAATGTTGTTTGCACGTCTCCTCAAACTAGAGAAGAGTTAGAAACTATCCTAAGGTTCATTTGCTATCAGATTGAAGCAGAATGTATGCTTTGTCTCACAAATTGTAATCCACCAAGCATCTTGTGGCAATTCAACGCTTCCCCGCTGAAACAGATGTTCACCTATTCCTAGTTGTACAAGTGGATAGGCAAAGATGACCTAGCTATTCTTTGCTGACGTAAAGTATTATGGAGCTATGCCATGAATGTTTAGGTCACTTTGCCCCGTTCTAGAATTTTGAGTAGCGGGTATTAGTGGCCTAGTCTCAACAAAGACATCTATGAGTGGTGCTAAAGCTTTGAAGTGTGTCAAGAATATGGGTACAAGAAATTGGTTTCTAGAACCTTAAACCCTATTCTAGAATACGGCCCATTTGATAGATGGGGCTTAGACTTTCCTTACACGGAAAGTATTATATCTTGATGGCCCTAGATTATGTAACTCGATGGGTAGAGGCAAAGGCCACAGTCATTAAAAACGCAACTAGGTGGCATCTTTTTATTGTTGTTAGGCAAACTCAACCAGCGGCAAAAATTGTTCCCATTTTGTTTGCTGGTCTGAAACATAGCATTTCAGAAGATCGAGGGTAGTAGAATTTGCCTCTTCTGATTGCCCATCTGACCGTGGTTGGAAAGAGGATGAAAAATTTAGCATAGTGCTCATGTTCTCAAAGCGACTTCTCTAGAAAAGATCGGTCATACAGGGGTCTCAATCATTGACAATGGATTGAGGCATCCGGTAATGTTTAAAATTATGAGACATGAATAATCTCGCCATCTAATGTGCTGTAATTTTCTTCCGCATTGGAATAAAGTGGGCATGTTTGCTGAATCTGCAAATTATGGTCCAAATAGCATCATGACCTCACGGTGTACGAGGCAGATAAAAAATAAAGTCCATGGCAATGCTTTGCCAGGGTCTATCTGGAAGTTTTTGTCCAAGTTGCGGCCTGTTGGTATTGCGATAATTCTTTCTATCTTAAATGGTGCGTTGCCCTATCAGCTAGATTTAGATTTAGATGCTCATTTGGGAGAGGCTAAAATGAAATCGTTTAGTCTTCACAAGCAGTTGTAGCTTGAATGAAGAGATTTGGACTACTTTTTGATTAGCCTTCTCCTTTAGTGCTAGCCTTCGTCATGGCTGAGTTTGCCCTTTACCTCCGGAGTGCGGACAAAAACTCAGTACAAAGACTTTGTATAAATTGATGCTCAAGTATGTGTGGGTGTGTGGATTTTGAATGTGTGAGAGCATACTTTTATACTATGGTCTACACCCACTGTTGGGCGTTGATGACGTCAGTGGGGATGTCATAGTAGCTAGTCCTTGCTATGCGTGATGGAGTTTATGGTTTTCAATTTTATGAGTGACTATAGTGAGATTGAAACCGCACTATGTTGTGTTTTTAGAGGATGAGTTTAAGAATGTTCCTGGATTCATCTAGGTATATGCTTCTGCTGTATTAGCGGACATGCAAATTTCACCTTGTGTAGTTTTCGTCCAAGTTGCGGCTTGCTGGTATTGCGATAATTCTTTCTATCTTAAATGGTGCGTTGCCCTATCAGCTAGATTTAGATTTAGATGCTCGTTTGGGAGAGAGAGAAATGAAATCGTTTAGACTTCACAAGCAGTTGTAGCTTGAATGAAGAGATTTGGACTATTTTTTAATTAGCCTTCTCCTTTAGTGCTAGCCTTCGTCATGGCTGAGTTTGCCCTTCACCTCTAGAGTGCCGGCAGAAACTTAGTACGAAGACTTTGTATAAATGGATGCTCAAGTATGTGTGGGTGTGTGGATTTTGTATGTGTGAGAGCATACTTTTATACTATGGTCTACACCCATTGTTGGGTGCTGATGATGTCAGTGGGGATGTCATAGTAGCTAGTCCTTGCTATGCGTGATGGAGTTTATGGTTTTCAATCTTATGAGTGACTATCGTGAGATTGAAACTGCACTATGTTGTGTTTTTAGAGGATGAGTTTGGGAATGTTCCCGGATTCATCTAGGTAAATGGCTGTAACTATCATATTTCACTTTTTGCCAAATGATGCATGTCTTCACATATGCCTCAGAATCCTTCCTCAAAGATAGCCAGTAGAAGAAGTGCTCCACATCTTTGACTGTGGCTTAAATGCCTCTATGTCTTGCATATGGTGGGGCATGACTCTCCATCAAAACTTTTGGCCTCAAGTGTTTTGTGACGACACAAAGTCTGCCATGCATCATCAGAAAACCATCCATATCTTTGGCCCTCATCCAGCTGATCATAAATCCTTTTAAAGACATCATCGTTGGCATACTGATCCTTCATGGCATCAAGTTCATTGTGGTATGCAATTGTGACAGCTAAAACTTGCGGTTTCTTTGATAGTGTATCTGGACTTGGCTTCCTGGAAAGTGCGTTTGCGACAACATTTTTCTTGCCAGGCACATAAAATGAAACATTGAAAGGAAGTTTGCCCACCGCATGTGTTTTTTTGACAGCTTTCTCTGAGTGCAAAAGTACTTCAAGGATTGATGATTTGTATGCACATAAAAATCAGCACATAAAAGGTAATGTTCACAAGCAATTGTAGCTTGAATGAAGAGATTTTGGACTACTTTTTGATTAGCCTTCTGCTTTAGTCCTAGCCTTCATCATGGCTGAGTTTTCCCTTCACCTCCGGAGTGCCGACAAAAACTCAGTACAAAGACTTTGTATAAAAGGATGCTCAAGTATGTGGGAGTGTGTGGATTTGTATGTGTGAGAGCATATTTTTATACTATGGTCTACACCCATTGTTGGGTGCTGATGACATCAGTGGGTATGTCATAGTAGCTAGTCCCTGCTATGCGTGATGGAGTTTATGGTTTTCAATCTTATGAGTGACTATCGTGAGATTGAAACTGCACCATGTTGTGTTTTTAGAGGATGAGTTTGGGAATGTTCCCGGATTCATCTAGATATATTTCGAGGTAAAAAGAGCATGTAGGGAATTAGAACTTTCTTGAGGTGGCTGTTTTTCCTGTGCAAAAACCAAATAGGCTAAATGATGCTTTTTCATTACATTAGAAATGGTCGAGACTGATATGGAGTAGACTCCCCTTTAAGCTTTGTATCCAGTACATAGGTTATCCCTCAGCGAGTCAATGTCAAATGTGATTGGAGCCGTACAGGATGTGGATGCCACGGAGCTATGCAGAGCATGGGGCAAAATCCGTGACTAGACAGATTTGTCATTCGTTAATCTAGGGGCCCACACCAATTTCATTTCTTCAGAACTGGCTAGAAAATTGTGCATAAAAGAAGAAGAGATGGGGCCCCTTTGTGATGCAGATATGGCTTGCCCTGGGCACAATGAGGCAGTTACTCCGATAATTGGCAAGCTACGCATGCACATTCAGAGTTATGTCGACACTAAAGAGTTTTATATCATGTCTTCGAATGGATGTGATGTTTTGCTGGGGCACCACAGGAAGGGGGCTCTTTTTTATGTCAGAAAAAAAACATCAGCAGTGGGCTTGGGCTTCTTACCATTCTAGTCATCCTTCTTTTCTTCCCTTTTCTCACCCTGCTCCGACAAGGGAAACTTCCTCTTTTTGTTCGGGCAATCAAATGCTCGGTGGCCCTCTTCCTTGCATATGTAACACCTATTGGCATCATAAAGTGCTTGCTTCTCTTCAGCTGTCATCTTTGGACGAGGTGGTACTCGCCTCTGTCCTGCAAGCCTTAGTGGGCTGTTCAAAGCTCTTGAACTTTCGAGCTTTTTGCCCTTAAACTTTTGACCTTTGTGGTGGCTGCAATATCATAAACATAAATAGGCATATAGGCATGTATAGGCATGGATCATAAACATAGACATACATATGGACACCATTGGACATGACAATATCCTAATCAATTAGTTATGAAAAATCAATGAGACCAAAACTAATTTCCATAGAGAAGCAAGACTAATAACTGCACCGCCAATATGCCCTTTGGCCCCCCCTCTCTCACACTCCCTTTGATAGAAATCTTAGATGGAACAATGGTAGCGAACTAAAGAGGAGGTGGGGTAGCCCACTGAACACAACAGAGAACAGAGGAGGTTGTAGAGCTATAAGAGGGGTCGATGCTTGAATGGCGAGATCATGAGATTGATGAGGTTGATGCAAGGAAGTGGTGTGTATGCAGAAGTCTTTCCTTGCAAGAGAGCATATGCTGTAGTGCCTCTTTCAATAAGCTGAGACATGTTAGAAACTTAGTTTTGGTGCAGTATTCCTGGATTTCCTTTGGGAGCCTACAACAATACTTCTCAATCTGTTCAGACAGCTCCACAGGTCTGTAAGAACTCACGGGCAGCAATGCTTCCCAAAATTTCTTATTATACTCTTCCAGGTTCTTACAATTGGCTGCGTCTAGCTTGTGCCAGGTTGTCATTATGTCCACCTCAAAGGTAGTGGTGAGCCAAACAGCTGAAAACACTTGCTTGAACTCCACCCATGTGATAGGAGCTCTACCCTGTAAAAGCAAGTTGGTCCACCACTGCGCGCGCATTGCCTTTGAGAAAGGTGGCTGCCTTTCTGATTTTTGAAGACTCTGTGAAGGTGCCACTGGCATATGCTGCATCAAACTGTTGTACAAAGGTCAAGGCCTTCAGCCTGTCGTGCATTTCATTGAAGGTTTCAAACTTGATCTTCTTTTAAGTCTTTTAACTTGCCTTGGGCACAACATTGTCATACACAGGTGGTTCGAAAATGGAGGTGCATATTGTTTGTCCCGTGCTCTGTGCATTACACTTCCCATGGTTGGGCTGACCATTCCAGGTCCCATTCCTTGCATCTAAGACATATGCATTGGACCACCTATCATTCCAGGCATTCCATTTGCATTTTGGGCTGCATCCTAATGTTGGCATACATCATGTTTGCATTGCCTGCGGACATACCTTGCATCATAGGTTGCTGAAAATTCTGCATGCCGGGCAGCTTGATTGCCAAGTAAATTCCAGGCATGCCCATCCCCTCTGTAGGTTGTACAAAGGTCAAAGCCTTCAGCCTGTCCTGCATACCATTAAAGGTATCGAACTTTACTGCAGCCATACCTCCTTTGATGTCTTTTAACTTGTCCTTGGGCAAAACATTGTCATACACAGGTGGCTAAAAAATGGAGGTGCATATTGTTTGTCCCATGCTCTATGCATTACCGCCACTCTCCATGGTTGTGTTGACCATTCTAGGTCCCATTCCCTGCATCTAAGACATATGCATTGGACCACCTATCATTCCAGGCATTCCATTTGCATTCTGGGCTGCATCCTAATGTTGGCATACATCATGTTGGCATTACCTGCCAACATACCTCCCATCATAGGTTGCTGAAAATTCTGCATGCTGGGCGGCATGCTTGCCAAGTAAATTCCAGGCATGCCCATCCCCTCTGTAGGTTGTATAAAGGTCAAAGCCTTCAGCCTGTCCTGCATTCCATTGAAGTTTCAAACTTTACTGCAGCCATACCTTCTTTGAAGTCTTTTAACTTATCCTTGGGCACAACATTGTCAGACACAGGTGACTCAAAAATGGAGGTGCATTATGTTTGTCCCATGCTCTGTGCTTTACCGCCACTTTCCATGGTTGGGTTGACCATTCCAGGTCCCATTCCCTGCATCTGAGACATATGCATTGGACCACCTATCATTCCAGGCATTCCATTTGCATTTTGGGCTGCATCCTAATGTCGGCATACATCATGTTTGCATTACCTGCCAACATACCTCCCATCATAGGTTGCTGAAAATTCTGCATGCTGGGCTGCATGCTTGCCAAGTAAATTCCAGGCATGCCCATCCCCTCTCGAGGCTGTCCTACTAGAACCTCCTCTAGGCTTGAAAGACATAACCTCCGCCAAAATGCCTTGGGTGCATCATTGAGGGGAGAAAAGTGTGCTGTCCTTGATTAATGGACTGAAAGTTGTTGGCTTGTTGGGGATTTCCCATCCCAGGACCAACTGAGGGCATCATTGGTGGTTGTCCGCCATGGGGTGAATGTCGATGAGTACTTCTTTGCTTCCTCTGCTTCTTTTTGGCTACCTTTTCTCTTCTGGGAAGCACATTCAAAATCTCAGCCAAGTTCTAAGTTAATTATGTGAGGGTGCCCACTGCACTTGCCAATTGCACCTTAAAGAGAGCTTCTGCATCCAACTCTTCAGCCTCTTACGTCTCATCATGCGAAGTCTTAGTGGCATCACAAATTGGCACAATTGTTTGTCTCTAGAGATATTGTTTAGTCTTTATGGGCCTTTGGCTGAGATTGCCAGTGATCATGATCCTAAGTTCACAAGTCATTTCTGATGTGAAGTATTCAAGAATCTGGACACAAAACTCAGCATGATTTCATATGATTTCATTATGATTTCATATGAATCCGAAGTGAGATGGACAGAGGAGTGAGTTAATTCGATTCTCGAGTATATGCTTCGTGCATATGTCTCTCGGAGGCAATTTGACTGGGAAGAATATCTTCCCATGGCTGAGTTTGCATGTAATAGTGCAAGGCATACAGCCATTAAGCTGGGTCCATTTATTTCCATGTATCAGCCTAGGGCTCCATGGAATATTAACAAAAAGCAGCTGCTGATTTTCTGCAATTGCAGCAGGATATGTTGCAGTTTGCAAAGGAAAACCTTCACAAGGCTCAGCATAGAGCTTAGTTTAATGCAAATCAGATGCACTCCCCTTGGGCTACTTTGTTATCCCAGAATCCCAAAAGATTCTAGAGCATTACAAACTGGTGAAGTTTATAATGCAAGTCAAGCTGCATTCTTATAGGCCTATCAAGATTCAGGAAACCAAAAAAAGATGAAGAAACATGCTCTGCGCAGGAAGACCTTCTTTGATATTTGTTTTTTATAATGATACTAGGCTCTTAAAATTGAGGTGTCCAAACCTCTTATGCTGTGTGCTCAGATGTGCATCTTGATTTTGATGATGAGAGACGAGGGCTGTCTGAATTGAGCTGCCAATGAAAGTTTGAACATTTCCGTCTTCTAATACATTGCTTTGCGAGGATACCAAATAAAAAATGGACAGACGGGAGAATAAAACACCAGGAAATCAAGGAGAGAAGTTTACGTCAGGTAAAGGAAGAAACTCTATTGAAGGGCATGCTGTTAACAATATAGAAAAGCCTTGTGGTGAAGGGGAACATGTGATTATGTAGATCAAGCTTCTTTTCTGTCTTCGAGCATGAGGATTTGAAGTCTTAATTCGTACGAGGAGAGTGGAAGTAGGAGCAAGGGATCTATGCAGAACCTTTGCTTGTGGCTGGCGTCATGCCACGAAGCTTCATCTTGGCTTTGGACCTCCGCTTGCAACTACGTTACGCTGCTAAGCTTCATTCTTTTCTCGTTATTGTGGAGCTTTCAAGGTCATTTGCGTAATCAATAACCCATCTTGTGAGTTGGAATTACTGCCTGATGTAAAGCTATGTCCAGTTTTCCATTTAAGTTGCCTAAGAGAGAAATTAGGCAAGGTTGATAACTTGCAGCAGAGGAGCTTGTCTATCTACAAGATCTGTTGGTTTGTATTCCTTACGAACTGGAAGCCGCTGTGGATTATAGAGAAAGACCTCTCAGAAATAGGAGGTCCCTAAACTTCTTATCAAATAAAGGGGTAGATACAGTGATGACAAATCTTGGGGGAGTGCGGTAATTTCTTGCTTTCTAGCACAAAACTTCATACTACAGGTAGTTTTGAGGTAGGTGAAATGGTATGGTGACCTGAAGATCATATCATGAGCTGGCATTAATCATGGGAAGCATTGGACTCTTTAAAATGAGTCGGTTAGTACACCCAGTGCATTGGTGTCCTTAAGGACACCTAGTGTATGGGTGTCCTTGAGATAAGGACACCCCTTGGTGAGTATATATATTGACCTATGGGATCATCTACGAGGATCCCTCGAGATGGACTCCTTGGGATGTGGGACCTTGAGTAGGCGTGCCTAGCGTGGCCAAACTCCTCGATTGGTGGACTCCCATGATATGGGACATGGAGGTTGTGGTTATGGTCACGGTGTGGGTGACTTCGCTAACCAAGTATTGATAAAGCTCTGATCACAGGAAGTTAGAACGGTCTCCCAGTGATGGATGTGAAGTACAGCTTTTCAGTCCACATTCTTTGACTTACATCAAGTTTTAAAGATCTTACTTTGAAGTTTGCAAGAGAAAACCACATTAATCAGTTTCTTATACTTTGGCCACTCAAGTCCCTGCAGGAATTCTTTTGTAGGTTCAACATTTTGCAGTGTTCTGCTTTCTTCAGTTGTTTGTATGGGATGAATGATTTTGAGTTCAGGATACTGAGAAATGTTTCTGGTCTTTTGATGTTCACATCTCCTTGTGATGCATACTAACCAGAGGTGGCTTGTATTGCAGTAAGAAAGAAACCATGAGAGCAAGGGTTGGTGTTGCCCACCATGTTTCTTTCATGCGGCCATACGGTCTTTTTGATGTGTCGGCAGTGATGCTAACTGACAAGATGACTCGATTTTCTTACATAGATGATGTCTGCCACAAACTTGATTTTATAGGCATAAACTACTATGGCCAGGTTTGTCCTATTGGACTCTCTTGTGGTCAGATTAGTATACTGGTATTTTGGGGTACATTTTGGGCCAGATAGATGCACATGTATTCATGTTCCGTATTTTCTACGCAGGAGGTGGTGTCTGCACCAGGGCTGAAGCTAGTTGAAAATGACGAGTACAGTGAATCTGGGCGAGGAGTTTATCCTGATGGCTTGTATCGGGTTTTGGTTGGATTCCATGATCGGTACAAAAAGCATAATCTGCCTTACATAATCACAGAAAATGGTGTCTCAGATGCCACAGACTACATTCGCCGACCTTACATGTTGGAGCATCTTTTGGCTGTCCGAGCAGCAATGGATAAGGTGTGGTTAGTTTTTTCAGGTTTGTGGCTGGCTCTTTATTCTGTGAATTGTAGAATATCACAAGTGGCCTTCTTTTTCAGGGTGTTCCTGTTCAGGGTTACTGTTTCTGGACCACTTCTGATAACTGGGAGTGGGCTGATGGGTATGGCCCAAAATTCGGACTAGCTGCGGTAGACCGTGAACATGATTTGAAGCGTATGCCTCGGCCGTCATATTACTTATTTTCTGAGGTAAAAAATTTGAATTTTCTGATCCTGAAGACTTTCATGTTGCATCTTGCGAATATTTAATTAGTTTTAGCTCTTAATTTTGGACATTAATTTTCAAACTAAGTTCATAACTGGCAGGTCGCCAAGACTGGAAAAGTAACAAAAGAGCAAAGAGATACGGCTTGGGCTGAGCTGCAGATAGCTGCGATACAGGGCAAGACGCACCCTTTTTGTCGTGCAGCAGACCAGAATGGTCTGATGTATGCAGGTAAAAGATAACTTGAAACTAAATGTGTTTTTAAAATGCCAAGAGCTTTAATAATTGGAGACCTTGAAGTTGGAGCTATCATGTTTGCTCCGAATTGACATCTCTCAAGGGTGTAGAGCCAAGCTTGTAAGGAATTGTAGTTATTCCACGTATGAAAACTTCTGGGCGTGAGAGATGGAAGATCATAAGTCTTGGTGCTGCCCCCCCCTCCCTCTCTCTCTCTCTCTCTCTCTCTCTCTCTCTCTCTCTCTCATATGCACACAGTTATTATCATGCTCTCAGACCACCAATAGGTTCTCTTTCTCTCCCTACAAAAATTGAAGCTGGTGTTTTGTTTTCATTTTCAATGTATATGTTCACAGGGGGTCTAGATGTACCTATTGAGAGGCCTTTTGTGCGGAGGGATTGGAGGTTTGGACACTATAAGGTTGAGGGCTTGCAAGATCCAGTGAGCCGTCTTTTCAGGTTTTTACTTCGTGCAGCTTTGATTAGAGGTCAACGTCCAGATGCAGATGAGGAGGCCTTTAGCATCACATATGAAGAATCCATACTTCGGAATACACAAAAAGGAAACAGGTCAGAGACTGAGGAGAAAGCCAGGGAATTAGTAGCTGCATGAAATCTTCCTCCAAATATAGTTCAGTTCTACGGATTAGAATTGAATGGAATGGCATACTATGTACCCTATAACCTTTGCAAATTGAGCTTGCCTCCTGTAAGAAGCACCTTCCTGAAGAATTTTCTTCAAGGAGTATGGAGCATATTGAGATTTTTTATATGAAATAGTGTAGACCATCATCAGGTCTGAATCCTGTGATGGAAACTGAACATGGTGATCTCTGTATAATTGTATGAACACCAAACTTGAAGAACCTTGTGTTTTATCTTGAAGTTGATCGTATAGTTTGTTCATTTACTTGGTTTCCCCGAAGTATATGCCACAAAGAAAGCGATGATGTTTGGATTTGAAATTCTTTCTATTGTTGCTGGTGCTGCAAGCTAATGAGTAGCATGGCTATTGTTGCGAGTTATCAGCCACCGTCAAGTTGTGGTAAACGTAGTATTCTTTATGTTGCCACTTTTGTAGAAATTAAATTTCTATAACAGTTTGGAACATTTAAAATTTTGCACTTGTGACTTCATTGAATCAAGATTTGAAACATCAATTGCTTTTACTTTGGCACCCTGGGGTTACTGTTGGGGTAGCTGTGCACACAACATGGCTTGTCTTACAAGGACCATACATTGAAGAGCTGCTATTTGTTATGATCTGAAGGAGCTGTCCTTCTGGCACTACAGTTTCATTCCACTATGCATTCTAGGATAGTATGTATTTGCTAGTGGCATCCAGGATCATCTTTAAATATTTAAGCACTGTGATGATTGACTCTACTATCTAGAATGATTTGGATTCGTATATCATCAGAGAGAAGGGTAGAGCTGCTTCTCCTCCTTTTAGTAACATCATATTCTTCATTGCGTTTTGCAGTTTTTTGCTTGATTCCAGTAGCCTATAACTGAGCTTGATTGCTATAACGGATCTGAAGCAAGGGAGTTCTCTCTAATATATGGATGGTCAGGTGCTTCATTGTTCGTCATTGTTTGTCACATGTACTTGGGTTGTGCACAATGGCTTCAATTTGTAGGACGTGATGTTGTTGAGGAGGCCGTCAAAATGCAGGACCCGATAGATTTCTCAGAGAAATAATCATTAGTGATATTTGCATGAATGTGCTCTAAAATATGCATGCCATCGGGATTTCCCTCGCACCCAAGGACAAATAACTGGTAGAGCATGCTTTAGGAGCTTCAGAGTTGGGATATGGTGGTAGACCATCGGAGAATGCATTTGAGGTCTGATACAAAGTTCATTAGGTTCATGATTGGTCTTTCTGAGTAAGGTATCACATTTAGGTCATTATCTATGGGAGAGGGGTCTTCCCTCTTAAAATATGCATACCGTCCGGATTTCTCACACCAAGATAAACAAGTAGAGCTTGTTGTCTAGGAGCTTCGAAGGAGAACTGTGGTGGTGGGTCATGGGAGGATGTATTCTAGGTCCGGAGAGTTTGGCACCATATGGTATTACATTTTGGAGGTCATTACCTATGGGGGAGGGGCCTTCCTTGTCTAGCTCACCTCATTGGAGACTACCTAGCTTTTGTTATAGAGGGATCCAATATTTCTAGGCTCTCACTTGGTCTCTCTTTCACCCTCTTACCATGGTTTCATGGTGGATGACATGAAAACACGGCACTAAGTGTCGAGGCTCTTGGTCACTCTATGTTTCCTTGTTTTACCAAGAGAGTTAGTACTAGATGTATTGGAAGTCACCCACTTCAAAAGTTGTGATACTCATGGATGGAGAATCAAAGGTTCGTGTGATAGTTAGGGATGTGGAGTCTCTTCCTTTTGGATTGTGGAGACTTGAGGGGATTTCTACAAGGTGGAGGTGAAGGTCGTAGGTTTACATGTCTAGTGTCTTGTTTTAGAGAGTTTGTCCACTTAGCTAGACTTTCTCCCATAAACACCCTACTACTAAGAAACAAGAAGGCTCTCCTGATTCTTAGTCAATAGGATGGGGCAATGTGCCACAACAAATCATAGGTCCGCCCTCATGTCTTGGCTCTTCCACCATGGGTGGGGTCTCAACCAAGATGCATCGAGAAAAGAATGTAGATATGTAGTCAAGACAATCGGTTAACGATCATGCCATAGGCCTCATGGATGTGCAACAACCTAAAGCGTAAGGCCAAGAATAGGGAGTAGTAGATTCAATAGAGACATTGACCACCTTTCTCTGCTTTATTTCCATAGGAGGGTGCTTCTTTCCCTGAATCCCTGTTTATCATAACCTTGCTAGGTTCAGAGTTACTTTGTGGCGTTATGGTTTCCTCAAGATCCTCATTGAAGATTGTTGCCTTCCTACCCCTAGAGGGATTAGCATTAGCTCCACTCTCGTCCTCCATTGAGACGACCTAAACCTAGCCGAATGCTTCACAAATTGACCCTTTTGCCTAGTCAGTCCCCTAGTTGACATGTCACTTGGCCCCTTCCCTTATGCTCAGTTTGCCCTCCCAATTGTTAATTGCAATCTCATTGGCAGATCTCGTGATTGAATTATGCAATCCAATGGCATATCTCACGATTGAAAACAAGTAGCACCCGATCATAAATTATGCACGCCACTTCTCACGATCCAAAAATCTTCTCTCTTTCATCACTCACATGCACATTAGGGCCTAGAACCAATAGGCTAGGCACCCCCCCTGAAATGTATTTTATTCAATGATGAAATTCTGAGTACAAAGCTTGCAGCATTAGGCTGCGTAATGATCCATGAACTGAGTACAAAGAGTGGATAGACCTAGTCCCCCAAAGTTGGCAACGGTTACTTGTAACAATTTAAGATTCTATCCTATTACATGTCATGATGTGGTAACGTTTAGAGCTCTCCAAGGTCTCGGTCACACTAGCACCTCATGGAATAGCTTAGCTCCATAGAAATAGGGCAATTAATCCCTCTAGGGACCTGCACAATTAAATTAAGGTACTCAACCATGGCTCCCATTAATTGTTAGCTTTTGCATGGAAAAATAAATCTTGAGACTAGTCCTAGTCTCTATGGGCCATCCACACCGTGCAGAGTAATGTGTGTACTTTAACTCTTTGGTTGATGAGGGTCAACCCTCTTTGACCATAATTAAGCGATTTGACCAACAATCAAGACTTCTTAAATATAATCAAATCTCTCTCAAGGGGGTCGGAATATCTTGGTTGACTAAAGTTAACCTTCCTTGGCTGAAGCCAAGCCTCCTTGACCGAAGCCAAGCCTCCTTAACCGAAGTCAAGCCTCATTGACCAAAGTCAATGCTTTGAACAAATAAAGAAACTTTTTGACCATAGAAAAATAAAGGAAGAAGTCTTTGACATGGTCGAATAAAAGGTCAACTTTACATTTACTCGGCACTATTTACTTGGTGATAGTTACTACATTCGGCCCCGCCCCTCGAGTAGCCTTTTAGGGCTTGGCTTAACAATCAAGCATCTATTTAAACCCTCTGCACGAGACTCCTAATCCTTGCCCTTCCATGCCCCCCCCCCCCCCCCCCCCCCCCGGTCCCACCCCTCAAGCAAGCTTTTAGGGCTTGGCTCAATCTTAAACCCTCCGCATGAGACTCCTAACCCTTGCCCTTCCAACCCCCCCCTCGCCTCTCCTCCTTAGCTAGTCCCTAACTTTGCTAATAAGCAACCCCTATTAGGTGGCACACAAGACCTTTGGCTCTACTTTGACTTCTACCTCTAGGCTACTTGTTAGAGTAAGGGAACCTTAGATGTTTATTATGTAGGTTGTCTTCTAGTAGAGTTTTGGTGTGAGAGTGGTGCAGTGCGAAAGCATCCATGAAAGAGAGAGAGAGAGAGAGAGAGAGAGAGAGAGAGAGAGAGAGAGAGAGAGAACACATGAATGAGACAATTGCATATACAGCAAGGGATCTACCAAAAGAGGAGGAGGAGAGATGCTATAGAAGATCTATTCAGGTTTGGAGAGGCGGGGCCTTCTATAGGCTTACCTAGTGTTGAACCAAGGCCAGCAAATAGGCTGACCCAGGGTCAGTCGACCGACTTGCATGTTGGTTTGACCCAACCAGGGTTGAGGCCTAATGTGGCCTGGCGAGGTGGCCCTAAAAGCTTAGCCAACCAACCCTCCCTATAGCCTGGGAAAAGGCCTATATCCATAGGGAATCCTATCCTCAAAAGGACAGGCACACCCACAAATGAGTCCTCTCTCACTATGAGATGCACATAACTCCAATACCCTCCTTGGAGCTCAAAGTGTGTATAATCTAAAGAAACAAATCGATGAAGGTGCATCATGGAACCTCATGATTGCCATATTGGATTCACCTCACTGAGAGCACCAAATAACCCCGATCCTCGAACCAAAATGCCGCATAGAATAGAGAAGGAATCTTCCTCACATATAATTTTCCAAGACAGTTGCACTAAGTTCCTCGTGGGGTATAATAGTCTGTGTTACACACCACGACCTGTATCCTCCCGTGAGCACATCACATACAAGAACTCTGGACTTCGAATGCCGAAAGAGACAAGGTCCGTAGTCTTTGTGCCACCAAGCAATGAAACATGAACTCATATGGTCCCATAGCTCTACACTATTACCTTGCTTGCCAAAGATTCAACTGATTAGGGACAGACTTAGCGCACAGTCCCCCTCCCAGAAGCCCTCTTTGCCTACATCCCGTGGGGGGACCCGAAACTAGTGCTAGAAGGCTAGGGTGGACTTTCCAATAACTACCTTGGAACCACCAAACTGAGAAGAGCAATCCAACTTGGAGTCCTAGCCCTTCGATTTCTTCTTGGATTGACAATCTCTGGCCAATTTCCCTCTCTTATTACATTTGTAACACTTGCTCTGCTTTTTCTTGTGTACTAATGAAAGTGCTTCACCTCCAAGTGGACTGCCACCTTGAGTAATCTTGAGCCTTCCCTAGGAGACAAGAACGAGTTCCTGCTCTAGGAGAAGGGAGCTTAGATCATCAAAATCCAATTGATGTGTTGTGACCTGGCACCCCAATGCTCATGCAACTATGTCGTAATTCGAAGGGATCTTGGTAAGAATGAGCGATGCCAACTGACTCATAGTTAGGGTAACACCCATTGCCTGTATAACTGATCATGGAGAATCTTGGCCTGCATTAGATAGACCAAATGCTCTCCTCCTCAAAACTCCATGGCCTCCGAACACACTCTGAGTCCCAGTGACCAACAAGGCAATGATCAGTAATAGGGATCCCAAGGCGGTTCGCATCAGCAAGAGTCCCAGCAATGTGAGTCCCCATCCTATGACTCTCATAGGGAATCCCAGTACGATCAAGGCTCCTCTCAGACCTTCCACACAACTAACCGTGGAAGCAGAGAGGTCTCCCTAGAGGTTCAAAATAGTCCCAACAATCATGATTGACTGCAAACCCCTCTCAAGCCCCTCCCTTTCCCGTGGGGTCTTGGCATGGAACATCTAGACCAACAACAGGAGAAAGAAGGGAGAAGCGAGGAGATGGAGAAACTAAAGGAGCCACAACAAGAGGAAGTATTTGGTGGGCTCAGAGATATTATGAACCTTGGCCCCAATCCTCCAACCAAGTCTAATAGACCTCACGAAAGAGCATCATCAAAGCTCAATGCCTTGAAATTGTCACATATGAGGAGCCTCTGATATGAGCTGAGCAAGAGCCTTAACCACACAGGGAAATAAGCCAAGGACAGCGAAGACCCTGAGATGCGATAGGCCAGCTCCTCAAGCCCACCAGACAGAGGGTTTTGGCATTTTTGGGCTTCTCATGTGATGCCGAGCACTTTTGCCTTCTATGCTAGGGTGAGATTCTTGCTGGATTGCTCAGAAATGACCATTATAGTGCAAAACCTTATTTGATAGCATGCTTTTGAAGAGAATAATGAATGAAAATATTAATACTAACAACAATTAAAGTTATATAATGCAATGAAAACATAAAATAAATTTTTGTAAAACAAGGAAAACTAGGACACTATAGAAAAAGTATATATGTATTTATATAAAATAAAAGTTATGCTACAATAAGGCTTCACATCCTATCCATTTTCTTTGTTGCATCTAAAACATTGAGAATATTGGTCTTTGAATTCCCAAATAAACTCCTAGCTCTAAATCTAGTCCATAGAGCATCAAGACTCTTGTTGTTGCTGGCCAGGGACATGGCTGCTACCGTGTTAATGCCATACCTTAAAAATTGGTTCCAAATGCATTGAGGGCCACCATGTGGTTCCCCACAATGACCTTGCTAGCAATTTGATTGATGTCAGCATGACCAATCACCCATGACAAGGCTTTGCACTTCAAGAGGTCCTCAGTGCCTTGTGGCAAGAACTTCTTGTGGATAACCACAAAGCACCCTTCTGCTTGGCCAAGGTAATATGTCAATGCGATCTCGATCGAAGCTACCACAAAGAAGGTGTTGTCGATATGAGAACAGGTCGACCTCAATGCCTCTTGCAACAATCCAACATTACATTAAAAGGCTGATAAAGAAAAATTATACCAAGAGAGAAGAAATTCAAGCTCGTAATTTCTTACCACTATGGAGTTGTCATGCTCTTCCCTTCCTCTTTTCAGTGAGGATGAATCAAGTGGTCTCCTACTGTTTAGAGTGAGATGTGGAGGATTCTTTTGGCACATCAGGTAGCTTAGAGTAGATCGATTTGTCCACATGTTTGATTGTGGCCAGTGTCAAAGCAAGACCCTCTTTTGTTGAATCATCTACTCCCAAAGACCCAGGTTCTTGCATAGTAGTGTCCATCTCGTATCCACACAGGACAGCAAGGGCTTCATCCTTTAGGAGACCAAACATGACCTTGATGTCATGGAGAAAGAGGTATTTTTCTCCATTGACAAGAAGGGGAGCAAGAAACCATATCTTTAATGCAGGGTTGACAGAGGTGGTGACCAAGGTAGATGGAATTTCAGAAGTGGAAGGGGGTTCAGAAGGTCTCTGGAGCACTTTCACCCCACCAACACAGATTCCCCTCCCAACGCAGATTCCCCTCCTGATGGGCAATATCATGCTTAATTCTTATCAAATTCAATTATGTAAAGAGATTTTTGGATTGTCCTTTTAGGGAAGAAAAAGAATAAAATGCTGGACAACCTACAAATGATAAAAGGATGGAAAAAGGGAAACCTATCTTGAAAGTGGAGGAATAGAGACAGTCTACTTTTTGTTCACAAAGTTATTGGTAATCAAACCCATGAATAGTATAAGTAGTTCATAAATCGGCGATGGAGGGTTGTTCTATTCAAGGCTGTTGATTGTTTCAACACTTTAGCTGACAAACATAAATATGTTAGTCAATTTTCTTTATGCTATTATCTTCTTTTTCAAGTCTCATAGTAGACTCATGCTATATGCACATATATGGCAGTATTCTTGCTCATTAATTTTAGCAAGGAAGTTTTACGATGCAGTATTCCCATCTAACTTGTTGCCACTTGAGGGCAACCGGATTTTCGAGATGGAGGCCATGTAACATTGGCTATTTCTTATTGCCATATGTTTTTATCAGTACCTTTACTTTCTTGAGATCTCATTTTTATGAACCACATATGTGTCTTCTAATATATGAGTTCTTTTGATAGGACTTCACATCTTGATCAGGAAACCTCTGCTACCATGTGCACATCTTCATTGGTAGTTTAGAGGACTCTCTTTACATGGTTGATCACCATGCATTGCTATCTCTAGTATAGCACTTTTCACTGTTAGTGTGACCCTTTATAGACATCATAGCTCAGACCACCTTCAATGCAATCCTTTTCCTCTAGTGTGATTTGTCACGTTCAAAATGACCAATCACCTTCATCATGGCTCTATCACCTTCAGTGTGATCTATCATCTTTAGTACAGTCTCAGTTTGCCATCTCCAGCATGGCCTATGTTTACCATCTTCAATATGGTTACCATCTTCAACACGGTCTCTCTCTCTCTCTCTCTCTCTCTCTCTCTCTCTCTCTCTCTCTCTCTCTCTCTCCCCCTCTCTCTCTCTATGCCATCCATAGCATGGCCATGGGGTGTACCCATCATAGTCACATCCATGTCAGCGGCTAGTGCATGGGGTGCACTTCGCACTCGTGAAGTTATGAGTCGAATGACTATCTTACCTCCACCTAGTATTAAATTACCAACATGTTATATGAGATTGATGATGACTCACACATCCATAGTGGTTTCTCCATACCTTATTTTTCTATTCCTAACACCTTCAATGGCTTTGGGGGTGAGCCTTGGTGTCTTAGGCTATGATTCTTAGTTAATGGGGATAGATCTAGATCACATAGTCTTGTGAGTTGGAAATGCTCTCAAAACCCTATTCATGAGTATCTAGTTTCTAGGCTTTCCAAGAGCTAAAATATGGTTCTAATTTGGTAGAATTATGAGTTGTCTAGAGCTAAATTCAATCCGTTTAAGTTAGAGGGTTATTGTCTCCTAGGACCCTAGATTAATTAATTATTGTGTATAGGTAGAGTGGTACAAAGTAACAAGTTAAATTATTATCAATAGTTTCTTTTCTTGCTTTTCTCAGATTTAACCTTTATTCTATTTAGAGTCTAACTTTTCTGCTTTTGGCTTTTCCTCCAAATTTCCATATTCTTGTAAAGCGTTTTCTGTTCCTAACCCTAGCTTTTGAGTTTTCTATATCTTCCCTAGCTTTTCTGGGCCTTGCCTCACTTCTAGATCATCCTTGGCTTGTTCCTACCTTTGCTTTCTAGCCTTGCTCCATCAGCCCTCTTTGCTAAGCCACTCTATCAACCTTCTCTCTCTAGCACATTATCTCTCTAGTAGCCAACCTTTAGTCTATAAGGTGCGATTTATGGTTGATCTATTTCTTCTTCCCTGTTTCAAAATCGTTTTTTGCTTTTGGATGATAACTTTATCTCTAGGTTATCCTAAAATAAATAAAAAAGGTTAGGGTTTTGCCTTTCGTTGAAAAGATTCATATTTCTAGAGTTTAAGGTTTCTATACTAACCCTGATGGGTAGAGTCTGAGTTTCCTTTATTTAAGGGATAAGGAGGACCAAGACCATTTCTATGGCTTTCTCCACCTAGTAAAAGGCCAAGGGTTGCCTGGTTACTCCTTGTTTGGAAAGAAAGATGATCATAATAGTCTTATATTCTCGATCTAGAATTTTGGATTTCCTAGAGAGGGTCTTGTTTAAAAATTTTGACTACCATTCTAGTGAGGCTGAGCATCAATGAATATTTAAAAAAATACAACTAGTTTTACCCAGTTGGGGGAAGCGGCCTCATTCTCACCCAATTGGGTGCCAGTGTACTTTTTCTCTCTCTTTTATCTTTTGCTGCTATGTGGATGTATGTGATATGAATACATTTAAAGTTGTGGTATAAAGTTTTGAAATTCTGAATTTTATTAAGTTATTCGAGTGGAAATCATGCTTCCGTGTAAGCACGACTGTGACAATTTTGACCGAGAGTTTGAGTTTTGAAAAAAGCTCAAGGATTGGGATTCAAAGGCTCATTCATCATTGGCAAAACCATCACCAAGGAAGTTTCACCAGCTATACAGACACTTGAGAGTGTGTCTAAATGGCGTCCAATGGGTTTAGAACTTTGTTTAATGATGTGGAGACTAAGGCAATATTTCTCTTATGTTCATTGCCATCCTCATGGGATACCTTCCGTACAACTGTCAGTAACTCTGCACCTGGTGGAGTACTGAAATTTGATGATGTTGTGGGTAGCTTGTTGGCTGAGGAGATTAGACGGAAGTCTATGGATGGCAACAAGCAGGATGCAGCCTTAAATGTGCAAAGGGGCAGATCACAGTTCAAGGGGAAGTCCCAAGAAAGAGGGAAGTCTCGTAACAAATCCAGGGCACGGAACATTGAGTGTTACCATTGTGGCAAGAAGGGCCATATGAAAAAGGATTGCTACAAGCTGAAAAGAGAGCAAAAGGATAAGAAAAAGAATGCAAATTGGGGTGCAAATCAAAAGGAAGAGAGTCCAAGGGAGGACAAAGGAAAAGTGAAGATCGAGGAGATCAATGCAGTCACACATGATAGTGACAATGACGTTCTCTTCATGTCTAGTTTATCTGCAGAGTTGCTTACCACTTCAGATGATGCATATTCCTAGGATTGGATTTTGGATTTTGGTGCGTCATTCCATGTTACTCCCCATAGGGAATGGTTCTCCACTTATGACAGTGGAAAGACAGGTTGTGTGCATCTTGGAAATGACTATGCATGTGACATAGTGGGAGCAGGTGACATAAAGTTTTCTTTTGCAAATGGGGTTGCATTTGTTTTGAAACATGTGAGACATGTGCCTAAGCTGACCAAGAGTCTTATTTCAGTGGGTCAGCTAGATGATGCTAGTTTTCACACCACTTTCAGCTTTCAGAGTTGGAAAATTCAGAAGGGCTCTATGCTTTTGGCCAGGGGTGCCAAGTGTGGGACTTTGTATCCCTTACATGTATCAGGGGTATTTGATCCTGGTGTTGCAATAACCGAGCAACCAAGCACTTCTTTGTGGCATTGCAGGTTGGGGCACATGAGCTAGAATGGAATGAAACTCTTATGCCGTTTGGGTTATGTACCGCATTTGAGTTTCTCTGATTTTGAATTTAGTGAGCATTGTCTCTATGGGAAGCAGACTAAATCAGCCCATAAAAGAAGGGGAAAGAAAGAGTTTGAAATGCTTGATTTGGTGCATTCAGATGTATGCGGTCCCATGCCTACACGGTCATTAGGCGGGGCTGAATACTATGTGAGATTCATTGATGATGCAACTAGGAAAGTGTGGGCTTATGCTATAGCTCGGAAGAGTGATGTGTTCTAGGTATTTCAGAAATGACTGGCCTTGGTTGAGAATCAGTCAGGTAGAACACTTAAATGCCTACGGACTGACAAATGGTGGAGAGTATCTCTCTCATGACTTTCAGCATTTCTGTGATACACGTGGGATTAAGACGGAGCTCACATCCCCTCATACTCCAGAGCAAAATCCAGTTGCAAAAAAGATGAACCGTACCATTCAAGAAAGGTTGCAATGCATGCTTTCCAATGCAAGTCTTTCTGGTGGTTTTTGGGCTGAGGCAATGAAGACTGCAATGCATGTGATCAATAGATCACCTAGTAAGAGTTTGGATGGTGGTATTCCTGAAGAGGCATGGAGTGGCAAGAAGCCCTCTTACTCTCATTTGCGTATATTTGGGTGTGAGGCATATGCACATGTGCCAAAAGAGCTTCGAAAGAAGCTAGATCCTAAGTCTAGGAAATGCATCTTTCTGGGTTATGGTGAAAGTGGAGAGATGGGCTATCGTCTCTGGGATCCAGAAGCAAAGAAGATCATACGCAGCCATGATGTGGTCTTCAATGAGAAGAAGATGCATAAGGCACCCATGAGGGATGTGGAAATGAGGAGAATCACTTTCCAGGATGTGAATCCACCTGCATATGTTGATAGACAACAAGCTGTCCATGCACCAAATGTGCAAGAAATGGTACCACCAAGTACTCCCACAGGTATATCAAGGGTAGATGATGGATCATCTATTGGTGGAAATGATGAGCCAAATGTGGCTGATATGCAGGTGGGACAGCAAGTTGAAATGCCCTTGAGAAGATCTTCTAGAGTGTCTAGACCGCCTGATAGGTTTGTTCCAGGGGTAGACTATGTGATGCGTACTGATTGCAGGGAGCCTTCTTGCTACAGAGAGGCTATGATGCGTGAGGATCAACGCAAGTGGAAGTATGCTATGCAATCAGAGATGAGTTCACTTATGAAGAATAAGACTTGGGACTTGGTTTCTTTGCCACCTGGAAAGAAAGCATTGCCATGTAAATGGGTCTACAAGATGAAGGTCACAGGTGATGATGTGCTAGGTACAAGGCCCGTTTGGTTGCTAAAGGGTTCAAGCAAGAGAAGGGTGTGGACTTTGATGAGATATTCTCTCCGGTTGTGAAGATGACCACACTTAGATGCATGCTTGGACTAGTGGCAATAGAGGATATGGAGCTTATGCAGATGGATGTCAAGACAGCTTTCTTGCATGGGGATTTGCATGAGGAAATTTACATGGTGCAGCCGGAAGGCTTTGAAGGAAATGGCAAAGAGCATTTAGTTTGCAAGCTGAAGAAGAGTCTCTATGGTCTTAAGCAAGCATCTAGAGAATGGTATCAGAAGTTTGATGCTTTCATTCGGTCCCAGGGTTTTAGAAGGAGTGAAATTGATCACTGCCTCTACACTAAAAGGGCTAAGGATAATAGCCTGATAATCCTGGTACTATATGTGGATGATATGCTATTGGCTAGCAAGAATACTTATGAGCTAGATGCATTAAAGGCCAAGTTGCATGAGGCCTTTGATATGAAGGATTTGGGACTTGCAGGTCATATTCTTGGTATGCACATCACGCGTGATCGGAGTAGGAAAATCCTTTGGCTTTCACAAAAAGAGTATGTTACAAAAGTATTGCAGCGTTTCAATATGGAGGGGGGGAAGGCAGTGAGTACTCCATTGCCTCCATATGTGAAACTGAGTCACACAGATAGTCCTAAATCAGATGAGGAGAGGGCCATGATGGCCAAGGTTCCTTATGCATCAGTAGTTGGGAGTCTTATGTATGCTACGATAGCTACTAGACCAGACATTGCATTTGCAGTGGGAGTTGTTAGTCGGTATATGGCTAATCCAGGAAAAAGGCATTGGGAGGCAGTTAAGTGCATCATGAGGTACATGAAGGGTACCAAGGAGATGTGCATCTGCTTTGGTAGAGGAGACATGCGTGTACTTGGGTACACAGATTCAGACTATGCAGGGCATGTGGATAGTAGGAGATCCACTTCTGGTTATGTGTTCACCTTTGCAGGTGGTGCAGTGTCATGGATGTCTCGTGCACAGAAGTGTGTTGCTTTGTCTACCACAGAGGCTGAGTATGTTGCAGCCACAGAGGGTTGCAAGGAGGCTATATGGCTTGATCGGCTAGTGGGAGATTTGGGGATTCATACAGGTGTACCGACATTGCATAGTGATTCCATGAGTGCTATTCAGCTAGCACAGAATCTGGTCTTTCATGCAAAGACCAAACACATTGAGATCAGGTACAATTTCATCAGGGAGGCACTTGAGGACAAGCGCATAGAGCTTGTCAAGGTTCATACGGATGATAACCCTGCAGATATGTTGACGAAGAGTCTACCTAGTCAGCGGTTTGAGTATTGCCGTGTATTGATGGGCATTGGATAGTATGCTCACTGGTTGTTCTCCCTTAAAGGCACATTGTCCTTTAAGTGGGAGGTTGTGGGGGTTAAAGGTCATTGTGCCTTTACCCCGGTTATGTACAATACTCAAACACATATATAAATGAATGAAAAAGAAGATTAGGGTGGTTCTGTACCCACCAAACTTGTGTGGCTCTCTGTCTCTCTCTCTCCTCTCCTTCCGTTCTTGCTTCCGTTGAGAGCACTCTCATCATCCATGTAAATGATATCCAATCTACATAGAACCTTGCAAGAACAAGGATAGGCATTGTATCATACCCATTGAACCCATCATACCCATTGAACCCCACACTTATGCTAGAAGCATATTGATGCAATATTTGTAACACTCATGCATGATGCATCAAAAACTTTTGTAAAAACTAATGCTACCCAATCCACATAAAAATTTAAAAGCACCAAGGTATTACTATATTTATGGACCATGTAAAGTATCATACCCATCGAACACACACAATATGCTAGAATCATATTTGTAACAATTTCATGCGCAATGCATGGAAAAATTTGTGGAAATATGCATGCCCAACCATGCATATTTTCAAGAAGAGGGATCTTACTTTCATCAAGTCTATAAAAAGTATCATATGCATCAAACACACACAAATATGCTAGAAGCACAACGATTCATCCCTTAACGCTCATGCACAATGCATGGTGAGAATTGTGGGAATATGCAACCAAGTCATGCAAATAATATCCGATCCACATCAAAATTTTCAAGAAAAAGGGTCTTTCTCTCGTTAAGGCCTATGCAAGTTATCATAACCATCAGACAAATACATATGCTAGAAGCACACCGATGCATATTTTTAACACTCATGCATGATGCATGGTAAGAATGGTGGGCATAGGCATGCTCATACATGCAAAAGATTCCTGATCCATATCCAACTTTGCAAGAAAAAGGATCTTGCTATCATGTTGTATATTGTGCAAGGGGTCACACCCATTAGACACTTACACATATGCTAAGAAGCACACTAATGCATATATTTTTTAACACTCATATGATGCATGGTAATAAATATAAAATAATGCATGCCCAACCATGCAAATGATATCCAATCCACATCATACTTTTAAAGCACAAGGATATTACTCTCATTAAATCCTATGCAATTTCTCATACCCATCAAACACATACATATTCTAGAAGCTCGTCGATGCATATTTTTATCACTCATGCATGATGTATGATAAGAAATGTGAAAACATGAAACCTTGACCATTAAATGATACCCAATCCACATCTAACTTTGAAAATAAAAGGATATTACACTATTTAAGAGCTTCAAAATTTACCATATCCATTGGACACACACACATATATTAGAAGTACACTGATACATATTTTTATGACTCATGCATGATGCATGGCAAGAATCGTCAGAATACACATGCCCAACCATGAAAGGGATTCCGGTATACATAGAAAATTTTAAGAATATATCTTAGTATCATTAAGTCTTACACAAAGTATCATACCCATAAGACAAACACAATATGCTAGAAGCACACGGATGCGTAATATTTTTTAACACTCATGCACGATGCATGGTAAGAATTGTAAAGTGTGAATGCTTAACCATGCAAATGATAGCTAATCCACAAAATAATTTGCAAGAAAAGGGACATTACTCTCGTTAAGGCGTGTGAAAAGTATTATACTCATTGGACACATACACATATGCTAGATGCACATTGATGCATATTTTTAGCCCTTATGCATGGTGCATGGTAAGAAATGTGAAAATATGCATGCTCAACCACGAAAATGATATCAAATTCTCATCAAAATCTGAAAGAACAAGTATCTCACTCTCATTACATCTATTGAATTATACCCATCAAACACACACATATTCTAGAAGCACATTGTAAGGTCAAAGAGATGTCGAGAAGTAGATAATGTATTATCTCGTCACAACAAATTGAACTACAATCTGATGAGCATTAATTGAATGTCACCCTTGTGCTAGAGTAATAAAGATGACATGCAAATCAAGGTCAAAATTGTTCTCATATTACTCTCTTATCTCCATCACTATATTATGTTGTTGTTACTATTGCTCTCTTATCTTCCATTCCAATATTCTATTCTTCTTAATTTCTTCTATTTTTAAATTCTACGAGTGTACAACTCAAGTACAAGCTATATATTTTAGGATTGAAATTGAAATGAGAAGGCTAATGGAAGTGTGACATCTCACTAATTCAATGAGGAGTCGTCGATAGGGGCGTTTCTACACCTCTCGTATTAATGAATCGAAAGAAATGAGCGAAGAGCAAACAAGGACTCCGAACCTTCATTCATGTGACCCATGAATCCTGATGTTTGTATTTATCTAATGAAGCACGTGTTGGGAGCTTGGATAAGGTTAAAAGATCAATTTTCTATTCATGGCATATAAAATAATAAAATCACAAAATATGTCTCTACTTCATATCTCGATGTGATGATTATCTAATATATAATTCACTCTTAGAGGCATATATCATCATTACTTACACTTTTGCTTGATATCTCTCAATTTCAATGTATGTGCTAGCATAACATGTGATCAATCTTGTGAAGATTATAGATTTTTATATTTACATTATATTAGTTATTGTAATAATATTTTGTAATATGATAATATTTATCAGTTAATATGATATCACTCAATTTAGTGAATTATTTTTTTGGTTCTTTGGATTGTTAGAATCACATAAGGATCTTTAGAGAGAGAGAGAGAGAGAGAGAGAGAGAGAGAGAGAGAGAGAGAGAGAGAGAGAGAGAAAGAGAGGGAGAGAGAGGGAGGGAGGGAGGGGGAGAGGGAGGGAGTGAGGAGGGAGAGGGAAGTGGAGGGGAGAAAGAGAGAGAGAGAGAGAGAGAGAGAGAGAGAGAGAGGAGGGAGGGAGGGAGAGAGAGAGAGAGAGAGAGAGAGAGAGAGAGAGAGGGGGGGGGGGAGAGAGAGAGAGGAGAGAGAGAGAGAGAGAGAGAGAGAGAGAGAGAGAGAGAGAGAGAGAGTCGATGCAAGCAAAGAGGTAGTTGATGTTAGGAAAGAAGTTTGCCCATAACATATCAAGATAAATACTGCAAGATCAATTTTCTCCAAGGCATCTAGCTCAAATACTTAGTGCTACAAGCAAAGAGGTAGTTGATGTTAGCAAAGAATTCTGCCCATAACATATCAAGATAAATACTACAAGATTAATTTTCTTCGAGGCATCTAGCTCAAATACTTAGTGCTATGCTGGATTGTTACTTCTGCCCCTCTCAGATCTCCTGCCTCTCCTCTCATGACTGCCATCCTGAAAGCTTGGGAGAGCTTCAGGAACACTCTTCGAAGGGTTCCACACTCTACCCTTGAAGAGATTGATAGGCAGCTGATCATTTGGAACGATAGTATACTTGATGAGCATGGCATATCACTGGGCACTTCCCATTACATGCAGTGGTCTAGATGGGAGAGAGGCCCTGCCTATACAGTAGGAACTTGGAAGGCATTTATCAGGCTACCTGAGGATCAGAGACTACAGTTTGTGAGTCGGGGTAGCATGCAGGATTCAACAGATAGATGCAACCATCCTAGTGGAATGGACAGTTGAGATGCCTATTACTTCCACCACTTGGATGGGAGCTTTTTCGAGAACAGCAGTTCCTCTATAGGTGATCGCTCTTCGAGGTCTCGGGGAAGATGCACTGGTCTTTGACATTGGGCCCGATGGAGGTATACTCTCTAGATCCACGGATGATATTCTTCTAGAGGTTGCCTTTTAGCCTGTCAAGATTGCTGGTTTTGTGGACCATGGAGCGGGCTTGCAGTGGTACTTAGACCCCGACCCTCTGCTCTTGGCCTTGGGATCTTGGAGATTGTGGTTATATGGAGGTGCATCTATCAGGTGCTTGCAGTGGGACCCAGGAGAGTGGGAGTGGATAGATCATGGGAACTGAGAGATGGGGATTCCCTTCTTTCGTTTCATGGTTGGTAATGCTAGGAGATTTCAGCTGAGAAGTAGGGGTTGGATTCCCTCCAGAGCCCCCCCATTGGGACATCTTCATCATCATTGCAGATTTGCGTAGGAATTTCTGGAGGAGGCTCTGGAAATCCCTCAGAAATAGAAAGATCACTCTTTTCTTTTGGCTTTCTATTCATGGAGGGATGAACCTGTGGTAATCACGATTCGGGGTTGATCCCACTTGCCCTCACTGTCATTCTACAGAGGAGTCAGTGCGACATTGCCTGTGGGACTGTAATTAGGCGAGGACTATTTGGAAAGGGGTTGCTCGGATACATAGCATTTTTCATACTTCCCCTTTCTTCATGACTTGGGGCTCGGTTGCATGGTTATCCCTTATTGGGACCCATGTGTTTTATGAGGGTGAGCCTTCTTCTTGGGCACTCTCGGTCCACCAGTAGGTGATAGAGCCCTGCTCTCTTCAAGATGTACCACTTACTCCCTTTAGAGCTTCTCATGCTTCAGTGGACACCTCTTGGGAGATTTTGGCTAGCATTTCCTCTTGGCACATTTGGAGAGCCAGATGTACAGAGGCCTTGGATGGCACCCAGATACACCTATCACAGGTGTTCACGGGTATTTGGACTGACATAGTTCACACTTTGATAGCCATATGGGCTAGCATGCAGGGCCCTTCATGGGCAGCCTCTTCTAGGAGGACTGTATTTCTTTAAGTTTGGAGGAGTTCTTCCTTTTTCTTCGAGGTTTTACCGAGTTGAGATGGCACTATCAGCCCCAATCCTTTCTTTTTGGCTCTTGAGCTTTTCATGCATTGCATGGTGTATCTCGTATGGAGCTTGCTCTAACGGTTTTCTTTAATACTTAATAGAAGTCTCTTTTTGCAAAAAAAAAAAAACTTAGTGCTGTTTCCATGAGACAAGCCCATCCCCCCATTTGTAAAGGAATGAACTATGGTTAGGAGTGTACTTTATCTACAATATTTGGGTGCCTAAATTCATGAATAAGTTTTCTAACAAACACATCTCATTTTCCACTTTATTAGCATTACCTCCATAGGAGGGAGTACTTTAGTGGATATTTGATCGTCCCTTTGTTAATTTCCCACATGTATTCTTCTTCTTGCTTTTTGTAAAACAAATCTTAGCACCTAAAATTAGATATGCGCTTTGATCCAAATTTTTCTGGGTCTCCATGCTTGTTCTTCTTTGTTTTTTAGCATAGTGATCATAGATGACTAGTCATTATAAATCTCCCTAAAATCATCTTAGATAGAGGGAAGAGTTGAAGATCTTGCTTCTATCTTTGACACTATTGTTTGCAGCTACAAAGTTGGTAAGTCACACCTCAACAAATTCAATTTTCATCTATTTTTGATGGCTTGTGGAATTTCCTTACTGCCATTTGTAAACGTGATCCTTGGATTTTCTCTAATGATGGCATCTTGGTCCCTTCATAATTCAATGAGTACGTATATGCACATGTTAATACTATTGCAGTTACTGTTACAGATGCAAATACCGAATCTACTATTACAGATATAGATACTGATACGAATATTGTTACTGATACAAATATTGTTACATTTATAGATACCGATACTTTCATACTAAAATATGAATACTGTTACAAAATTCATTAATTTTTCTGCGTACTCCCATTCGTTCCCAATTAATATAAGGTCCTACTCGATTAATCTACCTCACCGCCTCTCTCCTTCCTCGCTTAATCTACTCTCCTATCGATTGATCTACCTCACTGCCTCTCTCCGGCCTCACTGACTCCCTCATCGCCCCTCTGATTCCTTCTTTCCACTCCTTTGATCCTTTCTTGGTCCCTCCCCCTCTCTTCCTCCTCCCCGCCTCTCTCCTCACTCTCCTCTCCCTTCCCCTCTCCACCCCCTCTTTATAGCCGCTCAAGAGCCTTGAAGCTTCTAGAACAAAGGTTCTAGAACGAACGTTCTGGAACTGCCACCACCGCCTTAATCTTTTGCCATCAACATTAGGTTAAATGGACTTTCAGCCCTCCACTCCCGTTCCTGTTAATACGAATGCCTGAATAAAGTTCATCGTGGGTGCCTCCTGGCACGGCATCATATATACTTGGTATTATATTCTTGGAAATACTCGAACAATATTTTGATTGCAAGAGCATTGAAAGTTGTTACAAACGATTGCTCATTCATAAAATCTACTTAGGCATATAGGCACAACGGAGGCCTACTTGACTTTGTGTACATAGCTCATGAATTACCATCCTAGATCCTATACTTTAAAACAAAATAAATCCACCCAACACCCAATAGGTAGCATTCTTATCTTGATTAAATTAACTCTAGCAACACATACAAAGACAAATTTTTGTATATGTGCCAATGAGCTAGGAGGTACTGTGCTCGAGCATTCATGCTCTCTTGTTTCCTTAGATTTGTATCTTTGAGGCTCCAAATCGTTCCTTCAGGGATTCATAGTCAGGCGGAATTCTTGAATGTCTTTGAGATGTAAATTTGGAATTTGATGAACCTTCGTCATTGTTTGGCGCACCCTTAGTCTTTGCAAGATCAAGAGCTGCTCGTGCTGCAATAGCTGCCCTAGAAGCATGCTCGATGGCTGCTTGCATTGCACTTGTGGAATCATTGTACTGTGGCATGCTTTTCCTCTTAAGATCAGTGTCGTATTTGCTCACAAACTGTGGGGGTTTAGACGCTTCAAGTTTTGTTAGTGTCTCATTGGCACTTGCTACTTTCATTCCTTCACTTTGAGAGGAAGGTTTTGACGAAGGCAAGGGCGAGGGCGACGAGGCCTTTTGTGAATGTTGCACTGTGCAATCTTCATGTAATTTGCTTGCCATTTGCTGCCCAATGACCAACGACTTAGAGCACAGAGGATTATGATGAAGCGTTTTCAGCAAAAATTTACAAGTGCTTACCAATGTTTCCTTTTTTTGTGGCTTCCAATTTATGTCGTAGTCAGAGGCTATGTCCAGCATTATCTTGATCCTTACCTCGTCTGGATCCAGTTTGGAGAAAGCGTGAAAAAGCTGTTATATAGTCATGAGAGATGCTGAATTAGATCAACTCGTTGGAAGGACAGAGTGCTTGTGTCGTGCATGGAGTCCCTATGGAGTCGGCACGGCACCTGCCCGCCTAGACCACAGTCCGCCCGTATTTCTGTCACCGCATCTGCAAAGTCTTTGCCAAACCTGTCTATGAAAAGTAGCTCCAGCTTGTGCAATTCGGACAGCTCACCGCACCTGTGTGCGGCGTACACCAGACCTGCGACTGCTTCTTTCAATTCGTTGGGGCACGTCCTGCAATGGAAAAATACTAACCACATTGGCTTTCTCTTAGCAATGTATATTCACACTGTTCAGACAAACCAAAGTGAACGACATGGAATCTTTGCACGTTTTTGGATACTGCATTGTCAAAAATTACCCAAACAGTCTGCACTTACCTTTCTCCTTTAAGAATGGGTAGCCGGCGAATTATATGCTCACAGTATCCTTGTATTAAATCGTAAGCAGTCAGCATATTCTTTTCTTTCAAAGCGAAGATGACCTGAAAACGCGAGCACCACATACAATTGGGATGCACGTAGTAAGCCCTGACTGCCATACAGTGCTGAATGAAAAGGAAATGAATTCAATGCTGCGAAAAGCTTTTTACCCTGGCTAAAGCTTTCTCCTCGTGTCCCAGACGGAGAAGTTCCGCAACATCGCTGCGCATCTGTAGATATTGGACCTCTTTCTTCCTTCTCAACAGTATACATCGGGAGATGGTTCGCCCCAGAAGGCACTTGCTGGCCCCTCGGAATACAGCAAACAAAGTCAGATATTATATAAGAACGCCGATGGAATTAGAGGACGAGGAAGCTCCGTTCCGGTTTCGTATTCCTTGCTATTGTAGCAGTGGAGCAAGCCAGAGCTGTATATAAATTTTTTTCATATTATGCGATGTGTACGCTGTGGTTGGAGGCTAAGAGAAGGCAAAAAACTCTCACGTGAAAAGGGGTGCAAGAAAAGAAATCTACCATTGTGCGGTGAAACCCCTGCGGATTCTTAAGCAGATGAGAAGCTTTTTGGCAAACATCTGAGGCGGGAAAACGCCAGGAGAACTGCGAATACTGCATGTAGAATGGAATGGCGATCAAGAGAAGCTCATGGCAGGACAAGTGAGGGTGTGTGGAACGTCGTTGCATGGTGGACGTGCCTTTTCATGCAGTTAACCTTGCCTTTCTCCCTTCACCGCTTATTAACGGTTTTCCGTTTGCCAATCCACGTGTCACGCACTCATTGTTTGAGACCACGTGTCACGCACACAAGAAATACATGCCTCTCTCTCATGCTCGCCCACGTAGGTAGGTCTTAAGTGAAGGCCAAGGGAAAATAGCCAATTTTTATTTTCAAAAATATTGATCCACATGCTATTTTAGCCCCTCCCCTCCCTCTCTCTCTCTCTCTCTCTCCCTCATCGCTATCAATTCATCATCACCGCCTCTTCCACTATTTGGATCTCGGGCAGGCCTTATGAATGATTTGTTATCTTGTGCCTTTGTCCATTATTAAGCTGGTCATATATTTCAGCAAATTGCTCATCTTCCGCATAGTAATTCTTCATTACATCCAACTCATTGTGATTAGCAATTGTCACAGCTAAAACTTGTGGCTTCCTGGACAAAGCATATGCAACCACATTCTTCTTGCCTTCAACATGAACAATCTGAAAATGAAACATTGACAAGAATTTTGCCCACCTTATGTGCTTCTCGGACAGCTTAGATTGTGTCAGAAAGTAGCGCAAAGATTGACGATCTGTCTGGACTGTAAAATTAGCATGTTGTTTTTTTGAAAAAGAATTGTTATGAAAATGATTTATGGAGACTTGCATGTCACATTTCTATGTGTCCACATTGCATTTTGTCATTGGTTTGCATTTGATTGGTTTTGGCTTTACATGTCTTAATTCTACATGTAGCCCTTTGTAGGATTCGGTGGAGCAACGAAGAGTTCAATTTGAATGTGCCACTGCAAGGCTGCGCCATGAGACGCAGACTATGCCAGCACTCTTGATTCTACATGCAACTATTTGCAAGATTCGGTGGAGTTAAAAGGAAGAATGGGACTTTAGCAGATAGTGCTAGAGCAATGTTTAGTGAAAAGCATATTCCGAATCAGTATTGGGTAGAAGGAATAGCCAATGTGAACTACTTGCTTAATTGGCTTCCGATCGAACTGATACAGGGTATGACTCCTTATGAAGCATTCACTGGATACAAGCCACACATTGGGAATCTCTGCATATTTGGTTACATAGCATATGCCCACATACATGATGATCATCACAAGAAATTGGATGCAAAGTCACACAAATGCATCATGCTTGGCTATAGTGAAGAAAGCAAAGCATACAAATTGTATGATCCCATCAACCACAAGGTCATTATCTCTAGAAATATAATCTTTGATGAGGAATCAGAATGGAAAACCTCAAACACACAGGAGATAGAAGCATTGACTTCATAGTCATCTTCAGAACAAGTTGATGAAGAAGAGTAAGAATTGCCAGCAACACCCCAAGCAGAGCCACAACAGCTCAGGTGGTCCACTAGGGAAAGCAGACCACCAGCCAGATTGACATATGCTCAAAAAGGCAAAGCAATTCAGGTTGAAACCACCAACTATGGTCTTATGACTACCATCATGGCTACAGAGGAGCCACTGTACTTCGAATAGACAGTAGACAAGCCAGAATGGCAAACTGATATGAATGAAGAAATGGATGCTTTAAATAAGAATTATACTTGGGAATTATGCGACCTTTCACTAGGAAAGAAGGCCATAGCAAGCAAATGGGTATACAAAGTGAAGTACAATCCAGATGGAAGTATTCAAATATATAAAGCCAGACTAGTTGCAAAAGGATTTGCATGGCAATATGGTCAAGATTATGATGAGACTTATGCTCTAGTAGCAAAGATGGATTCCATACGGTTCTTGATATCAGTAGCGATACTCAGCAGATGGAATGTGTATCAGCTCGATGTCAAGAATGCATTTCTCAATGGTTATCTAGATGAGGAAGTCTACATGCAACAACCAGTAGGTTATGTTGAACTAGGAAAGGAGAATAAGGTTTGCCATCTCAAGAAGAGTCTCTATGGATTAAAGCAAGCACCCAAAAAATTGGTACAAGAGAATCAACAAGTATTTTGCTGATCTGGGATACATGAAATCCAATGCATATCATACTCTCTACTACAGAATTCAAGGGGGAGGCATTACTATTGCACTTTTGTATGTAGACGATCTGATTGTGATAGGAAGCAAGGATAGCTTCATCAGAATCCTAAAACAAGATTTATCCATAGAGTTCAACATGAAAGATCTTGGACTTATGCACTATTGTCTTGGAATTGAGTTCTGGAGAGATTCAGATAGCACATTCATGAGTCAACTCAAGTATGTTGACAGCCTCTTGAAGAAGTTTCATATGGTAGATTGCAAGATTGCAGCCACTCCCATGGAACAGAGTTTGAAACTTACTAAAGATTCAGAAATTCCTACAATCAATGATAGGTACTATAGGTAGCTCATCTGATCTCTTATATATTTGACTATCACACGGCCAGATATTTGTTATGCAGTAAGCTCACTAGCACAGTTTATGGCAAATCCAAAATAGTCTCATTGGAATGCAGCCAAGAGACTCTTGAGGTACATTAGAGGTACAAGACAGTTTGGAATAGAATACAGAGGAAGTCATCCATGGTTGCATGGGATACTGTGCGACAATGACTATGCTAGAGATGATGAGACCAGGAGATTGACACAGGGATATGCATTTTTCCTTGGTCAAGGTACTATATCATGGTACTATATCATGGTTGTCAAACAAACAACCAACTGATTCTTTGTCTTCAACTGAAGTAGAATATAGAGCACTCACTACAGGTGCATGTGAGGCTATATGGCTCGGAAGACTATTGTCAGAAACATATTACTTTGATGAGTCAAAGCCAACAACAATATACTGTGATAATCAATCGACTCAAGCATTGGCCAAGAATCTAGTATAGCACTCGAGGACAAAGCACATTGATGTTAGAGAGCATTTTATCAGAGAAAGAGTGTTACTTGGTGACATCACATAGCAGCATTTTGATAGCAAAGATAATATTGTAGACATCTTTACCAAACCACTCGGTAAAGAGATTTTTGAGAAACACCGACTAGCTCTTGGTTTGATGCAGAAGAAGGACATTCCCATTAAAGGGGTGTGATGGAATGTAATGTTTAGTCCTTCGATTCCCCATAATTATCATCTTGAGGGAAGGCCTAGTTCATGATGTTGATCTTGAGGGAAGGTGTTAAGAGTTCATGCTCAACATCATGTGATCATATGTGCATAGCACTAACCCAATAGAGTTCTATAAAGGAAAGGGTTAGATGCCCTAACCCTAAATGGGTTTGTATTTATTCTACATTTTCAACTAAATCTAGTGTATAGTTACTCACATTTGTTCTCCATCATTGGCAGCTCAGCCCGTCTCCTACAGGCAATGTCCAATGACGCCCTCCAACTGCAAGTCTAAAGCCCTGCAACAACCGTGAACGGGCTCCTGATCCACTGCGCGCACGTCCTCTAAGGTAGTGGAAACATATACCAGCTTGGCATCTCACAGCACCATCGCGACGCAAGGCTCATAGCCCGCAATCGAACACGATGCCACAACAGTAAGGACTCCAGTGTCCAGCGCACAGTACGGGATACTCAACGCCCTGCAGCAATAGCCTCTACATGACTCTGACAAAATCCCGAGAGGACGAAATCTCTTTGATTCTATCAGAATCTTCACAAGATTTTGCCCTCCCTATCTCCAACACGTGGCAGATAAGGGGCTATCCTTATCCCTTGATTGACCACACATTTGGTTAGAAGTTTGACACATATAGCATCATCTCATTTGATACCTCAGCAACTGCCAGATCAGCAGCCTCGTGAGATTGCCACGTCAGCACCCTTATATTATCTACCACATCATTTGCCACGATGGTAGCCACATCATCTGGCCATGTCATCACAGCCACATCAACTACCATGTCAGCATAGCCATGTCACCTATGCCACATCATTTGCCATGTCATTTGCTGACATCATCATCAGTGCCACCTCAATAGTCCAGTCAGCATTGACCTCTGCAGGCACACATAGTGCTCCACAGTCACTTCATGTGACCACTCCTACCACCTCAGCACAGGGCTTCTCAGGCACACCTCTTGCTAGGCGCCACATCACACTGCATGTGACCCACAGTGACACATCATCATTGAGCACCATTTGCACTCCTCCACTTAGATCAAGTCGTATCTCTTGATCCAGGAAGAATTTGAGGGCGCTCCAAAAAGGAAAGTTGCTCATTTTTTTGTACTCTACATGCTCGTCACATCATGCACACATTTTGGCACAAGTTACACTCACATTTTAGCCTCGAGGTCAAAACCACTTCCTTCACGCACATTCGCCTCTACATCGACGCATCTGACCCAGCACTTAAAAAGAAAAAAAGAAAAGGAATTATTTGCTATTCTTTCATCGATCGATGGTTGGTATAGATCTAGATCAGAGAAGACTAGATCGCCATAGAGGGGACACTTTGAATTTTCCCAAGTTGCCAATCTAAGCCCTGCCCCAAATTCTCGACTAGTATCTAGTCCATACGCTCACATACGGTTTCACATCATTACATTACCTGAAACCTTACATTCATCAGTTCAGTGAGCAGACTTCAGAGAGCACAGAGGCATTGCAGATTGTTTCAGTGGGCAGATAGCATTTGATTTCACACACACATGCCACCATTATAAAGCCTATTCGGCTATCTCACGGCATTGTGCACATCATTTCAGCCTTGTAAAGCCTCTTGGCTATTCTCGGCATCATTGCCACAAGCCTTGTAATACATATTAGATTTTATATATTGCACTTTTATCTTCATTGACAGTTTAGAGATTTCACTTGGCATAGTCAATGTATTTGCAATTGATTCATACAGAGATTTTCATGACACTTTTGAGTACATTTCTTGCACCATGTTGACTAGCAACCTCAATTTGGAGGCATCTGCTAAGTTAGACAACTCCAATTACGATACATGGAAATACCAAATGGAGACCATTCTTGTACTTCAGGACAAATGGGAGTATGTCGACGGGTCTACAACTAGACCATTGGACAATCCAGCCACAAGTAGATGCTCAGCTCTCTATGAGTCCAAGAGCACATCCAGGATTCTCACTTGAGACACCAAATCAACCAGAGTTTCTGCAATAGCAGCGAAACCGGTCATGCTTATGTACTCCGCATAAAAGACTACAACAATCAACTTGTAGTAGCAGAAGAGACTATGAACCCTGCAAAAATGGTTCAAGTCATCCTAAATGGACTAGGAGAGGGATACGAAAATCTAGTCCATAGTATTGCCATCCAACAGCAAATTTCGACACTGGAAGAACTTCAGTTAGTTCTACTTGGTGAAGAACTCAGGACTCAGGCCATTCAAGCACATAAAGGTCATTTTAATGATCAAGCATACACAGCTTCAGACAAAAGTAGAGGTAGAGGCAAAGGCAGAGGTAGATCATATCAGAAAAGTGGTCATCATCAGCAAAAAAATCAAAGTTAGCATCAACATCAGCATCAACATCATCCTCAGCAACATTAGAATTAGCAAAGAGGAAATCATTCCAATCGAGGAAGATTCCAAGGACGAGGGAATGCATCCACCAATGTGTCGAACATTCAGTGCAACTACTGTCATAAGTTTGGACACTATGAAAGAGATTGCTACAAGAAGCAGTACGACCAAGGCAGTCAATCCAACAGTAATCGAGGGAATTCCCGAGGCAGAGGAAATCATTGTGGTGGACATTCTAGTCACAGTCATTTTGCAAATGAACATGGAAATATGTTTCTTGCAAGCGAGGAATTGCATCAAACTAATATAGTGTACTCAGACATACTCAGACACTGATTTCAGTCCCAAAGAGGATTTCAGCTATGAAGTCAACCAAGTGGAACAGGATCCTTGGTACATTAACAACGGTGCATCATCTCACATGACAAATCATCAAGAATGGTTCACAGAAATGAAGACATTAGAAGGACAGAAAGATGTCATCTACATAGCAGACAATACACTGAATCCAGTTCAAGGGACAAGCATTATCCCTATGAACAATTTCACTGGTACGAAAGGATTAGTGAAAGATGTGCTCTATGTTCTGAAGCTCAGCAAGAGTCTTTTGTCCGTAGATCAAATGACAAAACACAATTACAAATTCATCTTCGATAATGATGAATGCACTATCAGAGATAAATCCAAAAGATGTCAGCTAGTAGCAAAAGGTGTCAAGGATGGACGCTTATACCGAATGCTAGCTATAGTACCAGATAAGCATGCCCTGCCAGCTCAACCACAATAGATTCCACTATCTGCAAAATGGCACAAGAGATATGGTCATGTCAACTTCAAGTACTTGTTAGATCTCAGGAATCAGAATATGGCAATTGGGATTCCGAAGCTACAGGTTCTTGGAAAAGTTTGCAAAGCGTGTGACTTTGGCAAACAAAAGCGAACCAACTTTGTTAGAAGTACCTCTCGTGCATGAGGTATTCTTGATTTGATACATACAAATGTATGGGGCTATGCCCAGACCCGCAGCATCAATGGTTCACTTTACTACTTGACTTTCATCGATGACTACAGCATATATTATTGGGTCTACTTTCTGAAAGAGAAATTTGAAGTGTTTTCTAGATTTCAAGAATTCAAAGCCATGGTAGAAAACCAGACAGGCAGAAAGATCAAGGTCATGAGATCAGATAGAGGAGGTGAATACATGTCTTCAACATCCATGAAATTTTGCAGAAATCATGGCATTCGAAGATAATTCACATGTGCAGATACTCCTCAGCAGAATGCAAGAGCTGAAAGGAAGAATGGGACTTTAGCAGACAGTGCTAGTGCAATGCTTAGTGAAAAGCATCTTTCGAATTAGTATTGGGCAGAAGCAATAGCTATAGCAAACTACTTGCTTAATCGGCTTCCTACCGAACCAATACAGGGTATGACTCGTTATGAAGCATTCACTGGACACAAGCCACACATTGGGCATCTCCACATATTTGGTTGCATAGCATATGCTCACATACATGATGATCATCACAGGAAATTGGATGCGAAGTCATGCAAATGCATCATGGTTGGCTTCAGTGAAGAAAGCAAAGCATGCAAATTGCATGATCCCATCAACCGCAAAGTCATTATCTCTAGAGATGTAATCTTTGACGAGGAATCAGAATGGAAAACCTCACCTACATAGGAAATAGAAGCATCGACTTCACAGTCATCTACATAACAGGTTGATGAAGAAGAGCAAGAAATGCCATTAGCACCCCAAGCAGAGCCACATCAGCTTAGACGGTCTACTAGGGAATGCAGACCTCTAGCCAGATTGACATATGCTTAGAAAGGCAAAGCAATTCAAGTGGAAACCACAATCTATGATCTTATGACTACCATCATGGCTACAGAAGAGCCAGTGTACTTCGAAGACGTAGTAGACAAGCCAGAATGGCAAACTACTATGAATGAAGAAATGGATGCTTTGTATAAGAATAATACTTGGGAATTATGCAACCTTCCACCAGGAAAGAAGGCCATATTAAACAAATGGGTGTACAAAGTGAAGTACAATCTAGATGGCAATATTCATAGATACAAAGCCAGACTAGTTGCAAAAGGATTTGCACAACAATATGGTCAAGACTATGATGAGACTTATGCTCCAGTAGCAGAGATGGATTCCATACGGTTCTTGATATCACTAGCGACACTCAGTAGATGGAATGTGTATCAGCTCGATGTCAAGAATGCATTTCTCAATGGTTACCTAGATGAGGAAGTCTACATGCAACAACCAGTAGGTTATGTTGAACTAGGAAAGGAGAATAAGTTTTGCCATCTCAAGAAAAGTCTCTACGGCTTAAAACAAGCACCCAGAAGTTGGTACAATAGAATCGACAAGTATTTTGCTGACCTAGGATACATGAAGTCCAATGCAGATCGTACTCTCTACATTATTATTGCACTTTTGTACATAGATGATCTGATTGTGATAGGAAGCAAGGATAGCTTCATCAAAAAACTGAAACAAGACTTATCTGTAGAGTTTGACATGAAATATCTTGGACTTATGCACTATTGTCTTGGAATTGAGTTCTAGAGAGATTCAGATAGCACATTCATGAGTTAGCTCAAGTATGTTGACAGTCTCCTGAAGAAGTTTCATATGGCAGATTGCAAGATTGCAGCCACTCCCATGGAAAAGAGTTTGAAACTTACTAAAGATTCGAAAGCCTACAGTCAATGACAGATACTATAGGCAGCTCATTGGATCTCTTATATATCTGACAATCACGTGGCTAGATATTTGTTATGCAGTAAGCTCACTAGCACAGTTTATGGCAAATCCAAAACAGTCTCACTGGAATGCAGCCAAAAGAGTCTTGAGATACATAAGAGGTACAAGACAGTTTGGGATAGAATACAGAGGAAGTCATCCATGGTTGCATGGATACTATGACAGTGACTATGTCGGAGATCATGAGACCAGGAGATCAACACAAGGATATGCATTTTTCCTTGGTCAAGGTCCTATATCATAGTTGTCAAACAAACAGCCAACTATTTCTTTGTCTTCGACTGATGAAGCAGAATATAGAGCACTCACTACAGGTGCATGTGAGGCTATATGGCTCAGAAGACTATTGTCAGAAACAAATTACTTTGATGAGTCAAAGCCAACAACAATATACTGTGATAACCAATCGGCTCAAGCATTGGCCAAAAATCTAGTATATCACTCCACGACAAAGCACATTGATGTCAGAGAGCACTTCATGAGAGAAAGAGTGTTACTTGGTGACATCACACTGCAGCATTGTGATAGCAAAGAGAATGTTGCAGACATCTTTACCAAACCACTCGGTAAAGAGCTTTTCGAGAAACACCGATTAGCTCTTGGTTTGATGCATAGGAAGGACATTCCCATTAGAGGGGTGTGATGGAATGTAATGCTCAGTCCTTCCCAAGAATCATCATCTTGAGGGAAGGCCTACTTCATGATGTTGATCTTGAGGGAAAGTGTTGAGAGTTCATGCTCAACATCATGTGATCATGTGTGCATAGCACCATCACATGATCATATGTGCATAGCACTAACCTTATAGAGTGCTATAAAGGAAAGGGTTAGATCCCCTAACCCTAACCCTAAATGGGTTTGTATATATTCTATTTTTTCAACTAAATCTAGTGTACAGTTAGTCATTTGTGGTGTGCTCTATAGTTGTGCCCTCTCTCCGCATCTCCACTCTTCTCCTCTCCCCTCTTCATATTTTGTCAAATGGCAAGTGCATGAGATGTCTTCCAGAGGAGGAAGATGTCTTCCACCTCTTTGTTGCTTGTCCCATTGCTAGAAAGGTTTGGAAAACAGTACAATATGAAATAGGAGAGCCCATTAATTGGAAAGCCATTCTGTTAGGGGAATCATCAAAGACAAAGCAGGAGATATGGGCTCCCATCATAGCACATGGACTATGGCTATTTGGATAGCCAGAAACAATTTTTAGTTTAACTAACTTGATTTCATGCTAATATACTTTTCCTCAATTGGATGCACAAGAACAAAGGAAAATTGCAGAGCTAATAACTCAATTCAGATCTAATGCTGCCCTGTTTAATGCTGATATTCAAGACCATGTACAAAGATGCTTTGGGATCAACACAACTCCCTTTAAAATCCCTACTGACTTTACTTGATTTTTTAAGAAGTTCCAAGCTCCAACTTTGAAGAAGGAATCAATTTCCCTTAGTGAAGCTCATTCTACTACCTCAGATGACTCTAATAATACTGGTGACTCATCTGATATGGATTTTAGCTACTCTGACTACTCTACTTATGATGATATAGAGGAACCCTCCTTTTAAGTCCGCTGTTGTGATAAGCTCAGAAGTTTCCAAGTTCTTGAATATCCATCAGAAGTGTTTTGCTAATGTAACTTCTCCCCATGGGGGCTAGCTTTTCTACTCTAAAGACTATGTATTGATCATATCTTTGTTGATATTTTATATATTACAAACTTTTTATGCCTTAAAAAAAAAAAACCCAGCAACTTTTGTGTGTAGCAGCCAATAGAGGTCATTTTTTTGGGAGCGGTGCTTTGAAACCATGCCCACTTGGGGGTGCACTCAATCCATGATGGCCTAAAAGAGAAGGTTCTCTCAATCCATGTGAACCCATGGGAGTTCTTAATTCTTGTGTATTAGAGCCAAATCTTTTAGCTTCAACATGGGAAGATCCCTTTCCTTTTGACTTTGAAGAACCTCTTGGTTTGATTGGTGATGTTCCATTATCTTCTTCATAACCCTTCTCTGTATGCTTCTCAAAGTCACTATTGGAAGTTGATACCTCCATCTCCTCGCTTATTTCATCAACCTCCACAATTTGATTTGTCAAGTGATAAATAAGATCCTGGACACACAAAACAAAATTGAATCTCTCATAGAATTCAAAAGAAATTACATAAACATAGAAAATTAGAAATAACTTATGGATAGTAACTAACCTTCCCTTCCTCTTTGATTTGTTTCAATTGTTCCGCTATAGCGGGCGGAGTAATAGCTTTCAAAGAGAACTTCTTTTCCATAACAATAAAAACAATAGGTTTCTTATTGTTATCAATCCCAAGCATTTCAACACTTTCCTCATTGAACTCACTTGTTGCGATATCTTTAATATTTATTATTGGCTTAGACAACTGATCTTCTAGTGGGAAGTGTCTTTGGAAGCAACAAAGTCATCTCTTCCATATCAGTGTCAACTTTGATGGTCCATTTTGAATCAATGTTATTGTGTACTTCCACTATGTCCCATAATTTTCAAATTTGCAACAAACCTTCATCAAATGGAATGGGAACATCATAAATCTGTTGAAGCTGTTGCACCTTAAGACTTGGATCCTTGGCACTTTTCTTTGGTTCCTTGGTGCCTTTTTTTTCCACCCTTATCTTTTGGATCCTAGTGGAAGCATCCTTCGATGTGGGCTTTCCAAAGACACGGATTTCTTCGAAAGTTTGTTTGTTTGACATGATACCTACAAAAGACATAAACAATGTCAAAATATTATGATATCATGGAGAGAATATCTCAAGTTCAACAAAACAAAAACTAGTACAACAAGCTTCATGGTTTTTAAAAAGACTTTGAGCTTCTAACATATACATTCTTCATGGAAAAAGATGTCAACATGTTTATTATTGAAACATGATCTTGGACTACAGAATAAAAAACAAAAAAGCATGAAAAGTAACAACACTACAATGCAAAAACTACAAAATTATGGCCAAATCACCTCTCTCTCTCTCAAATTTAATTTAAAAACACTAAAAAGCAACTCCATAATTCGAAGAGAAAAATTTGCTTTTCAATACAGAGCGACTAAAAAATGAAAAAATTTCACAAAAAAACCCTCTCCCTCTCTCCAACTATCCCTCTCTCCCTCTCCCTAGTTCTCTCTCTCTCTCTCTCTCTCTCTCTCTCTCTCTCTCTCTCTCTCTCTCTCTCCCTCTCCCTCCCTCTCCATCTCTCTCTCTCGATCTCTCTCTCTCTCCCTCAAACCCTCTCTCTCCCCCCCCCCTCTCTCTCTCTCTCTCTCTCTCTCTTTCTCTTTCTCCCTATTTCTCTCTCTCTCTCTCTCTCTCTCTCCTCTCTCAATATTTCTCTCTCTCTCTCTCTCCCTCTCCCTCCCTCTCCATCTCTCTCTCTCGATCTCTCTCTCTCTCCCTCAAACCCTCTCTCTCCCCCCCCCCCCCTCTCTCTCTCTCTCTCTCTCTTTCTCTTTCTCCCTATTTCTCTCTCTCTCTCTCTCTCTCTCTCCCCTCTCAATATTTCTCTCTCTCTCTCTCTCTCTCTCTCTCTCTCTCTCCCTCCCTCTCTATCTCTTTCTCCCTATTTCTCTCTAACTCTCTCTCTCCTTCTCTCCCTCTCTCCCTAACTCTCTCTCTCTCCTTCTCTCCCTCTCTTCCTATCTCTCCCTCTCCCTCTCTCCCTAACTCTCTCACTCCTTCTCTCCCTATCTCTCCCTCTCCTCCTGCTAATTCTCTCTCCTCTCCCTCGACTAAATCCCATCGATGATATCATCGACTAGGAAATCGCCCAATCGATGATATCATCGATGGGATAGAAGCCCATCGATGGTAGCATCAACCAGGCAAGCACCTAATCGATGATATCATTGACTAGGCAAGCACCCTGTCAATGATATCATCAATGGGTTACTAGCCCATTGATGATATCATCGACCGAGCAAGTGCCCTGTGAATGATGATATCATCGATCCGGTTGCTTGCATGTTGATTGGGTAGCACGTGTGGTGGAAGGCGAGGCGAATTAGTGGGGGAGCGTGCGTGGAAAAAGAAGATGGCGAGGCGAATCAGCGGGGGAGCATGGGGAAGACGAAGTTGGTGAGGCTCCCTTCAAGCCAAAAAAAAATTAAACAAATGCATGACGAGATGGAGAGCTTACTGGCAAAGCTAGAGAGCTGAGAGGGGTAGATGGTAGAGGGAGAGATGGAGAGGTTAGAGGACCTAAACAAGAAGGGATTGGGGTAGAATATAGAGTAATTTATTTTTAGAAATGTTTCTATCCTATTTTTAGTAAATAGGATAGACTAGCAATCAAAATAATGTGTTTTCAAAAAAGCAAACATAAAGTACTTTAAATCATATTCAAGCACACCACCCCCATTTTCAAAATACGGTAAATTATATTGAAGCACGTCGTAAAGTTTGATTTCATGACTGAATTAAAAACACAAAACACTTAACCATAAGAAAACTACACAGGGCCTGGTAATGAACTCTTGGGCATATTCTGGAAATAATGAGAAACAAATGTGGGAATCTCATGTTCATAGAGAAAATTTTCTATTTTTAGAAATGTCTCTATGCTCAAAACCCTAATCGTAACCTTGACTTTTGTGGTCGGGCATATAATTTCCACCTTTCATTGTTGCATGGCACTTTTTGGGCATCCCCTTTGAAGCTTGCCAAAGTTCTGCATGGGAGGTTCGTTTGGCACTACATCTATCTCAATTTCTTCTTCTCATAGTTCCAAGGGCACTTCCTTTGCTACATTGGATGTATCTTGTACTAGTGGTGGAGCCTATTTTGCCACCTTGGATGTGTCTCCTACTCCTTCACCTAAGCATGATGGTGGACATTGAAGCCCAGGTACTCAAATACATGGACCTGATATTCCCATTGAAGAGAATAAAATAATAGATGTTGAAGCAAGCACGAGAGGTCAACAAGTGTTGTCAGGTATGTGTCCATGTCTAAGTTCATTCAATGGCTCTCTTTGTTTTGTTTTTGAAGCTAGAAATTATTTCTTACACGGGACATCTAATCCATATGGATCTCAATGACTATCTCGGCTATCACAAAAGGGGAAGCAGAATTCAATCTCATCTATTGAGGAGAGACTAAAGGGAAGACCAATGAATGTGGACCTCAAAAAGTCTAGCTACACAAGAGGGAGAGCTCACATAATGCCAGACACTACACATCTAAAAGAGACCTGCAATACTCTTTGTTGTAGCAGAATGTGCTCGGTCACTTTTGGGGTTGCAAAATTAAGGGTGTTACGGCAAAAAGAGTTCCTAAGGATTTGAAAGAGGAGAACTTCATCACATATCACGTGATTGGATGCATGATCTACCATGGTGAATTAATCCCCAAGGTTTATCTAACGACACCAAATGTAAGAAATGATCCTAATCTCACAGTTTCCGTTCTTAATGATGCATTGAGGAATCTTACACAACCTCTTCCAAAAGTGTTGTATGTCCAACTTGATAACACATCGAGATAGAACAAGAATCAAATTGTGTTGGTATACCTTTGGATGCTTGTGGAGAAAGGCATATTTCTGAAAGTGAAATTAGAATTCCTTATGGTGGATCACACACATGACCATATTGATTAGATGTTTAGCCGGTTCTTAGTAAAGCTGAGAAGGAAAGAAGCATGGGATGGGGATGCAATGATTCGCATTTTACAGGAAGCATATGTGCCAAAATCGATAATTGCAAACATGGAAAAAACAATAGATTTCAAATTCTTTGTGTTTGGTAACAACAAGCGAATTGATCGATGTATTAAGAAGCTCAACGAGTTAAGCTTTCAACACCAATTTCAAATGAAGAAAGATCAAGAAGGCACAACGTAGTTGTGGGGGAAGTTCTATTCCACATCACTGACTTGGGTTCCATTCAAAGGCTTGAAGTTCTTGAAGTGTGTTCTAGAGCGTGAGTTGTATGTGGCACCCTTACAACCTTTACAATCAGTGAGGGAGCTACAACGAGCCATGAAGGAGGGGAGAGATGTAAACCCTATAAGTTCAGTCAATGAGATTAGAGAAACAATTCAGCATGCTGCAACGTATTTTCAAGATGTGGTGTTGAACGATTCAACCAACCAGGCGGTGCCTACTCAACGAACGATGCCTGCCAACTTGGCGATGCTCGCCCGATGCTCACCTACCTTAGCCACACCTCCACCCAGTCTCCCTCACCCACGCCTCCCTTACCCACGTCTCGCTCCTAAGCAATCTCTCCTTCAAACACTCCCCCTCCTTCGGCAACCCACCCCCTCCTACATTCTTCCCCCCCCTCTCGGCCGCCGCGCGACAGCCCCCCCAAAATTTTTTTAAATTTTACTTTAAAAAATAATAAAATAAAAATTTAACTAACCCTAAAACTAACCTAGGTTAAGTTAGAGCATAGGTTAGGTTATTCTGATAGGTTAGGTTAGGTTGTTGACTTAGGTTTAGTTAGCATTAACACTCTCTTGTTAGTTGAACTAATTGTAGTTAGTTATAGTTGCAGTTAGGTTAGCACAACCTAAGGTAGACTAGTTACACTCTGGTTAGGTTAGCTTAACTGACCTTTGATTAGTAACTAAATATAGCCAGTTAGGTTAACCAGAGTAACTATCCAGTTAAAGTAATTGGACAATTGGGATAATTGGCTAGTTAGACTAACTAGAATTAACTTGGTTCAAACCCCTCAATTGGACTTAAAGTCCATTCACACTAACCTTAAGACCAAGGACCCCCCTCCAAACAAAAAAGGCCAATTTTACCCCTACTTCAACACTTCGTATCATGCCTGTTTGGGACCCAAAATAGACCCTGTTTGAACCAATATTTTACACACAGAAACACCACACTACAGGGCATTTTTAGCCCATTGCACACCATTTCATCATCCCTAGCACTCGCTCATTCACGCCCTCGTGTAGGCCTTATTTTGCACTAATTCACTCATATCTTTACGCTATGACCTCCGATTGACGATCTAGCCCGATTCCTCCAGCATTTTGATGCCGCATGCTGAGCAGGTGGAGATCAATCCAATGAAACCAAGGTGGCCTGGTTTCCCATGGACTTAACTGATGAAGCGTCTGAATGGTACCTAGACCTACTAGTGGAAGAGCAAGCCACATGGGACCTGCTTCAAATAGAATTAAAACGGCACTTTCAAACAGAGAGACTACAAGATGATCCCATTCTCCAACTAGGCAAGATTGAATAAGGCCATCCAGAAGATGTATGCACGTATCTGGGCAAGATGAAAAGATTAATTGCCAAATGTGACCCATGCCATGATGCAAAGTACCTCACAGCTTGGTTCATTGCAAGACTAAGGAAGAGAATATGCAAGGATATGAAAAAGATTAGCAGCTATGAAACGTTCAGTGTTGCTCATGTGACAGCCATTGACATCAAGGATGACATGACCGACTATAACACCAGCAGTGATGATGGAAGATCTAGTGCATGAGATAAGCGCTCTAGAAAGGGCAAATCCAAGTCCACTACCGAAACATAAAATGAAGATCACCAAGCTGAAAGAAGACATGATGCAGGCCATGGAACAAAAGCTTCACTTGTCTCAATTGCACCACCTTAGACTTATCCATGGCGAGAAAATGTCTGGTGCCCACACTACATGGCCAATCATACAGCAAATGAGTGCCCGATGCTAAGAGCCAGGATCACTACATAAGCAAATTCTCTGCCAAGATTGTGGTGCCATATCTGCATCATTGGTAGCCATGATGAAAACAATTGCATCTTCAACATGCGCAATAACCCACCTCGACCTCAATAATACCAACTGGCACCCATATGGGCCAGTGTATAGGCAACCGACACTTGCACAAGTGCCCCCAGCTCTGAGGCTAAATCTTGTTCCTGTTCGGACACAAGTCCCACAATTACTCAGGAATCTGAATCCACGACCATATCCAAGAGTGCCAAATCCAGCTCCTCAGCTCCTCAAGCAATTCCAATACAACAACTACAAGCCAAGGAAGTAGACTCGCCAATCGAGTATGAAGCAAAGTACCTAGTGTACTATGTAGAAGGTGCAAAGGGTCTAATACTAGTCCATGCAAATCAAGCTTGACCCAATACATATCAAGCACCAATCAAGTGCTATGGTTGTGGAGAAAATCATCAGATCACAGAAAGTAAAAAAAAGCCTAACAAATTGTTAAATGAAACTATGCCACCCAGTACACATGGCACATGTTAGGCTAGTTCAACACCATCAGAGGACGATCTTTGAGAAGTGCCAGAGTACTTTAAGAATTACACAAGTGGCAGTGTCCCCATAGCAATTCCAAGACCACTAAGAGAAACTAGAGTTCAAGAAGCCGATAGCATTGGAGAAACTCCAATCTATGAGGGACCTGCAAAAACTCACACAATAAACCTTGCCCTTGAAGGGGAGGAAGAAAAGTTGGTTTTCATTGGGAAACAACTTCGACAAGAAAATGAAACCAAACTCAAAGCACTCCTAATGGAATACCGTGACTGCCTAGCATGATCATACAAAGAGATGAAAGGCATTTTACCAAATGTGGTGGTACATACGATACCTATAAGGGAAGGTGCCCACCCTAAGGTATGTGGATCTTATCGCACAAATCCTAAGTATGGCACCATGGTTTATGATGAGCTAGAAAAAGTCTTGGATGCCGGATTCATCTATGAGATAGAGCACACTGATTAGGTTTCACCCATCGTCATTGTGCCTAAATGCAATAAGAAGCTCAGAATATGCGTAAACTTAAAGAAGGTGAATGTCGCCACAATTAGGGATCACTATCCCCTGCCCTTAATAGAAACAGTGTTGGAAAAGGTGGCAGGTCCCAAAATATATAGCTTCTTGGATGGCTTTAGTGGCTATAACCGAGTGCAAATTGCTCCTAAAGACCAATCAAAAATAGCATTTGCTACAGAATGGGGTATTTTTGCGTATAGAGTCATGCCATTCGGCCTTTGTAATGACCTGGCCACATTCCAGCAAGTGTCACGTTCATAGCTTTCAAGTCATTTTTGAATAAGTTTCTACAGGTGTTCTTGGATGATTTGTGCATCCAATCAAACAAAATAGACCACTTCAAATGTCTTGAAGCAGTACTAATCGAATGCAGGGAGTATGGCATCTTCCTAAATCCAACAAAATGCTAGTTCATGGTCACCCATGGAGTTGTTTTGGGCCACATTGTTTCTCAACATGGGATGGCAACTAACATGGACAAAATCAAAATCATCATGTGTTGGAGTTACAAGGAGGATTGAGCAAGTAATGCAAAAGAGAGAGTTGTATATTCAAGAGAGACAGGCCCAATATATAGGCTCTAGTTACATCCAGTAGTGACATCACATGTGAGCTCAGTAGAGCATCTAGATCCACAAATCTCTCAATCAGTTCCATGATTCTCTTAATCACACACCACACACCTAGATTCACTCAATCACACCTAACTACTGACACCTATCCAAGCACACCATGTGTTCACACACTCACAACCTTAGACCTTAGGACTCTAGATCCCATTACATCAATTTGTCCTTCATTCCCCCCCACAAATTGATGACCTCAACCCTAGCAGTAGTCCATGGGAAACTTCATGGCTTGCCCACCTCTAGTGGCAACACACATGATCCACAAGTTCCTGGTACTCACTCTAGTTGCATCAGCAACAGTAGACTCATTTGGGCATCCTCATCCCAACATGATCTCACTCTGACTTTGGTTTGTTGGTTTACAATTGGGAGATAGACAATGACTATGCATGGGAATACCCTTAGATCCAACAAGGTAACACATAAGACTAATAATCATTTGAGGGGGACATCCCAAGGCAGAGAACCCTTATTGACCACACACACACAAAAACATTCTAAGTTGAAGATGTGGGGAAATACCCACCTTTGATGGCATATCTTGTCCTTTTCCTTCTTCTCTTCCAAGCTACCATAGTGTGAGGTTCATTGTCATTGGAGAGGTTCTTGGTGTAGCCAATCTTGTAGCTCCTTTGCTCTTTGTCCTTCTCTACACTCTTTGATGTATCTTGTCCATATTCTGTAATACAAGATCCTTGTAGTCCCACCTTCTTTGAGTGTCCCAGCCTTAAAAACATTTTGTGAATCATATGGACTGAAGATGGTCTTACCACTTGTCATGCAAGGGCAGTGTCTACTCTTGTACAAGAGGTGGTCATGATTGTATGGCAACGTATAGTCAACCAAATGCAAGTACATTTCATACATCATGAAAGATACTAAAACCATAACTAAGGCATCTTCAAAATAAGAATCATAATGGTTGTAGTTGAAACCTTTGTTCTAATAATATCCATTGAAGATTGTCATGCAAGTCATGATATATTCTTCCTTCATGAAAGCTCTTGTCATAGTTAACCCACACTAGTCAACTAGTCAACAAGATAGTATGACTTGAAATTCACTTCAAAGTATCATAACCTCAATCCTCAACATAAAAGGTGAAAAAATGCATTCAACTGAACTTAAAAAGTAATCTCTGAATCTCTGATCTGTACTTTAACTCCTCAAGCATCAACTTAGCATTTAATGTAGCATCTATTTTCAAAAAATAGTCAAGAAATGCTTGCAAAAACAGAGTAACCTTGGAGGATTGCTACCTAACTTCACAAAGCATCAACCAAAGGGAATTTTTCACACAATTAATGATCCTTGGGAGTAGAAGAATTAGTGCAAAGTCTCACACCAAAAGAAGCTTCACACCTCCAGGGGTAGCAGCATCTTCTCTACCTCCAAAAAAATGTCTTCTTGAAAAACCCGACTGGTTTTTCTATAGTTTCTCCTCATTCCTTGGACCATTTCCTCTCAAAATTCATTACTAGGTAGCCCATAGGTTACCTAAGTGCACCTCAGGTTGTTTTTGAAATGGTGGCTCCAGCAAGCTGTATCATTAGAAACGGCATGGGATAGGGCAAGTGTAAGCACGGGCTATAGAGGCCATAATCCTTCAATTCCTCTCAAGTGGAAGTGCACCTTAACTAGGGGAATCTACACCTGAAAGGGCTAGAATAATGGTTCAGAGATTAAAGAGAACAAGCACTTGGAAATTTCATGGGAAGAAGAGGAAGAAAAGCTTCAAAAACTTCATGGTGAAGAAGATGATGACATGGCACTCAAGGAGGTCTCAAGGAGAGTGAACCAAGGCTCTGATACCACATGTTGGAGTTGCAAGAAGGATTGAGCAAGTGAAGCAAAAGAGAGAGTTGTATATTCAAGAGAGATAGGCCCAATATATAAGCTCTAGTTACATCCAGTAGTGACATCACATGTGAGCTTATTAGAGCATCTAGATCCACAAATCTCTCGATTGGTTCCATGATTCTCTCAATCACATACCACACACCTAGATTCACTCAATCACACCTACTGACACCTATCTAGGCACACCATGTGTTTACACACTCACAAGCTTATACCTTAGGACTCTAGATCCCATTACATCAATTTGTCCTTCATCATGGAATTGCCTCCCCCTACAAATTCCAAAGGTGTACAGGTCTTTATGGGACATGCGGGCTATTATAGAAGATTTACCTTGCGGTATGCCATTATAGCCAGACCACTTTACAAATTATTAGTGGAATTCTTATGAACAGAAGAGTGCGACTAAGCCTTTGAGATTTTAAAGTGGCACCTAATCACATCACCCATCCTTATATCTCCCAATTGGGATATTGATTTTCATGTTGATACTGATAGATCCAAGTATGCAATTGGGAGTGTGCTTTGTCAACCTGGGGAACATAAGAAAGACTACCCATTCTACTTCGCCAGTCAACAACTCAATGATGTAGAGATCAACATACCACCACATAAAGAGAAGCCCTAGCAATGGTGTATAGTGTTAAGAAATTTTGGCACTATCTACTGGCAAATGATTTTATCTTCTACATCGGCCATCAAGCATTGCTTTATCTTGTGAACCATCTGTGTACAATAGGAAGAATAACCAGATGGCTCCTCTTGCTTCAAGAATTCAAATTCAAAATAGTGGTCTGCAAAGATGCCCAATGCTACATTACCAATCACATGTCTCGTGTCAAGTAAGGAAAAGTAGCCACTGGAGTAGAAGATGACTTGCCAGATGCCACACTATTTCAAATAGATGCTATTCTAGAGTGGTGTGGAGATATCATTGGGTACTTAATGGCAAGAAGACCATCCCCTGAAATAAAAGCAGTAGATGCCAAAAAACTAATTTTAAAGGCTGCACCCTATCAACTCATTGCAGGACAACTGTACAAGATGGGCAAGGACCAAGTATTAAGAAGATGTGTAATGCCTCATGAGATCATGCCAATCTTGAGAGACATCCATGAAGGCATTGTAGGAGGACACTTCCAAGGGGAAGCCACAACAAGAAAAGTCATCCTCGCAGGATACTGGTGGCCAACACTTTTGGAAGATGCCTATGAATATGTAAAGGTTTGTGATGTATGCCAACGGACTACTAAACCACAACACAAAGACTTCAATCCCCTAACAATAGTTGTTGCACAAAAACCATTTGAAAAATGGGGGATTGACTATGTGGGTCCCATCCATCTAGCAGCAAAAGGAACACAAACATGCTACATCATTGTGGCCACTGATTACTTTACAAAATGGCCTGAAGCTAAAGTAGTTAGAAAGGCAAATGCCAGAAGCACAACAAGATTCTTATACAAGAATGTGATCACCTGATTTGGATGCCCCATTGAAATTATGTCGGATAGAGGCACACATTTTGTCAATGAGGTAATCCAAGAACTCTTGTTTGGCTTTATGGTAATCCATAGAAAAGGCACACCCTACTACCCCCAAGGGAATGGATAGAGGCCGAATCCACCAACAAAATATTATGCATTATCCTCACGAAGGTAGTAGAACCACAACATTCTAATTGGGCAAAGAAACTAAATGCAGCCTTATGGGCATACCGAACCACACTTAAGGTCAGTACTGGGAACACACCTTTTCAATTGGTGTACGGCTGTGGTCCCACTAGAATTTGTAATACCAAGCCTACACATAGCAATATGAAAAATACCATTGCAATAACCTCCCACAAGTACTACAGAATCATCAGGATGGCTACACCACTTGTATCAGTAGTATCGCCAGTCCTTGTTGGGATATCTCAAGGTGTATGCCTCAGGCACACCTTATGTTTCTATGTGTGAGTGCTAGAGGCACAGTTAGGTGCCCACAAGCACAATTAGTGGTGGAAAAGCCACATAGGATGATTGAGTGAATCTAGGAGCAGATTGAGGAGATGATTGTGGAGCTTTGAGGTCATCAGTGATGTCAGTGACCTTGTATGAGGTGCCTACTTAAGGACCTCTCTTTTCTTCATTCCATAAGCAAGTATTCTGATTTTGTGTCAACTCTACTCTTTCCTTTCAGTGTTCCAACATGGTATCAGAGCCATTTGATCCCCCTTGAGCCCATTTCTGCCACATCATCATCTTCTTCCTCTTCTTCTTCTTCACCATCTCTCCCTCTTCTTCCAAAAATTTGCTTGAGCTTGTTCTCCTCCGATTCTCACCCATTTCCCACGCCCTTCCAGCTGGAGATCCCTCTTATTGGGGCAAATTTCGGGCTGCAACGAATTGAAGAATGTCAAGCTCTGCTGGTCGCCATTGTACGAAAGTTGTCAATTCTTCTTCCTGCGTTTTCTCTGCACCTGCTCCGTCTTTGTCTAATTCCTTTCAGGGCAAGCTTCTCCATCCTAGAGCTACCTTGTGCTGAAATCTGAGCAGCAATGGCTGCATATTGAAGGAGAAAACAGAGAAAAACCAGTCGATTTTGTTCAAGAAGGAGAAGGCGACCTGACGCATATTTTCGCCTCTTCTTCCCAAAGGATCTACTGTGGTATACCAGCTTTCTTTTGCCTCAGAAAGCCCCCTTTCTTTTGCTTTGAAGAGTGAGCTATGAGCCCTCTAAGTTTAGCTCTCTAGTTTTGACATGCTTTTGAAAATGATGCTACATAAAATGCTACTCTAGCATTTCTGGTCTTTTGAAGTTTTCAATAACTTCACTACAAGTGTTGCTTCAGTTTTGTTTTGACTTGCTAGACCTGGTTTTGATTGGAAAGTGTTTATTTCATCCACTTCTATGAAGCATGTAAAAAGAAGCATCATTGTTTGAAATCTAGTCACTACTATATGCTACATCAAGTGCTCATACTTTGGAAGTATTTCAATTATTTTTGCCTTGTAAGAGAGATAGACACTGCCCAATATCTGGGTTAGACCCTCTCATGGCTACCTTATATAATCTTGAGAAGTTCAATGGAAAGGGCTTCCATACATGGCAAATGAAGGTGAAATTTGCATTGATGCGGGAGAAATTATGGGGACTTGTCAAACCTACTCCTACCGCTTCTTCTACGGCCTCCAATGCTGGACAATATTCAACTCCGACATGACCGGCAAGGGATCTAGCAAGAGAAGAAAAAGCATATGGTATAATTGCTTTAGCTTTGGGTGATGATTACATACATCATATCTCTGACTTGGAGTCTCCTTCGGAAGCTTGGCAGAAGCTAGACATGATTTTTGGTGCAAGCTCTCATATCTCTAAACTATCACTTAAAATCTCTTTCTTTGAATTAAAGATGGCAAGTGATACTACTTTAGCTGCTCATGTCAACTATATGCGGAGTCTTATGACTCAATTAGCTTCTATCAACTCTCCTATCACCCCTGATGATGCTATGGCAGTGTTACTTAAGAGTATGCCTGAAAGTTTTGATCACATTGTTAGCACTTTGAAGAATCTTCCCAATCCTAACCTTGAAGGCATTATCTCAGCTCTCCAAAAAGAAGAAAGGCATATGGAGCTAAGGAAAGGCAATGACACTGCTTATGTTATGAAATTCCAGAAGGGCAAGTATACTCCTTGCAATCACTGTGGAAAGACAAATCACCTTTCAAAGGACTGCTTCAAAGTTAATCCATGCAAGCACTGTGGCAAAAACAACCATAGTGAGAAGTTTTGCAGAGCCAAAGCAAAGACAGAAAATGCAAATCTACTTACAGTGAATGAGCCTCCACAAGATGAGGCATCCTTTGAAGATTATGCATTTTAAACTCATCTCTATGTATGCTCCAGATCTCTCTTTTTATGTCAAGGTACTCAGCCTGGATAGTCCTCCAAAATGAATGAAAATAAACTATTGTGTTTTGTGTGTTTTGTAAACACCTCTGGTCACCTTATGATGTAGGCCATGTGTATGTTTTGTTCATGGTACCTCCTGCAGACATTGTGTGCATGTACATGCAGGGGAGATAACCATTGGAAGGTCTTTTTGTATCCCTTTTGTTTACCTTACACCCAAGGGAACCCTTGCTAGCATGAGAACCTAGCCATAGATTAATCCTTGACCACCATGAGATGGCATGAGAAACTATGAGACTAGATGTATCCTTGACATAGCCTGAGGCATTTCCTTGAGGGGGGGTTTGTTGGGATATCTCAAGGTGTATGCCTCAGGCACACCTTATGTTTCTATGTGTGAGTGCTAGAGGCACAGTTAGGTGCCCACAAGCACAGTTAGGTGGTGGAAAAGCCACATAGGATGATTGAGTGAATCTAGGAGCAGATTGAGGAGATGATTGTGGAGCTTTGAGGTCATCAGTGATGTCAGTGACCTTGTATGAGGTGCCTACTTAAGGACCTCTCTTTTCTTCATTCCATAAGCAAGTATTCTGATTTTGTGTCAACTCTACTCTTTCCTTTCAGTGTTCCAACAGTCCTCATCACCATCTATCATTCTCTAACATCAAGCTAGCCAAATGATCCAAATGTCCAAACTATTCACTAGCTTGGCCAAGGAAGGATATGCAAGAGAATTGGATAGATAGACTGCAACAAAAATTGAAGACCAATTCCAGGCAATTGCCATAGAGGTCAAGGCACTTCGGGTGCGAATAGATGAGGAGGAGGTAGAAGAAGTCCGCATGAACCAAGCTCTCCAAGCTCAAGAGAAGGCAGTGAGGGATGTGACCTCCAACCTCCACCAATGCCAAACACAGCTGACAATAGTTGTACAAGAAACATCAATCCTACAGACCTACTATAACTCCTTGACCTCCACACATGCTCAGTAGACGGAGGTAGTAGCACAAGCTCGACTCACTCTAATTCACAAAGAAGAAGAGCTCCAGGATTGCAAAGACAAGCTTGAAGATATGAAATAGTATCTAGCAGTACGTGCCTTTAGCATTAACGAGCTTACAAGGGAATGTAGAATCTTAAAGGACCAAATTGCTACCACAAAAGAGGCCAACACTTCACAAGCACAAGTCTTGGACCAATGGTCCAATACCATAGAAGACATTCCTCAAGAGGCGAAGGTCACCTTGCAAATGAGAAAGCTTAAGGAGGCATATACATCCATGTCACCATCAAATTAGTGAAGATTGGATAAGCAAGTTGGATCCACAACCTGATTGGTGCCGTCCCAAGCTCCTTGATGATGTAATCTTCTTGAAAGAGTACCTACATGCACCTCCATGTCTCATAACCCATCCCAAGTTCTATGTAGTTCCACGACGTAAAAAATGGGCAGCTAATATACACACTTTGGATGAAGATTGCACCATTAATTGGCCAATAATTGAACCATACTCTAGTGTAGAATGGAATATCCAAGGCACAATGATCCGAGCACTTCAACAGCATGAGCAAATAATGCACGGCAACATTGATCGCTTCCTTCGCCTAAGTACTATCTTTTGAAAACATTGGAATACATTATGGAGGTCCCATGTTACCTTAATAGCCATTTGCCTACACTCAGTTTCAATCCCAATGAACGGGTCAATGCTCAGACTCCAAGCCGACTCTATCAAAAAGTCATCTTCTTAGAAGCACGCTATGTATCTCTCTTCGAACAAATGGTGGATACAGGCTACCTAAAAACTGAGCAAAATTTGTCTCGGGGGGGTCATTATGTATAAACACTCTATATCACGTGCGTTCAAGGCCTATTTTTTAAATCCCTTATCTGTAAAATTTTCATTAATAAAATGTACCCCTTTTCTATACAAATTTGTAAATTTTTCCCAAAACTATTTTAAATAGTCCCTTATGTATATTTATTTCTGTAAATTTTAGAAATAAAAAATATCCTTATGTTGAACTCACATGATAGGATTACATATGATGAGTGACCCCCCTGAGAACTTTGTATGGTGCCAAGCCTTTACAGCAGGATCGATTGGCATGACATAAGTTCCATAGCCATTGGACTACACGCATGGCAGCCCAGGTACATGCTCACAATAAGCCATAACCCGAGGATGGGTAATAAAATGGATCCGGGAGTATGTTGTCTCTCTGCCAACATGGACTTAGGTAGTACAAAATGTGTGTGTAGAGTAGTGGCAAAGCTCTGCTTGTACTTGCATAAGGCTAGGAATAAAGGCTAGGAATAATCTCTCGTAGGAATCCTCAACATGCAAGTTTTACTTGCAATTCCTACATGTGAGTTCTACATGCAACTCCTACATGCAACTTCTACTTGCAACTCCTACATGCAAGTCCTACATGCAATTCCTACATGGATGTACTACATGTTAGTTCTACATGCAAGTCCTACATGCAATTCCTACATGCATGTTCTACGTGCAAGTTCTACATGCAACTCCTACATGCAACATGCAACATGCGAGTTCTACATGCAACTCCTACATGCAACATGCGAGTTCTACATGCAACTCCTACATGCAAGTTGTATATGCAAGTTCTACATGTAGAGAGAGAACGTCTTACAATTCCTACATGCAGAGAGAGAAGCTCTCCAACTTGTATAAATACCCCATAATGGAATGAAGCCCACAATCTTTGGGGCATTGTGTTGAGTTCTACTTTGGTATTCCAAACAACTGTCTCAAGTGTCCATGCTTCCTTGCACTCCATGTCCAAAAGCATGTCCTTACCTTGCAACTCCTCCTCCCCTCTCCTCCAACCTTGCAACCCATCCTCTCCCTCTCCTCCTCCCTCCTCCTCCTCCCTTCTCCTCCTCGTCCTCCCTCCTCCTCCCTCCTCCTCCTCCTACCTCCTCTCTCTTCTTTCCCCCATGCTCTTACACCTTCTTCCTCTCCCACTCCTATGCTCCCCCTAAACCCTTAGTTCCTCAACCCTTAACCTCCATGATCTACACCATGTACTCTACTTTGAACCTTGGATCCTCCTTCTAACCCTTGAACCTCTTCTAAACTCTGGAATCTCCTTCTAGACTCTGGAACCTCTTCTAAACTTTGGAATCTCCTTCTAAACCTTGGAACCTGCTTCTAAACCTTGAACCTCCCTCTAACCCTTAAACTCCTCCTAAACCTCGCAACGTCCCCCAATGAAGGCGAAAGCCTTCATTACCTCAACCATGATGATGCACGTTCCTTTCACACATGCATGCACTATGTTTGCTTACCACACTTACGCCTATGTCTCTCACTAGAATACGACTCAAGGTCCTAAGCTACACGTGGTATACTACAAACAACAACCCCTATATATCTGTAGGTGACAAAAAGCCTCGAAACCTTGCAACTGAGAATACCTTGCTCTTCCTATGGAAGCCATGGGAAAGCAACATCCGATAGCAACATCTATGAAGACTAGCACCCCACATAGCAAGCCAAATGCTTGGAGACTCCCTCTCTGACAGCCAACCTACTCCAACGATAGTGACTGCATGGTTATCATCAATCAACTTCCTTTGGAGACTCCACGCGCTCCCTAGGACACCAACATGTGAGGCAGAGGTGTTTCCAATTCGAGCCTCTCCAAGTAGATGAACTGCCTGAGCTGCAACTTATGGCTCAAGATTAGATCATTATCCTCATCTACAAGGGAGACATACGTTGCATGAGAAGAGTCAAAAACTCTTGTGTAGGACCCCTACTTTGGCCAGAGCTCCCATTGCAATATCTTAGTCCCATGGTGATATAACACCACAAAGTAGCCACAAACAATCGTGACCCCGAGTACCATGCTGATGATAAGCATCAAAATTGTGAGGATGATCAACATTAGAATGATCGACTACTAAAACAAAGTATTACACTCTATGAGAATAAGAATTATTTCAGTATATCATCATAAACAAATTTAACCAGAATTGGAAAAAAATGAATATTAATTCAATACACCATTGAAACAAACCTTCAATACAATTATTGCAAATTGATCATATATGCCCAAAAAATAATTTAATATTTTATGTCTATTTGTATACAAAATTCTTCCTCTCCTGATCATTTAAATTGTACGTAGCCTCGGATCAGGAGAGTAGGTTGCATTGATGCTACCAAGCATGTCATACAACTCACGTGCCATGGGAGCATTGCATGCCACACATACACTTCTCACCTTTAAAGTATTCACAAGACAGGCAAGGTGAAAGCGATGATCACAAGGGAGGGCATAGTATCATGTGGCCCTGTCAAAATGATCTTGGAAGATTGAACACCATGGCCCATCCATGATGAACTATAATTGTGTGGATATGGTTGACTATTTATGCATAGAGAGGCCAACAAAATCGCGACTGATTGGACCAATAACATTCCACAATTTACAATATAAAGAGGAGTGCATAAACTTCCCCATGTTTGCATTGTCAATGCAACATATCCAAATGTATAATTAGGGGTACATAAATTTTCCCATGTTTACATTGTGAAGGAAACATATACAAAAATGTACAAGGAGGGGTACATAAAGTTCCCCATGTTTACATTGTAAAGGAAACCTATACAAAAATGTATATAAGGAGGGGTACATAGTTTCCCCTCACCTCCTCTTTTTCACTTTCCTAGCCTTTTCCATATTCTTTTCCATGTTTAACCATTCATTATAAGGTGAAATTCTTCCTCATTGGCATAGAGACTCCTATAAAATTTGATTTTCAGGCCATGAAGGCACATTAAATGGCTCACTAATGTGCATTCCACCCGATCAACTGATAGCAGCCACTTATGCAACCATGTCCCTAGGTCACTCATCATGAAACGCCTTACCTTTGTGGGATACTGCTGGTCCTCCATCCTTAGGACTATCACATACCTTCCAAGGGGATTCTCGGTGCACTTGTCATAGAGTCATCTACCAACAAGGTGTTGGTACTATTGAACTACACAAACAACTTCCAAAAATGATTGAGATGCTTAACAAATACGGGTTTCCCTGATGAAATTTTGAAATCAATAGCCAAACAACTTTCCTATGCATTATCCACCCAACCATCAAACCTTTTGCTCTTGCAAAGCATTCATCCAACTTATGTTCCACATAATTTGGCAAGCTTGCAATGATCCAAATAAACACATTTGCATATGTACTTGCTACAACCAAGAACTATTGTGCATCTTTCCGTAGATAGTGATTCATTGAACTGTCATCGATACACTCTGTAGCATCTAGGCCAAAATCCAGGGGACAATCGGCCCTTCTAGGGTCAAACATGTTCATGAATGCATTGTTAAGGTCCTTGCTAAGGGATTTATTTCTCTTCTAGTAATCTTCTTGAAACTTTGAAGGTGTCATGAACATACTAGGTGACACTATCCCTGTCAATCTCTATGACTTCTGTTGCAATTTTTGGCATCTTAATTTTTGTTGGGTATCGTGTTCCTATATAAGTGGACCATAAATTTAGCAAATAAACATGCTTACTAGTGTACTTTATCACAATAAGAACTATACTTTCATTACAAATAGAGAGAGACAAGTACATGCACAAAGACAAAATATTGTCATTCCAAAGTGGAGATTGCAAAAGTGGAACTTTGTCTCATGCAAGTGCATTGGAGGATCTACTTCATTTCTAGAGTTTTTTACATGATCAAAGAGTGTGTTTTATGTGGTGTGAATGCTTTTCACATCCCCCCTTCAAATCATGGAAGGTGAATTCAAGGATCTTTAGTACTCAAACTTTTTGTAGGTGCTAGGCTTGGCTGATGGTCTGAGAGTAGTACTTTTGGGAAGGAAGGGGAAACATTTTTCTACCTTCTCTACATGTCTAAAACTCCCTGCATTTTTCAGAGGGTTTTGTCCTTGATCCATTGCATCTACTTTTGCGTTCTTGTGTTGCCCTCTTACGTTAAAAAAAAGATCATTAAACCCTATCTTATATGCAGATATGTCCACAAAGTCTCAAGACAAGTCAAGACAACCCTGTCTTACACATATATGTCCACAAATTCTACTGACAAGACAATGCAACATACAAGATTCACTACTGTTTTGTTTTCTCCTTCCCCCTCTCTTAATTGAAAACTTGTCCACCAATTGTTAAAGGGTTTCCACTTCTACATTAGGGTTGGAACTAACATCAATAAGTATTTTCAAAGCAATATCCACACCAACTTCTGCTACATCATTCAAATGGGTAGTCTCCTTCTGAGCAGTCTTCTCCTTGACCTTCTTGGTAGCACTCTCTATTGCATTTTATTTTCCTTTCCCACCAGCTTTTGTTGCATCATCCAAATGAACCATCTCTTCCTTAATAATCTTCTCCTCTACCTTTTGGGTAACCCTCTCTATTGCATTCCCTACCCCCCTCGACTGGCTCCACTCTCTTCTTGTACATCAAATGAAAGCTCCTCTGTAAGATTCTCTCCCCAAGGATATTTAACACTAAACATTGATGGTCGGCAGGTAGACACCTGGCTTCAAGCAAACTCTGGGATTCTCTAACTACAACCAGGCTTCACACATGTTGATGTGGTTGTACTTGCACTAGAAATGCATAAAGGGTGCTATTAGTATCAACATGCAAAGCATGTAGACACCAACCACATCCTCACCCTCGATGGATAAGCCATAAGCAACACACTCCCCATATAAAGTAATGTTGTTGACCTTATACACATTATGGGGTGTGGGCTCTACATTCAAACTGTGGCCAAGATTGAGATGTTGTAGTAATGCCTCTGGACATAGACACTATGTGAAGAGAGTGGGAGAGAAGGAAGGAGTCTCACTTGCAACTTTCTCACATACACAATGGGGGAATATACACAAACGTGGAGGTTGAAAATAATTTTCCTCTTCTTAGTTGTGAAAGCCAAAAGAACTCTAAGTACAAAAGAATAGGTTAACCCTATATGTGGGTCTCAAACAAAACTCAGCTACTTAAGGTGGCATACTTACTAAGCTACTAACTAGAGTACATAAAGATAGCTGTCATCTAGCTATTGTTCATGGGCGGTGTACCAACCGCTTTTGCAGCTAACAAGTTGGTGACATAAATACACAATGGTCACCTTGGCATATCAAGAGTGGAGCTTGATATCTCAACACTCCCCCTCAAGCTCAATACCAATTCCTGCACACAAAGTAGGTCTCTGAACTTGCACAGCTTCTCTGCACCCAATGCCTTCGTGAATATGTCACCTACTTGATCCTCTGTGTTGACATAAACTAGATCAATAAAACCTACTAGAACCTTCTCCTACACATAATGATAATGCACCTCAATGTGCTTTGTCCTAGCATGATAGAGTGGGTTATTTGCCAAGTATATACTGCTCATGTTGTCACAATAAATGACAATTGGCCCATCTATAGACTGATGCATAATCATAAAGTAGCTTATGCAACCAAGCTACCTCACATGCATCCATTGCTGCACCCTTGTACTCAGCCTCTGTGCTCGACAAGGCAATTGTAGCTGTTTCTTGTTGCTCCAAGTGACTGCAGCACTTCCAAAAGAGAACATATATCCACTTGTATATTGTCTATTAGAAATACTACCAGCCCAATCAGCATTAGTGTATCCATGCAATTGTATCTGAATGCCAGTCTCATAAAATAGTCCATACTGCAATGTGGACTTCACATACCTCAGTATGCATCTAGTCGCATCCAAATGAAATTTCCTTGGAGCCTGCATAAACTGACTTACCAACCCAATAGCATAGCTCAAATCTGGCCTGGTAATAGTCACATAAATCAAACTTCCTACTATGCGTCTGTACATAGTAGGGTCTTCCAGAAGCTCACCTGCATCTGCACTCAACTTCACATTCTGCTCCAAAGGAATTGAAATAGGCTTACAACCTGTCATCCCATATTTGGACAGCATGTCCAATCCATACTGCCTCTGCAAGAGCCATATCCCACTTGTGGATCTAATTACCTCAATGCCCAAGAAGTAATGCGGCTCTCCCAAATCCTTCATCTCAAACTTCTGCTTCAATAGCATTTTCACATGAAGGATATCTTCATCACTATCACCTGTGATGATCAAATCATCAACATAAATGACAAGCAGCATAATGCCTTTCTCTATTTTTCTCACATAAAGTGAGAAATCTGCCTTGGAAATCCGAAAGCCAATAGTGACAAGATACTGTCCTATCTTGTTAGACCATGCTCTGGGTGCTTGCTTCAAGCCATACAAGGCTTTCTTCAACCTGCAAACATAACCTGGTGGCTACTCCAAATAGACCTCTTCTTGTAAATCACCATGCAAGAAAGCATTCTTTACATCCATCTGATGTAAAGAGCATCCCTTTGATGTAGCCATAGTAATGACTGCTCTTACGGTTGCCATCTTGCAACTAGATTGAATGTTTCTTCATAATCAATGCCATATGTCTGTGCATACCCCTTGACAACTAATCTTGCCTTGTATTTGTTCACAGAACCATATGCATTGTGCTTCACCTTATAAACCCACTTGCAACCAATTGCATTCTTGTCTTTAGGCAAAGGCACCAATTCCCATGTAGCATTTGCTTCCAAGGAATCCATTTCCTCATCCATGTCTTTCTCCCATTTTTCTTATCCCATGGCTTGCTCAAAAGAAGTGGGTTCTGGTTCATGTATCACTTTGACCATATAGGCATAGTGAATGGCTGTAAATCCATCATATTTCAGCCTATCCATAGGATACCTAGATCTAGTAGACCTACACAAAATAGGCTCACTACCAGGTGCTCTCAAAACATCCCTTGTCTTCCTTACTCCAAGTGTAACAACAGAAGGAATACCCAACTCATCATCAAGGCTCTGTTCTGAGCCACTGGATTCACCATCCACATAAGAGTGACCTGCATTCACATCAACCATGGGCTCATCTACTTTCTCTTTTCCTTTTCATGATACTTGCATACCACTATTTGCATTGCTTTGCGAAGATCCTCCTGATCTCAATCTGCCTGTCCATGGTGAAGGATGTGAACCATTGCTAGAGGACACTACACGTCCACTAATATTTTGTGATTGCTGCTATGAATTCTGTGTAGCATTACCATTTTGTGCATCTACATCATCAATCGCATTTATTGGTTTATATCAGCTGCTCATCTCATAAAAAACATCTTTGCTCACTGTAAACTTACGAGTAGGAGGGTTATAGCATCTATGCTGCAGAGAATAACCAATAAAGATGCACTTCTTCGCTTTTAGATCCAACTTGGATCTCAACTCATCTGGCACATGAACATAGGCAATGCAACCAAAAACTTTCAAATGAGAAATATCTGGTTTCCTACTAGTATACCTCTCCTCTAGCGTCATGCCATGTATTGCTGTAGTGGGAGTCCTGTTCATTATGTAGACTACTATAGCAACTGCTTCAGCCCAATAATAATATGGCAGGTCTTTTTCTTTGAGCATGGCATGAGATACCTCTCCAATATGCATGTTTTTCCTTTCTGCACGTCCATTTTGCCTTGGGGTATGACTGCATGAATATTGTTGCTTTATGCCATGCTCCTGTAGGAAGCTTGCAAACTCATTTGAGAGGTGGTCTCCCCCTCCATCTGACCTTAGGCATTTTATTTACAGGCTTGTTTCTTTTTCAACCATAGCTTTAAAAGCTTTGAAATGCCCAAACACTTCACTTTTCTTTTTCATAAAATACACCCAAACTTTTCTACCGTAGTCATCAATAAAAGTGACAAAATAATGACAGCCTCCAATAGATGTAGCTTTAGTAGTCCACACATCAGAGTGGATTAATTCCAATGGCCTCTTACTCTCTTGAACATGTCTAGGAAATGGCTTCCTTGCCTGTTTTCCAAATTGACACGCTTCACATACCTTATGCATTTTTGTAACCTTAAACTTAGGCAATCCTACAACAATATTTTGGCCGTGCATTAATTTAAGTCACTGTACATTAACATGACCAATGCGTTTATGCCAGATATCAATATCTGCAACTACACCAATCCCATGTGCAAACATTGTCGCACTCAATTTAGGCATGTATGCATCCAATGTAAACATCATGCCGTTCTTCTTCCCTTTTGCTATCAAGTCACCTTTATTTTTCATATCCTCAACAAAGCATCCATGAGGATTAAATTTGACCTTCAAGCCCTGCTCAACCATTTGACCAATAGAAACTAGGTTCTCAGTGATATTCGAGTGATATTCGAGACATGAAACACATCAGACAGGTATTTCTTTTTTCCATCTTGCATAGACGAAGGAATTTTACCAATCCGACAAGGCAATTGTAGCTGTTTCTTGTTGCTCCAAGTGACTGCAGCACTTCCAAAAGAGAACATATATCCACTTGTATATTGTCTATTAGAAATACTACCAGCCCAATCAGCATTAGTGTATCCATGCAATTGTATCTGAATGCCAGTCTCATAAAATAGTCCATACTGCAATGTGGACTTCACATACCTCAGTATGCATCTAGTCGCATCCAAATGAAATTTCCTTGGAGCCTGCATAAACTGACTTACCAACCCAATAGCATAGCTCAAATCTGGCCTGGTAATAGTCACATAAATCAAACTTCCTACTATGCGTCTGTACATAGTAGGGTCTTCCAGAAGCTCACCTGCATCTGCACTCAACTTCACATTCTGCTCCAAAGGAATTGAAATAGGCTTACAACCTGTCATCCCATATTTGGACAGCATGTCCAATCCATACTGCCTCTGCAAGAGCCATATCCCACTTGTGGATCTAATTACCTCAATGCCCAAGAAGTAATGCGGCTCTCCCAAATCCTTCATCTCAAACTTCTGCTTCAATAGCATTTTCACATGAAGGATATCTTCATCACTATCACCTGTGATGATCAAATCATCAACATAAATGACAAGCAGCATAATGCCTTTCTCTATTTTTCTCACATAAAGTGAGAAATCTGCCTTGGAAATCTGAAAGCCAATAGTGACAAGATACTGTCCTATCTTGTTAGACCATGCTCTGGGTGCTTGCTTCAAGCCATACAAGGCTTTCTTCAACCTGCAAACAGACCTCTTCTTGTAAATCACCATGCAAGAAAGCATTCTTTACATCCATCTGATGTAAAGAGCATCCCTTTGATGTAGCCATAGTAATGACTGCTCTTACGGTTGCCAACTTGCAACTAGATTGAATGTTTCTTCATAATCAATGCCATATGTCTGTGCATACCCCTTGACAACTAATCTTGCCTTGTATTTGTTCACAGAACCATATGCATTGTGCTTCACCTTATAAACCCACTTGCAACCAATTGCATTCTTGTCTTTAGGCAAAGGCACCAATTCCCATGTAGCATTTGCTTCCAAGGAATCCATTTCCTCATCCATGTCTTTCTCCCATTTTTCTTATCCCATGGCTTGCTCAAAAGAAGTGGGTTCTGGTTCATGTATCACTTTGACCATATAGGCATAGTGAATGGCTGTAAATCCATCATATTTCAGCCTATCCATAGGATACCTAGATCTAGTAGACCTACACAAAATAGGCTCACTACCAGGTGCTCTCAAAACATCCCTTGTCTTCCTTACTCCAAGTGTAACAACAGAAGGAATACCCAACTCATCATCAAGGCTCTGTTCCGAGCCACTGGATTCACCATCCACATAAGAGTGACCTGCATTCACATCAACCATGGGCTCATCTACTTTCTCTTTTCCTTTTCATGATACTTGCATACCACTATTTGCATTGCTTTGAGGAGATCCTCCTGATCTCAATCTACCTGTCCATGGTGAAGTATGTGAACCATTGCTAGAGGACACTACACGTCCACTAATATTTTGTGATTGCTGCTATGAATTCTGTGTAGCATTACCATTTTGTGCATCTACATCATCAATCGCATTTATTGGTTTATATCAGCTGCTCATCTCATAAAAAACATCTTTGCTCACTGTAAACTTACGAGTAGGAGGGTTATAGCATCTATGCTGCAGAGAATAACCAATAAAGATGCACTTCTTCGCTTTTAGATCCAACTTGGATCTCAACTCATCTGGCACATGAACATAGGCAATGCAACCAAAAACTTTCAAATGAGAAATATCTGGTTTCCTACTAGTATACCTCTCCTCTAGCGTCATGCCATGTATTGCTGTAGTGGGAGTCCTGTTCATTATGTAGACTACTGTAGCAACTGCTTCAGCCCAATAATAATATGGCAGGTCTTTTTCTTTGAGCATGGCATGAGATACCTCTCCAATATGCATGTTTTTCCTTTCTGCACGTCCATTTTGCCTTGGGGTATGACTGCATGAATATTGTTGCTTTATGCCATGCTCCTGTAGGAAGCTTGCAAACTCATTTGAGAGGTGGTCTCCCCCTCCATCTGACCTTAGGCATTTTATTTACAGGCTTGTTTCTTTTTCAACCATAGCTTTAAAAGCTTTGAAATGCCCAAACACTTCACTTTTCTTTTTCATAAAATACACCCAAACTTTTCTACCGTAGTCATCAATAAAAGTGACAAAATAATGACAGCCTCCAATAGATGTAGCTTTAGTAGTCCACACATCAGAGTGGATTAATTCCAATGGCCTCTTACTCTCTTGAACATGTCTAGGAAATGGCTTCCTTGCCTGTTTTCCAAATTGACACGCTTCACATACCTTATGCATTTTTGTAACCTTAAACTTAGGCAATCCTACAACAATATTTTGGCCGTGCATTAATTTAAGTCACTGTACATTAACATGACCAATGCGTTTATGCCAGATATCAATATCTGCAACTACACCAATCCCATGTGCAAACATTGTCGCACTCAATTTAGGCATGTATGCATCCAATGTAAACATCATGCCGTTCTTCTTCCCTTTTGCTATCAAGTCACCTTTATTTTTCATATCCTCAACAAAGCATCCATGAGGATTAAATTTGACCTTCAAGCCCTGCTCAACCATTTGACCAATAGAAACTAGGTTCTCAGTGATATTCGAGACATGAAACACATCAGATAGGTATTTCTTTTTTCCATCTTGCATAGACGAAGGAATTTTACCAATCCGACAAGGCAATTGTAGCTGTTTCTTGTTGCTCCAAGTGACTGCAGCACTTCCAAAAGAGAACATATATCCACTTGTATATTGTCTATTAGAAATACTACCAGCCCAATCAGCATTAGTGTATCCATGCAATTGTATCTGAATGCCAGTCTCATAAAATAGTCCATACTGCAATGTGGACTTCACATACCTCAGTATGCATCTAGTCGCATCCAAATGAAATTTCCTTGGAGCCTGCATAAACTGACTTACCAACCCAATAGCATAGCTCAAATCTGGCCTGGTAATAGTCACATAAATCAAACTTCCTACTATGCGTCTGTACATAGTAGGGTCTTCCAGAAGCTCACCTGCATCTGCACTCAACTTCACATTCTGCTCCAAAGGAATTGAAATAGGCTTACAACCTATCATCCCATATTTGGACAGCATGTCCAATCCATACTGCCTCTGCAAGAGCCATATCCCACTTGTGGATCTAATTACCTCAATGCCCAAGAAGTAATGCGGCTCTCCCAAATCCTTCATCTCAAACTTCTGCTTCAATAGCATTTTCACATGAAGGATATCTTCATCACTATCACCTGTGATGATCAAATCATCAACATAAATGACAAGCAGCATAATGCCTTTCTCTATTTTTCTCACATAAAGTGAGAAATTTGCCTTGGAAATCTGAAAGCCAATAGTGACAAGATACTATCCTATCTTGTTAGACCATGCTCTGGGTGCTTGCTTCAAGCCATACAAGGCTTTCTTCAACCTGCAAACATAACCTGGTGGCTACTCCAAATAGACCTCTTCTTGTAAATCACCATGCAAGAAAGCATTCTTTACATCCATCTGATGTAAAGAGCATCCCTTTGATGTAGCCATAGTAATGACTGCTCTTACGGTTGCCATCTTGCAACTAGATTGAATGTTTCTTCATAATCAATGCCATATGTCTGTGCATACCCCTTGACAACTAATCTTGCCTTGTATTTGTTCACAGAACCATATGCATTGTGCTTCACCTTATAAACCCACTTGCAACCAATTGCATTCTTGTCTTTAGGCAAAGGCACCAATTCCCATGTAGCATTTGCTTCCAAGGAATCCATTTCCTCATCCATGTCTTTCTCCCATTTTTCTTATCCCATGGCTTGCTCAAAAGAAGTGGGTTCTGGTTCATGTATCACTTTGACCATATAGGCATAGTGAATGGCTGTAAATCCATCATATTTCAGCCTATCCATAGGATACCTAGATCTAGTAGACCTACACAAAATAGGCTCACTACCAGGTGCTCTCAAAACATCCCTTGTCTTCCTTACTCCAAGTGTAACAACAGAAGGAATACCCAACTCATCATCAAGGCTCTGTTCTGAGCCACTGGATTCACCATCCACATAAGAGTGACCTGCATTCACATCAACCATGGGCTCATCTACTTTCTCTTTTCCTTTTCATGATACTTGCATACCACTATTTGCATTGCTTTGAGGAGATCCTCCTGATCTCAATCTGCCTGTCCATGGTGAAGTATGTGAACCATTGCTAGAGGACACTACACGTCCACTAATATTTTGTGATTGCTGCTATGAATTCTGTGTAGCATTACCATTTTGTGCATCTACATCATCAATCGCATTTATTGGTTTATATCAGCTGCTCATCTCATAAAAAACATCTTTGCTCACTGTAAACTTACGAGTAGGAGGGTTATAGCATCTATGCTGCAGAGAATAACCAATAAAGATGCACTTCTTCGCTTTTAGATCCAACTTGGATCTCAACTCATCTGGCACATGAACATAGGCAATGCAACCAAAAACTTTCAAATGAGAAATATCTGGTTTCCTACTAGTATACCTCTCCTCTAGCGTCATGCCATGTATTGCTGTAGTGGGAGTCCTGTTCATTATGTAGACTACTGTAGCAACTGCTTCAGCCCAATAATAATATGGCAGGTCTTTTTCTTTGAGCATGGCATGAGATACCTCTCCAATATGCATGTTTTTCCTTTCTGCACGTCCATTTTGCCTTGGGGTATGACTGCATGAATATTGTTGCTTTATGCCATGCTCCTGTAGGAAGCTTGCAAACTCATTTGAGAGGTGGTCTCCCCCTCCATCTGACCTTAGGCATTTTATTTACAGGCTTGTTTCTTTTTCAACCATAGCTTTAAAAGCTTTGAAATGCCCAAACACTTCACTTTTCTTTTTCATAAAATACACCCAAACTTTTCTACCGTAGTCATCAATAAAAGTGACAAAATAATGACAGCCTCCAATAGATGTAGCTTTAGTAGTCCACACATCAGAGTGGATTAATTCCAATGGCCTCTTACTCTCTTGAACATGTCTAGGAAATGGCTTCCTTGCCTGTTTTCCAAATTGACACGCTTCACATACCTTATGCATTTTTGTAACCTTAAACTTAGGCAATCCTACAACAATATTTTGGCCGTGCATTAATTTAAGTCACTGTACATTAACATGACCAATGCGTTTATGCCAGATATCAATATCTGCAACTACACCAATCCCATGTGCAAACATTGTCGCACTCAATTTAGGCATGTATGCATCCAATGTAAACATCATGCCGTTCTTCTTCCCTTTTGCTATCAAGTCACCTTTATTTTTCATATCCTCAACAAAGCATCCATGAGGATTAAATTTGACCTTCAAGCCCTGCTCAACCATTTGACCAATAGAAACTAGGTTCTCAGTGATATTCGAGACATGAAACACATCAGACAGGTATTTCTTTTTTCCATCTTGCATAGACGAAGGAATTTTACCAATCCGCACAATAGGATGTGCAATATCATCACCAGTCTCAATAAATCCTAGTCTTTTCATTTTGCTTGCATCCTACATCCATTCTGCATGACCTGTCATGTGGTTTGACGCACTTGAGTCAACATACCACACATCATTGCTTTCTTCTACACTTTTCACATAATTGGTCATGTGCTGCACCATAAACAGATGCTCATTTTTGTCATCACCCTATCTACTAGAGTATGCATAATTGCCTTGCTGCAATTTTCCAGTCATGATGTCATTCTAACTTTTATAGCAGTCTTTAACCACATGACCCATTTAACCATAGTAGTAGCACTCAACATTGTTGTTTGCATTTTGGCCTCTCTGCCATCCACCACAACCTCTTTGTCTCCCCTTGCCTCTAAAGTTACCACGTCCTCCTCCATAGGACTGGTTTTCTTGAATTTGCTGCATATTCTGATTTTTGCCACAGCCTCCAAATCGGCCTGCTCTACCTCTGCCTCTACCTCTTCTAGCATTTGAGTAGAAGATAGCTTCTTTTGAAGTTCCTCCTGAAGAAGATGCACCACCATTTCTCTACTCTAAAAAAATTAGAAGAGCAATCAACTCCTCAAAATCAGGAAAATTCTCACAGACGGCAATGGATGTCTGGAATTGTGCATAATCCTTTCCTAGACCATTCAAGGTCACAGAAACTAAATCATCATCTTCCACTGGAGACCCAATAGAAGTAAGTGCATCTGCAATCTTCTTGACCTTCATATGGTAGTCATTGATGCTCATATTTTCTCTCTGCACATTATGCAACTCCTACTTGAGTTGCATTTTCTTGGCTTGCGTGTTTGTGCTATACATTTTTGTCAAAGTATCCCATGCCTTCTTCGGCATGCTTGTGTCTTGAATATGCACAATCATAGAATCTGAAATACTGATAGATAGCTAGTACATAACTTTTCTAGCTCTCTCATGCCAGCCTTTAAATGCCTGCAACTCCTATTGATTGGGAGCATTAAGAATAACTGGTTCTTGTTCAACTCCAGTAATGAACTCCCAATAGCCTTTTCCCTTAAGGAAATTGGTCATTCTAAACTTCCATGCTTGGAAGTTGTTCTTGTCAAGCTTTTCAGTGAAAATTTGTGAAAAGCATCAGACACCATTACAGAACACTGTAAAATATTCTGTCACTGCAAAGAAACACAACTTCTGCCTCACGAGGGCAAATCTGCAAAACTAAAGAGAGTGGTATTTGACCACACAGTCACTTCCTAGTGATGATTATGCATCAACAGGTAATAAGAATGATTCTCTTACTCCCAATATCTCTTTGCAGTGGCATACAATGTAATTTCTATGATAACTTTTCACCGACCTGTAGAACAATGGTCGCACAGCAAAAACAGGGCACTTTCCTGGGTGCCTGCGGAAAACTTCTGCCACCAAAATGGACCCCAAAATGGCCTCAAATCAAAAAAATAATTTCACCCTCTCGCCACACCATGAAGGGCATCCCAATCTGAGATAGTGCACTCTTGCACTTTCTGACTATGCTATTTGCAGAGATTTGCTCCCAAACTCGAAAAAAAAATGAAAGCAACACTGATCCTCTTACTAGGACATCGTGAACTTGGTTTGCTTTCTTGAGCTCCTACCACGAACCGAGCTCTGATACCATGTGAAGAGAGTGGGAGAGAAGGAAGGAGTCTCATTTGTAGCTTTCTCACATGCACAATGGGGGAATATACACAAAGGTGGAGGCTGAAAACAGTTTTCCTCTTCTTAGTTGTGAAAGCCAAATGAACACTACGTACAAAAGAATAGGTGAACCCTATATGTGGGTCTCAAACCAAAATCAGCTAACTAAGGTGGCATACTAACTGAGCCACTAACTAGAGTACATAAAGATAGCTATCATCTAGCTATTATTCATGGGCAATGTACCAACTGCATCTGCAGCTAACAAGTCAGTGACATAAATGCACAACGGTCACCCTAGCAGATGGAGCTCGATATCTCAACACATTGTCTTTCCGCGTTTGCAACTGCGGTCATAGTAGGTTCATGTGTATTCTACATGGGAATATTAAAAATAATAAATGATCAGAGATAAGGAACAGATAAAGAATTTCACTATGCACACAGAGAAAGTCAAGCAAAGTGCTGATGAGACCTACATGGTTCATTAAAGTGTTTTCAAAAAGGATTGAAGCACTTTCAAGTACCTTGGAGCATGTTAAGTACCTTGCAACACATTCAAAAAGTACTCTCAAGCATTTTCAAGTACTTTGAAGCACATTAAGTACTTTGCAATGCATTGAAGAAGTATTTTGAAGCACTTTCAAGTACTCTAAAGCACTTTCAAGCAATATGAGGTGCAAGAAAGCAATATTAGGTACATGAAATCACTTTCAAGTACTTTGAAATGTGTTAATGTGCTTTCTAGCACATTCAAAAGGCACTTTCCAATGACTAAAAGAATATTCAAGTGCTCGAAATTGGGCAAAAGCACTTTGAAGTGCTTTTAAGCTTTAAAATGTGCTTGCCAGTACATTTAAGTGCTTTCAAGTGCTACGAACTGTTGAGATATCAAGCTCCACTTGTGATATGCCAAGGTGACCGTTGTGCATTTATGTCACCAACTTATTAGCTGTAGATGCGGTTGGTACACTGCCCATGAATGATAGTTGGATGACAGCTATCTTTGTGTACTCTAGTTCGTGGCTCAGTTAGTATGCCACCTTAGTTAGCTGAGTTTGGTTTGAGACCCACATATAAGGTTCACCTATTCCTTTGTACTTAGAGTTCTTTTGGCTTTCACATCTAAGAAGAGGAAAATTGTTTTCAGCCTCCACCTTTGTGTATATTCCCCCATTGTATATGTGAGAAAACTGCAAGTGAGACTTCTTACTTCTCTCCCACTCTCTTCACATGGTATTAGAGCTTGGTTCGTGGTAAGGAGCTGAAAAAAGCAAACCAAGTTCGTGGTGTCTTGGTAAGAGGATCAGTGTTGCTTTCCTTTTTCGACTTTGGGAGCAAATCTTTGCAAGTAGTACAACCAAAAAGTGCAAGAGTGCACTGTCTCAGATTGGGATGCCCTTCGCGGTGTGGTGAGAGGCCAATATATGCTGTAGGTAAGGGCGAAGAGCATGCCGATCTGGAGGCTCGGGCAGAAATCAGAATATACAGCAAATTCAAGAAAACCAGTCCTATGGAGGAGGATGTGGTAACTTTAGAGGCAGGGGGAGCCAAAGAGGTCGTGGTGGATGGCAGAGAGGCCAAAATGCAAACAACAATGTTGAATGCTACTACTATGGTAAAATGGGTCATATGGTTTAAGATTGCTATAAAAAGCGGAATGACATCATGACTGGAAAATTGCAGCAAGGCAATTATGCATCCTCTAGTAGATAGGGTGATGACTGAAATGAGTATCTGTTTATGGTGTAGCACATGGCCAATTCTATGACAAGTGCAGAAGAAAGCAATGATGTGTGGTATGTTGACTTAGGTGCATTAAACCACATGATAAGTCATGTAGAATGGATGCAGGATGCAAGGAAAATGGAAAGACCAGGATTTGTGGAGACTGGTGATGATACTGCACATCCTATTGTGCAGATTGGTAAAATTCCTTTGTCTATGCAGGATGGAAAAAAGAAATACCTATTTGATGTATTTCATGTCCCAAATATCACCAAGAACCTGGTTTCTATTGGTCAAATGGTTGAGCAAGGCTTGCAGGTCAGATTTAATCCTCATGGATGCTTTGTTGAGGATATGAAAAATAAAGGTCACTTGATAGCAAAAGGGAAGAAGAAGGGCAGGATGTTTACGTTGGATGCAGACATGCCTCAATTGAGTGTAGCAATGTGTGCACATGGGACTAATGTAGTTGCAGATATTGATATCTGGCACAAACATATTGGTCATGTTAATGTATAGCGACTTAAATTAATGCAAGCCCAAAATATTATTGCAAGATTGCCTAAGTTCAAGGTTGCAGAAATGCATAAGGTATGTGAAGCCTGTCAATTTGGAAAACAAGCAAGGAAACCATTTCCTAGACATGTTCAAGAGAGTAAGAGGCCATTGGAATTAATCCACTCTAATGTGTGGACTACTAAAGCTGCATCTATTGGAGGTTGTCATTATTTTGTCACTTTTATTTATGACTACAGCATAAAAGTTTGGGTGTATTTTATGAAAAAGAAAAGGGAAGTGTTTGGGCATTTCAAAGCTTTTAAAGCTATGGTGGAGAAAGAAACATGCCTATAAATAAAATGACTAAGGTCAGATGGAGGGGGAGAGTACCTTTCAAATGAGTTTGCAAGGTTCCTGCAGGAGCATGGCATAAAGTAGCAGTATTCATGCAGTCATACCCCACAGCAAAATGGACTTGCAGAAAGGAAAAACAGGCATATTGGAGAGGTATCTCGTGCCATGCTCAATGAAAAAGGCCAACCAGATTATTATTGGGTTGAAGCAGTTGCTACAGCAGTCTACATAATGAACTGGACTCCCACTGCAACAATACATGGCGTGATGCCAGAGGAGAGGTATACTGATAGGAAACCAGATATTTCTCATTTGAAATATGTTCATTGCCTATGTTCATGTGCCAAATGAGTTGAGATCCAAGCTGGAACCAAAAGCTGAGAAGCGCATATTTATTGGTTATTCTCTGTAGCAGAAAGGGTAAAAATGCTATAACCCTTCTACTCATAAGTTTACAGTGAGCAGAGATGTTGCTTTTTATGAGATGAGCAGCTGGTATAAACCAATAAATGTGATTGATGATGTAGATGCACAAAATGGTAATGCTGCACAGAATTCACAGCAGCAATCACAAAATATTAGTGGACGTGTAGTGTCCTCTAGTAGTGGTTCACATACTCCACCATGGATAGGTAGATTGAGATTAGGAGGATCTCCTCAAAGCAATGCAGATGGTGGTATGCAAGTATCACAAAAAGGAAAAGAGGAAGTAGATCAACCCATGGTTGATGTGAATGCAGGTCACTCTTTTGTGGATGGTGAATCCAGTGGCTCAGAATAGAGCCTTGACGATGAGTTGGGTATTCTTTCTATTGTTACACTTGGAGTAAGGAAGACAAGGGATGTTTTGAGAGCACCTGTAGTGAGCCTATTTTGTGCAAGTCTACTAGAGCCAATTATCCTGTGGATAGGTTGAAATATGATGGATTTACAGCCATTCACTATGCCTATATGGTCAAAGTGATACATGAACCAGAACCCACTTCTTTTGAGCAAGCCATGGGAAATGGAAAATGGGAGAAAGCCATGGATGCCTTGGAAGCAAATGCTACATGGGAATTGGTGCCTTTGCCTAAAGACAAGAATGCAATTGGCTACAAGTGGGTTTATAAGGTGAACCACAATGCAGATGGTTCTGTGAACAGATACAAGGCAAGATTAGTTGTCAAGGGGTATGCACAGACATATGGCATTGATTATGAAGAAACATTTAGTCCGGTTGCAAGGATGGCAACTGTAAGAGCAGTCAATGCTATGGTTGCATCAAAGGGATGTTCTTTACATCAAATGGATGTTAAGAATGCTTTCTTGCATGGTGATTTGCAAGAAGAGGTCTATATGGAGCAGCCACGAGGTTATGTTCATGTTGTTCATCCTGAGTTTGTTTGCAAGTTGAAGAAAGCCTTGTATGGCTTGAAGCAAGCACCCAGAGCATCGTCTGACAAGATAGGATAGTATCTTGTCACTATTGGCTTTCAAATTTCCAAGGTAAATTTCTCACTTTATGTGAGAAAAACAGAGAAAGGCATTATGCTTCTTGTCATTTATGTTGATGATTTGATCATCAAAGGTGATAGTGATGAAGATATCCTTCATGTGAAAATGCTATTGAAGTAGAAGTTTGAGATGAAGGATTCGAGAGAGCTACGTTACTTGTTGGGCATTGAGGTGATTAGATCCACAAGTGGGATATGGCTCTTGCAGAGGCAGTATGGATTGGACATGCTGTCGAAATATGGGATGATAGGCTGTAAGCCTATTTCAGTTCCTTTGAAGCAGAATATGAAGCTGAGCACAGATGCGGGAGAGCTTCTGGAAGACCCTACTATGTACAAACGCATAGTAGGAAGTTTGATTTATATGACTATTACCAGGCCAGATTTAAGATTTCCTGTTGGGTTGGTAAGTCAGTTTATGTAGGCTCCAAGGAAACCGCATTTGGATTCGGTTAGATGCATATTGAGGTATGTGAAGTCCACATTGTAGTATGGACTATTTTATGAGACTGGGGTTCAGATACAGTTGCATGGATACAATGATGCTGATTGGGTTGGTAGTATTTCTGATAGACGATCTACAAGTGGATATAGGTTCTCTTTTGGGAGTGCTGTAGTCACTTGGAGCAGCAAGAAACAACCACAGTTGCCTTGTCGAGCACAGAGGCTGAGTATAGGGATGCAGCAATGGCTGCATGTGAGGTAGCTTGGTTGCATAAGCTACTTGATGATATGCATCAGGATGGGCCAATCATCATTTATTGTGACAACATGAGCAGTATACACTTGGCAAATAACGCAATCTATCATGCTAGAACAAAGCACATTGAGGTGCATTATCACTATGTGCGGGAGAAGGTTCTAGTAGGTTTTATTGATCTAGTTTATGTCAGCACAAAGGATCAGGTAGCTGACATATTCACGAAGGCATTGGGTGCAGAAAAGCTGCACAAGTTCAGAGACCTACTTAGTGTGCAGGAATTGGAATTGAGATTGAGGGGGAGTGTTGAGATATCGGGCTCCACTCGTGATATGCCAGGGTGACCGTTGTGCATTTATGTCACTGACTTGTTAGTTGTAGATGCGGTTGGTACACCACCCATGAATAATAGCTGGATGACAGCTATCTTTATGTACTCTAGTTAGTGGCTCAGTTAGTATGCCACCTTAGTTAGCTGAGTTTGGTTTGAGACCCACATATAGGGTTCACCTATTCTTTTGTACTTAGAGTTCTTTTGGCTTTCACAACTAAGAAGAGGAAAACTGTTTTCAGCCTCCACCTTTATTGAGAGTTGTGGTGCCATGAGCACTTGTAGAGCAAAGGTATGAGCAAAGGGCAAGCTGCCACATGGCATGGAGGACATATCCCACATGTGAGCAAGCAAATGGATGTAAGTACCCTCACCTAAAAAAGGAAGGTTCATTTGAAGTAATATCAATCAAGCACTTTGCACTATCTCAAGATTCTCTTTATGAGTCCAAGCTTATCTATCTTGGAACCTAATTGACTTGAGGTACATGTCATGAGCACTCTCTTCATCATGTCTCCACATAGGTTCCATCCACCTTATAGTGCTCCATAGATCCTGAGGCACACATGTTTTGTCATGGTATCAAAGCATAGGTTTAGCTTTCCTAGTTTAGCTCATTACTAGTTCACTAGGATTGCTTCCATTCCTAGATTAGTTGTAGGCATGTCTTAGGAGCTCATGAGTTCTCCTAGGTCAGTTTTAGTTATAGATTGAAAGGATTCCATCCATTGAATGAAAATTCCATTCATTGCTTTGAGATATTTCTGTCATACCTGATGAGAGAGAGAGAGAGAATTCATTTCTTTTAGAGATCGATTTTGTGAGGAGTTCTTCTTCTTCTTCTTCTTAGAGAGAGCTTGTGAGAAAGAGAGTCTCTGATTGTTCAGTTTGTTGAAAGCTTTGAGAAAAGTTTCCTATCTATTGTCATTCTAGTGCTCCAAATTGACTAGTCGACTGGTCGGCTTCTAGCCTTGAAGCCACCAAGAGCTATCTCTACAAGCTCAATCTTCATAAACTAGCCTCCATGGTCGTCTAGCCCCAGTAGTGACTTCTATTGTAGCACACATCCACGAGCTACTATAGAAGGTTGACTCTAACCTCCAAAGGCTAGCATAAGAATCCTTCTACACTCCAGCGCCTCCATCGATGACGAGCTGGTGGCTTACATGAATCTGCCATCAGTTGAGCAGGCTTTTCATGCAAATACAATACGCTTGCCTTGGGCTTGGTCCTACTGCAGTGAAGGGTGCTCCTGAACGACCACGGCTCCTGCAACTCTAAAAGCCAGTGCAACCCTAGCCCAAATCTGTAGTAACAGCATCAACCACAGATTCAGCACCATCCAAGAGCCCTCGACAAGCCTCTACAGACGCTGCAAGCCACCTACATGATGAGCAGCCATGACACAGAAGCAAACAAGCAACCGCACGGCTCACTAACCTGTTCCTTCAAACAGTGCACCCAGCAGTGGCTGCTCCTGCTCCAAGCTTCCAAACAGCCCAATGGCCACTCCACTGCATCGACCAGCTTGACGGCGTAGCAAGTTAGCAAGACAGAGGCACAACAAGGTTTGACCATAGCAGCGGCTCATCCTCATCGTCGCTTGGCGACTGACCGTCCACGAGCACAAACCTACCAGGCAACATCTCAACAGCTCCTATAGCTTGACTGCACCCCTTCAACGATGCCTCTATAGCCCATCTAGCTTCCAGAATGCCAAAAAAACGTAAACCCACGGCTGCAATGGCTGCTCCACCTAGAACCACCTATAAGGCCTCCATCGCCATGGCCGCCTTCTCTTCACCATAGCTTCACAGGTCTCTGAAACCATGACGCCGTCATCACCCAAGATCTCTGCTGAATTATCTCTTCACAAAGTCCTAAGGTCTCCACAATTGACACGTGTCAAAGATAAAACTTAACCACAGCTAGGGGTGGTTTAGTTAGTGGGGTTACGTTCAGTTACTTGAACCATAGTTAGGTTTGTTTGACCTCTGGGTTAATTCAGTTTAGTTAAAAGTTAGCCACGTGGCATAGTGCCACCTAAGCACAGAGCCCCTACTAAGCACAGTATGGAATTCTACATGTGAATCCCTGTGCCACATCATCAAAGGCCCTCTTCTTCACAGAACCTTTGACAAGCCGTAACTTCAAATCCAGGAAGAATTTGGACACACTCCAAAAAGGAAAAGTGATCATTTTTTCAAGCTCTACGTGCTTATCAAGTCAGAATCATTGTATGCAATTAGACACTACCAATATTAAAAGAAATCAATTGGTAAGACCTTTGTAACAAATAACAAATCAAAGCATGAATGCACACATCATTGTCATAAGCATGCCAAAAGCACAAGTGCATGAGATGACCATAGCAAAAAGCATGGCATCCACACATAAAGCATCAAGGCACATGGAATAACAAAGCATCATGCATGAAGCGACACAAGGAAGAAGTTTGCAGATTGAAGAACCAACAAGTCAACTATGTGGAGTCATCATCAAGCCATGAGCAGAATGACAATAACAACATGTATTGAAAAGCAAAAAACTTTGCCAACCTTGCCTATATTTGTAAATCAAGCCTGACCACCTAAGAGTAGCCATGTAGGCACCCAGGGGAGGATTTGATCTTGTAACTCACATCTGACCACCTTGTAGTAGCCAAAGGATCATGGCACCAAGGGGAGGTGTTGAGAGTTGTGGTGCCATGAGCACTTGTAGAGCAAAGGTATGAGAAAAGGGCAAGCTGCCACATGGCATGGAGGACATATCCCACATGTGAGCAAGCAAATAGATGTAAGTACCCTCACCTATAAAAGGGAGGTTCATTTGAAGTAATATCAATCAAGCACTTTGCACTATCTCTGGATTCTCTTTATGAGTCCAAGCTAATCTATCTTGGAACCTAATTGACTTGAGGTACATGTCATGAGCACTCTCTTCATCATGTCTCCACATAGGTTCCATCCACCTTAGAGTGCTCCATAGATCCTCAGGCACCCATGTTTTGTTAACCTTTGTGTATATTCCCCCATTGTGTATGTGAGAAAGCTGCAAGTGAGACTCCTTACTTTTCTCCCACTCTCTTCACACGAACAATAGTAAAGAAAAAGCTTTTTAGATTATTGAAAGCAATTTCAAGTGATTAAAAATCCCTTCCAATAAATTTGAGGTGCATGAAAGCACTTTCAAGTACTTTGAAATGAGTTAATGTGCTTTTGACCACATTGAAAAGGCACTTTCAGATGATTAAAGCACACTCAAGTGCCCATAATTCAGCCAAAAGCACTTTCAAGTGCTTTTAAGCTCTAAAACATGCTTGCTAGCACACTTAAGTGCTTTCAAGTGCTATGAACAATAAAGAAAAGGCATTTTTAGATGATTAAAAGCACTTTCAGGTGATCAGAATCCCTTCCAATAAATTTGAGGTGCATGCAAGCACTTTCAACTAGCTGGAATGGATTTCAGGTGTCTGTTAGATCTTTCTACTTCCTAAGTGTGATTTCTAACATTTGAAAGAACTTTGTGTGTGTTAGAAAGAATTTTCAAGTGTATGAAATCCCATACATTTTTGCTAGAAGAAATTCCAATTTATGTAAGGCCTTAAAAGTATTGCTTTCTAGAGATTTAGAGTAAAATAGAGAAAAGCACTTTGGGTGTGGTTAATTGTAGTGACTCAAGAGTTTCCTTCACTAGTGAGTGGCTATCTACGTTAACCCCACAAACCCGAAACCCTTCTCACATAGCTGAATTTGTGCCTCTAGCTTTCTAGCTACCACCAGGTCAGGCTAGGGTGATGCCAATATTGCAGCCATCTTCTTTTTCAATGTTTATATCTCTAGCAAAAACAATTTATCTGAGTAGAAGCACCTTCTAGCTGAAGCAGAGTATCTCTTTTTCCCTTATAGTCATCTTTTGTTGTCCTTAAGGCTTCTTCCTTTCTAACAAAGCTAAGTTTTACACTCACAAACATTTCCTTAGTGAGTTCTACATGTTTTACTGAAGGTGGTTTGAGCTTCTTCTCTTTGACATGTGAAGGCTTGCATTCTAGAGTCTCCTGCATGGGCATTGACCTCCCTACACTAGAGTAAGATTTTATTGGCCCGTTGGCCTTCCTCTAATTGTCCAACTTCCTACTGAGGCCACCTGCTTGGACCATAACCATCTTTAAGACATTTTTGCCAAAAATTGCCTAGGCAATTCGCTACGCGATGTTTGGCTGCCTTGCTTTTTAACACCATTTCATATTATTTGGGTAATATTTCCTCCTTATATTCCAAGAAATAACATGATTATTGAAAGAAAATAGTTCAACATAATCATTAATCCTAAATGGAAAGGTTATTGTGCTAATATTGGAAGTAAGGATCAACGACTATATTTTAAAAAGCAAAAAAACCATTGAAAAGTGATCATTAATAAGTAACAACAAACTGTGTTGTGATAAGTTTTAAAGATTGACTACTCTTGATGACTTTCTAGAGCATCATTATTATTGGTTGCATTGGTTTTATCCCCAACTGAAGTGGAAGAAACATATTCCTATGCATTACAATAATAGCATTTAAATAAATGCCAAATAAGAAGTTAAAAACTTTTAGAAGTTAAAATTGACACTATTGAAGGAGTTGAAGCTCAAACTTGATTCAAGGTATTAGCTACAACCTTACAGGCGATGTCTAACATCACATCAAACCTTCAACTTGATGTTTGATGTCATTATGTTAACCTTCAATTTGATGTTCAACATCTAGTTTAAGCTTGTACTCAATATCTGACATAGAGTTCAAGATTGAACTCACTATCAAATGAGATGCTTCAAATAAATTTAGATGCGCTTATAATGACTTAGGGCAACGAATCCCTTCTTCCAAGAAAAAAGCAACAGTCACTATTATGTCATAAGTTTTGATCCCAAACTTTAATGGAGGAGTTTTTTGATGCGTTGGAAATCTTGAATTTCACTACAACTTTATAGAAGAGGTCAAAATTTGAATCCATAAACTATTAGATTGAAATTTAATTCATGCAATCTAACTCTCCTCTTCGAGGAAAAAAGAAACAATCACTATTTTGATCGTAACTTTTGATCCCGAACTTAGATTCAAAATCTCTTTGATGCATTAGAAATATTGAATTGCTATCTACAACGTTGTTGAAAAGGTCGAAATCTAAGTCCATGATGTATTAGGCAAAAAGTTTGATTTACGCAATGTGAAGTTTTCTTCAAAGAAAGGAGTAGAAGTCACTATTTTGATCATAACTTTTTCTCCCCAACTCCGATTGGGGATCTTTTTGATGCATTAGAAATCTTAAATTGCTATGTATAACTTTGTATAAGAGGTCCAAATCTCAATCCATGATCGTTTAGGTTGAATTGTGATTTACACAATTTGAAGATTTGCTTTAGGGTATGTCCTTAAATGAAAATCGGGTGTGAAAGTACTTTATTCTAAACTTTTGCATCAAGTTAACCTCATACTCGATGTTTTGCATTGATTTGGAGGTTAACTTGATGCAAAAGTGAAAATTAAAGTACTTTCACACCCGATTTTCACTTAAAGAGAGCTTTTTGCCATCTCCTTCTCCATCTTGTTGTACCTCTTGGATGCGCCATCACCCTTTCCCCTAGCTATGCCATCCCATCCCTTACTTGGATGTGACATCCCCTCTTATTTGTTTCATCCCCTCATCGCCCCTATGCTAGCCCCTTATCGCTCCAATTGATTGTCGCTGCCCCCTATGTCCCTGCGCCCACAACGCCCTACTCGCCCTATGCCCTTGTGTCCCTATTTGCCTAGTTCCTATAGGCCCCTAATTGCCCTATTCTATCTGCTACTACATAGCCACGTCCCTCTACCCCGTGGTTATACCCCTTAGCTGTGCCACTAGTTTGATTACAATAAAAGCATGGAAATTTGATAATACACTTTGTAAGTCAAATTATGAAACAAAAATTACAATTGAATATTATGTTCATGCTTGAACTTTAGTTTGGGCATAAAATTTAAGCTGTAAACTTGATGTTAAACATCACATTCAATGTTTTACATCAAGTCTAGGCTTTAACTTAACACAAGACATCAAATTAAACCTTCAACTTGATGTTTTATAACATCTAGTTTGAGCTTCAATTAGATGTTTTGTATCAAGTTAAGGATTCAAATCTTTGATGTTTTTACATGAAGTCAAGGCTTCAACTTGATGCAAAACATCAAATTCAACCTTCAAATTGATGTTTTACATGAAGTTTAAGCTCCAATTTGAAGTTTTGCATCCGAGATGAAGCTTCAACTAGATGCAACACATCGAAGCCCTTGTGCCACTACTTGCCTTGCACCTTTACAACCCTACTCATCCCTATTCCCCCTTGTGCCACTACTCGCCTTGCACCTTTGCAACCCTACTCACCCCTATTCCCCCTTCGCCCTTACACCCCCTGTTCCTCTACTCATCTTTGTGCACTTGTGCCCCTTGTGCCCCTACCCCCCTATGCCCATTGGCTATGTTGTTGCTCAAACCTTGGAAGCACCCCTCCACCCCTTGGCTATGCAAATAGTTTGATTACTATATTACCATGGAAAATCGGTAATATTTCCTTGTAAATAAAATTATGATACAAAAATTACAATTGGATATTAAGTTCATGCTTGAACTTGACCTTACACATCAACTTTATGCTTTAACTTGATGTCAAACATTAAATTCAATGTTTTACATCAAGTCTAGGCTTCAACTTGATGCAAATAATCAATTTGAACATTCAACTTGATATTTTACATAAATTTTAGACCTTAATTTGATGTTTTGCACCAATTGAAGCTCCAATTCAATGCGAATCATAGAATTGAAGATTCAACTTGATGCAAAACATTGAATTAAAGATTCAACTTGATGCAAAACATCGAATTGAAGCTTGAACTTGATGGTCGCCATTTCTAGATGATGTATCCAAAGAAAACTTGACAAACCTTTGGATGCTTAAGTTTAACTATTGATTAGATGTTTGAGATGGTTTTTTTTTTTGAAGTTGTGATTGTAATAAACATGTTTTGAGCAGTTACTATTGATTGTAATGTGTCTACACAGTTTTACAGCATGATACTTTTGCATGGAACTCTTTTTCTTCATGCTTTATCTCTTTTAGAAGTTCAATTTTAAGTGCTTTAAATATCCATGTAAACTATATAGTATATTTTAGTTCAACAAAAGTTATTGAATCATGTGAAAACTTGCAAACATTGTTTTTGTTACATGATAGTTTATACATAATAATTTATCATCATGTTTTTAAAATCAAAGCACGATGTAAAAAGTAGTTAGCCTGTGTCATATGCAGTTTATTTTTCTATTGAATACTGGTGTGACATAAGGAGAGTCAAGTATACTTAATATGAATTCATTGAGATAGATATACAACTTCATGTTATAAGCTCAATGTTGTTAATGGATACTTTAGTTTTGTTGCTTATGTTTTAGATTTTGGTTCTTATCTTATAAAAATGCAAATTTTTTGGGTAATTATAAATGTTTCCCAAAGCATTTGCAATATGCTTCATATAATCTCTTCTATGTCAAGAGAAGTACTTTGTTTATGTCTCAAGCATGAATAAGCCAAGGCATCATGATGTGACAAACAATGTAATATTTCGTAGTTCCAAATTTTAAGAAACTTAAATCACAAATATAAGTTATGATATGTATAGTAGTTTTATTTCTTATCTTTTAGAGTATGGAACTAAAATTTGAATGGATGCACTTATTTTGTGATCTTCACGATTTCAAGTATGATCATTTCATAAATTTAATAAATTTTGAGGCATCATATGTGCATGTAAAAGCAATAATTCTAGTTTAATTTAAATTGCAAGAAATTTAGAGATTAATTATGTGTATGTACAAGCATTAGAGCCAATTCAATAAAAGGAGTGGACAAGATTTTGGATTCACATTTGTTTGCATTTTTGTGAGCTTTTAAGTCCCGTAAGCCTTGCTTGTCTTTTCTCCTCACCATGAGTGTCCATGACAAGGTAGGCTAGCTTGGCCAATCTACATCAATGGATGTGGTAAATGTTTTTCTTGATAATGTAATTTTATACCATGGGCCTTGCTTGAGGTACATTTGGCCTGAATAAGGTTTGAAATTTAAAATCAAAAGAAATGCTCATGTGACAAACCGTTTGCATACAAAGCACCAATTCACAAGTCCATAGCACCAAGATTGTAATGGCCTAATAGAAAGACTAAATGTGATAATATAATTAATCCTTACCATGCATGTAGATCCCTCAAAGTTGCATCAAGGTGATCTTGTGATATTACATTGCCCTACATAGAAGGTGGCTGGATTAGCCAAAAATTCCTTAGCCAAGTGGGTTGGACTATATCCAACATCATGTGATGAGTTGTTGAAAGCTCCTAACTTATGCATAACATTCTATATACCAACCTTGCTCATGCATCCTCTAGCATACTCCCATTGTTCCATTGTGATATGCATCCCCTCATCTCTCTCTGCTCTCTCTATTTTGTCAAGTGGCGAATCCACATGAATATCCTTTGGAAGTGCTCTTAGATGCTGAGGGTATGGCACACGAGATTCGTGGTATGTACGAAAGAGGGCCCTTTCTCCTTGTCTTCTTGCCTTTGCATCCTTATACCTTGTCACCCATCTTTTCATTACATCACTATTAAGCATGCAATAGAGGTTGATATTATTAAGCAACTCTATGTCTATTACTTTTCTCCATCCTTTCCCTTGAGGCACAATAGAGGTCATGCTTAGGTCTTCATCATCTCTCCATAGTCATGGGAGAGAGCTATCCACATCAACAAGAAACTCAAAAATATATACAAGTGACTCTTCTACCAACCAACCCTTGACCGTGCTACCTTTGGGACTTGCATTTTGCCTCACGAAACCCTTCAAGGTCTTCATGAAGTGCTCGAGGAAGAACAACCATCGTGCATGTACAGTGCCACATATAGCAATCTCATCCATGTAGTTAGCTTGTGAGAATAGAATGTGGAAAGGTCTCCTCCACTAAACAAACCACCTCCACTGACATAACTCGAGTATTCTCAAGCATGGTGGGATCTATTTCCTTTGAGCTCACATACCTAGAAAGGAAAAAGTACACCATATTAGCAATATGAAAACCTTGCATGGAGCATTGATACGCTTCACATTTTGTATCCTGTAAAGTACTTCACAAGCTCGCCCATCTTGTAAATACAATCCTTCACATCCTTCGATGCACTACGAGAAATGCTAGTAGGCAGTATGAACTGAACACACGAGGAATGGTTGATTAGTTGCTTCTAATTCACTCAAAAATTTGGAAGGGAAAATATATTATGCACATAAAATAGTTACGTGGAGCATCTTGTGCCAATCATGAGATTTCAAGCCATATAATTGCTCTACACCTCTTTTCTTGCTCTTTGTGAAGGCCCCCTTCAAACACGTCATGCATCTAGTGGGAGTATGAACTGTAGTGATAGCTCACTTCATGGCCACCATCTCTAGCTTTGATAACCTCCACGGTGCACAAGGTAAAAAGACACGCCTATTTGGCCTCTCTTGTGGCCAAGCTTCACGCATCCTCCCTGTGGTGCGTAGATCCTCCTTTATGCCTGTGGAATCTCGTGTCCCATTCAAATGTTCCCAAATGGTAGATGCCACATTCTTGAAGATATGCATGGGATCAAGAAGGTGATGAGGTGGGACCAATATGGTAGTCGAGAAAAGATGGATTATCTAAACAAAACATGGTGTTAGCATGCAATCTTTATTTCCATTCAATATAGCACACAATAGTTACAAACCCTTACCAGCTCATGCCAAGTGGTGGAGGAGTTGTGGAACCATCCCAAATTCTCATCCAATCTCCTATAGTGAGTGACTTTGGGGGGACTTCATTCCATGGGGTGATATATCTAGGATGATCAGGTGGGAGAAATCGATGGTGATTCTCATAGATGACCTTATTCAATGCATCTCCATGAGGCAACTAGCAAAGGACCACAAACAAGACATGCATGGTAATTCAATGTAGTGAGACCTGAACAATAGACACAATTAAGAGTTCAAGGTGGGTTCAGGGTGCCACATCGATTGCCTACTCATAATTAAAAGTTCAATGCTTACTTGAACACTCTGGGAAGTCTCATGCATCGTCCACACCAAGATTGCTTTGCAGTTGAAGTCTCATGACGAGGGAGGCTGCTCACATCATGCACCTCGATACCTCTCCAAAGTATCTCTAGCTCATCAATCAAAGGCTCCAGATAAACATCATGATTTTTGACTTTATGTTTCCCTAGAATTAGAAGGGATAACATAACATGTCCTTTCTTAATCACCATAGATGGTGGAAGATTATAATTCACCAATATCACTGGCCATACACTATAAGAGGTGCTTTTGAGACCAAATGGGTTCACACTGTCCATACCCAATCCAAGTCTCAAGTTCCTATGTTCTTCCTTGAAGCTTGGCCATGTGTCTTCAATATGCTTCCACACAGGAGTGTCGGTGGGAGTTCTCCACTTGCCACTGGTTGATCAATGGGAGGAATGCCATGACATGAGATCTGCAATGGATTTGCACTTAAACATATGTTGGATGCAAGGGATTATGGGAAGATGTCATAGAACCTTACGAGGCACATCCAAAGTTTTGAGATATGCTCTATATCTTGTCTCTCCACAAGTACGACACTCTCTTGCATCCTTATGTGGTCCATGAAACAGAATGCAATCGTTGACGCACGAATGGATGCGCTTGTAATCCAATCCTCTAAGAGAAGTCACATGTTGCTTTGCCATATCTCTTGAGGTCGATAATTTATTCTCCCTTGGAAGCATTTTACACAATAGCCTGCACGTGAAGAACATAAATGAGAAAAAGCATTTGAGTAATTGACCCACTAGCATAATTCACCATGTTTGTAAAATAGACTTTAAAGCTTACTTGAGTAATGCATTCAAACTTGCATTGCTCCATCCATAGATGGTTTGTAAGTTTAGTAACTCAAGGGAGGCACGTAGAACAGAGAATGTGCACCCCTCAAACAGTGGAGTCAATGTTGTAGTAAAAAGATCTCCCTTCTCCATGCTATCATCCCTACCTGAGGACTCATGGACATATAAATTTCACACCATATCATCAAACACCTCCTCCTCCATGACCTCATGAGGTAATGGCAAAGGGCTACTATCACCATCACTCCATGCATCTGTAACGGTCCCTCCTGAAGATCCCACTTCATATCGCTAACGCTTCGCCTCCTCACGAGATGAGCATAGGGCAACATATGCGGTGTGACACAACATCCTGTATCAAATTAAAAAAGGATCATATATCAAACACATGAACACCCATAGGTATCTCAATCAACCTTAGCGCTTTCACTTACCATGTTTACAGTTGCATCCCATTCTTCGTACTTTGAGACATGATTGAGTGTAATTCTACGTGCACGATACATGTTTCCTCGACATTGATCACACATACATTTGATTTTTTGCTCCAACCACATTTCGCGATGGTGGATATGAAGGGATTCATCCTCACTGGAGCTACTTATTGAAGATGAAGACATCCTATAGATAAACAACCCAAAAAATGTATTTTTACATGAGTTGCAAATGTCAAAACTCCATGTAGTGTCTGAAAGCGTGTCTAACACCACGTCTATACTGTGGAACCCATCTATAGGCATGTCTAAAATAGTGTAGATGCACTGATAGACACGTTTTTAGACTCACTGATAAATGCGCTTTTAGACACATAGAATGCGAACTGATTTTTGAGCCTACTTTTAGCATGCTTGCTTTTCTTCACATACTGTTAGCGTCGTGCGGCTTGCTTTCCTATTAACACACACATCTCTAGGCAATGACACTCATCCCTAAGCACCCACACTCATCTCCAGGCTTACACGCTCATTCCCAAGCATAAAAGAGAAGAGGGTGAACAAGGAAGAGAAGAAGGAGAAGTAGCTTTGAAGAAAGACAAGAAGCTTCCATACCTCTATCCAAGGTAAGTCTCTTGGTGGTTGGTCTTCTTGGAAGTTGCTCTCCTTGGATTCGTCCTTTGTCATATGCAGGGAAGGAATGTTCTTGGTACTAGTGTTGTTCTTTTTGGGGTCAAGCGCATGTCCTTTTCACATTTTTAAAAAAAGGTGTCTGTTGGAGTGCATCTGCAGATGCGTCTAACAGTGCATCTAAATTTTTCAAAAACAGGCAACCGTGCCTGTAGACGCGCTGTCAGACGTGTCTATAGACGCGCTCTGACAATTTTCTTATGTTTTATTTCCTTTCCCCTTCCCTTTCCCCTTCCCCTTTCCCTTCCCCTTCCCCTTCCCCTTCCTTCTCTTTCCTTTCTCCTTTGCATGCATGTTTAAGTCGAATTTTCAATGCCTTAAGCATTCGTGAGGAAATAAGGGATTGCATGAATGATGAAAATAAGTGATTGCATGAGGGCAGGTCCAAGAAAGAGGAAAATTGGACTGAAGCATGAGGGCAGGATAAAGAATGAGGGCATGCATGATGGAGCAATCTTTTTCTCTTTTTTCTCCTCTTTGTTCCTCTCTTTTCTCCTCTCTTTTCCTCTCTTTTCTCCTCTGTTTCCTTCTCTTTTTTCCTCTCTTTTTCTCTCTTATCTCCTCTCTTTTTCTCTCTTTTTTCCCCTCTTTTCGTCTCTTTTCTCCTCTCTTTCCTTCTCTTTTTTCCTCTCTTCCTCTCTTTTCCTCTCTTTTCTCCTCTCTTTCCTTCTCTCTTTTTCTTTCTTTTATCCTCTCTTTTTTCTCCCCCCCTTTTACCTCTCTTTTTCTCTCTTTTCCCCTCTCTTTTCCTCTCTTTTCTCCTCTCTTTTTCTCTCTTTTTCTCTCTTTTCTCCTCTCTTTCCCCCTCTCTTTTCCTCTCTTTTTCCCTCTTTCCCCCTCTCTTTCCCCCTCTCTTTTCATCTCTTTTCCTCTCTTTTTCTCTCTTTTCCCCTCTTTTTTCTCCTCTCTTTCCCCCTCTCTTTTCTCCTCTCTTTCCTTCTCTCTTTTCCTCTCTTTTCCCCTCTTTTCCTCTCTTTTCTCCTCTGTTTCCTTCTCTTTTTCCCCATGTCAAGCTTCAATAGTCTGACATTGAGCAAGCAGATACAGACTTCTATCACTAATTCAAAGAATGCAGGAGTCTGTAAATGCTCGCTCAATGTCAAGCTATCACTCTATTTTTTCTTTCGCCCCAATGATTACATGCATGATGGAAAGAGGGCATGCTCAATGGTAATCTTCTTCTTTTCTTTTCTTCAGTTCATCATGTGGCCAGGAAGCTCTTCAGCCTGGCCTGATCTTCGGGATGCCATCTTTCGGGATTTAAATAACATTTTGGGACACCCTCCCACTCCTTGGGAATTATACACATACATGACTGGTACTCTAAAAACCCCCCAGGAGTCGGCAATATAGACTATTAATCAGCCCAACCCCACACCAGCTGAGATTACTCCTGTGGAGTCGAGACTGCTGAGTAGGCTACAGAGCTGCGCCCTTTCTGCCCAATTATTAGGAGTCCCTTTTCCCTTGCGGTCTAGTGTCCCTTATCCCTGATCATCAACACTCCCTTCTCCCCTGTGGCGGTCTGGAGACCCTTCTCCCCTGCAGTCAGGAGGCCCTTTTGCCTCGCAGAGCTGCCACTGTACTCCTGTGTAGTCGAGAGTCACTTCTCGAGATATGACTAGCTAGTGTACTAGCTCGACATGACAGGGCAGCTGACGTAGTAGTAAGGAGAGCGATGGGGGATGCATGGCATAGGGCTTTGAGGGGCATAATGGTGGGGGCGGAAATGATTCAGATGATGCAGACGTGCCATAGGGTCACATGTGGTACGATCCTCTATGACATCACTCAGATAGGAGACATCATGCTCTTCATGCGCTCTATAATTGCTAACAACTATAGAGATTGCCAGGGGGTGTTGAATCATGGGAGGCCCAATTTGTAAGTATTGATCTCAAATTATATAGTGTTTATGTGGTTTATTAGGAGGTTGTTTCTTTGTACTAACCCCTCTACAAATTGTGTCACCTTGCAGCTTGATATCGTGGCCAAGTACCCTACTCCTGTCAAGACAGCCTACCACCGCCACCATCGTAGAGGAGATACATGGAGGCACTTCTATGATGACAGGTTGATTACTCAGGAGTAGTATATCTAGACTACTAGAGTGCCCCCCTAGGTATTTAAAAGTACTTAAATAATGTCAATATTGTAAATGAAGATTTGATTTTTCATACATTGATACATGTTGTCCCTCGTTTATAGGGCCCTGGGGCTGATCAGGAGGAACAAGATACGGAGGAAGGCGATGAAGAAGGGAGCAAAGAAGGGAGCGAGGACACAGAGAACTTAGATTAGTCGTAGAAGTAGTGCTAGCTACTCTTTTTTGTACTTGAAGCCATTGGCTTGGCTTCGTGGCTCTCTTGAAGCCACAGAACGTGGCTTGGCTTCGTGCTAAATGTACATACAAGCACTTTTTGGGCTATGAATTAATATACACTCCTTTTATTTTTTTGGCTTTCAATTTCCTTGTGCAATGTTCTATCAATGAATGCCTTGTGAACTAAATGTTTTAGAGTTGTAATATTTTATTCGAAATTGTAATCGTCAGCTATAGATGTGCTAATTAAAATGCCGAGCGTGCTAATTAAAATGCGATTGGCTGTAAGAATTGAATTGCACACTGTGAAAATGGGATTCTTGTAACCACACAGCATACATAACATTCTGTTCAACCACACAAAATTTTGCCTTTATTAAAATAAATAAATCTACGGAGCCTCTATAAGTGCGTCTATGAACGCGTCTTTTTGTTTTTTTGTTTTTAATTTCTAAAGAGCATCTAAAAGCGGTCTATAGGCGCATCAGTCGATGCGGGTTTGTAGACACACTAATGCTAATAGACGCATCCGTAAGTTTTTTTTAAAGTTAAGAAAACGTGTCTATGTGTGCATCTATGGGTGCTTTGTGTTGTTGTGGAAGACATACACAAAGTATGGTTGCATTTGAAACTTGTAAATTTGGCATAGTTATCAGTGTTCACAAGATTTAATTTTGACTCCATAGATCATAATAAGTATGAATATATTATCTAACTCCAAAAGAAATATAAACATGTGTGTTATAGTTATTATTAGACTATGGGACTTAAAAACTATGAAAAAACTTTTTGTAATAAAAAAGTATGGGCATTTCATCTAAAAGTTGAGTCACAACTCGACTTTAAAACTTTAGGTAAAATTCAAAGTCATAGGTATAAGTTCCAATTCACAATGATTCCAATTTTTTTGGGTACATGAGCAATTAGGGTTAATAATCAAAACATCAAAGTAGCTTATCAATGACTTAGAATAATTCTAGTAAGTGGATAAGTTAAGAGGACATAAATGTATCCTTGGGACATTTTTATGTCCTTCTACCAACCTAGTGTTACTCGATGGTTTAATAGTTGTAGTGTTGTAAAGACCCACAAGGGTTGGTACTAAGGGTAAATGCTTTGCCTTGTGAGCAGTGTGTTGCATTCCTTCTCGGGCGACGCTATTCTTTGTCTCTTTGTCTATTTACAATATGAAGTCTCCATGATGCATTTCTTTTCGGTTATTCTCGAGGGTCTTTCTATATTGTGATCGTACAATTTTAAGCTGAACAAGAGCTGAGGATCTGTTTCTCCTGCTGTGTAATTAGCAGGCCCCCTTGGCATAAAAGATTAATTATGAAGCTATGACGCTAATAACAAAGTGGTAGTATTGATCTCTCAAAGTCACATCTAGTGCTCAATCACAGTACAAACGTTCTTTCATACCGGGACCCTTCACGGCTCAACTTTCCTGTGCGTCGTCTTCTGCCCTGTGGAGTGTTAGGACAGTCTGAGTTGTATCCACCCAATTTCAATCCCCCACCATGCCTGGAAAGAGAAAGATCGACAACGTGGAGAATCGAGATGAGACGCAACTGAAGCTCCTCTCGACTAGCTTTGCACACTGCACTTGGAACAGGCGCATTCGGCTAGATAGACTGCGTCCTAGCACAAATCTCCACGGTGTAGACGGGGAGAGAGAGAGAGAGAGAGAGAGAGGAAGCCAGGGTGAGCGACAGGCATGGAGAGAGCGGGAGCGCCCGACATGGAGGTGGAGGAGGCAGACATGAATGGGCAGAGCAGCAGTGCGAAGAAGCTGGAACATGTATGGAACAAATACGTCTGGCACGGCGGATCCGTTTACGATGCGTGGTTGATTGCAGTATCGGCCCAGGTTAGTAAATTAATACCGTGGTGCACTCCAGAGCGATAGATGTGCATCGACCTCATCGGACAAGATCATGAGGTCTGGACTCTTCAGGAGCGCTCAGAGTGGTTACATATATATCCCTTAGGTAGGAACGACCGAAGGCTTCAATGTATCACCTGAACGTGAATTGTGCAGGTTGGCCAAGTCATTCTTTCGATGCCGTATTCTTACGCGCAGATGGGATATGGGTTAGGCGTTTTCTCGCATTTATTATATGCTGGCATCGGCTGCTGGACTTGCTACCTGATGGCGTGTCTGTACATGGAATATCGATTGCGCAAAGAGAAAGAGGGGGTGGTATTCCAAAGGCATATCATCCAGGCAAGACCTCGTGCCCTGTCCTTAATGTGAATTTGGGGGACAGCAATATAATACTGGGCAAGATATTGGGAGATGACAGGTATTCTGTTCGATTGAGAAGAATAAGAAGACTTAAACGAAAGAAAAACAAGTTTAGGGAGCTTTCTCACGAGCCAGTCCTTTAGTGAAGCGTTTCATATCTCTACTATTATCTAATTGTCGCTACTCGTAGCATCTATACTGACTTTCCGATTTGGTGGGTAACAATGCGACGCTTAAACTATTACGTTATGGCGCTTGTTTGAATAGAATTCATGTCGTGTGATTTGGATGCAGTACCATGAAGTGATGGGCTTTCTGGTTGGAGCTTGGCTTCGTCGCCTGTCGCTGGTATTAAACATTGTGACGCTGGCCGGAGTTGCAGTAGTGCAGATCATAGCGTGCGCGAGGTATCGATAGATGGACAAGACGCCGGTTATCTTCACCAAAATGCTTTTGACGCAAATTCCATTCCATCCTGATGATGTGGTTGTGTGTGTTGCTCTAGTAATGCCTACTACTTAAACCCCAATCTGGACAAGCGCTCGTGGGCTCTGATTTTTGGGGCGATTTCCACCCTTACGGTGTTTCTTCCGTCTTTCCACAACCTGCGTGTGTGGTCTATCGTCGGAGTGCTCACAACAACGTACACAGCCTGGTACTTGTTCAGTGCAGCTCTAGTGCACGGTCAGGTCAGTATCCCTCTCAAAGCTCGCGATGTTGGAACTTTGACTCTCAATTGTGATGTTCAGCCTGAAAGCAGTTGTCTGTGAACTTGGGTCCATTACGCAGATACCCAACGTTAAGCACTCTGTTCCTCAGAAGCTCGAGACTTTCTTCACCGGCACAACCAACATCCTGTTCGCATTCGGCGGCAACGCCATCGTCGTGTATGCACCACCTACTGCACCCTGCAATAATCTTAAGGAAAATAGTGTTTTTTGTGCGTTTCTGATGTTGCCATATTTCCGTCTGATAGAGAGATCATGCATGCAATGTGGACACCGGACCGTTACAAGTACGTCTACCCCTCAGCAGTTCTTTATGTGCTGACAATTACCATGCCCCATTGTTTAGCCATGTACTGGGCTTTCGGAGACGAGCTCCTTACAGTAACGAATGCGTTCGCTATTCTCCCCTCATCTACGTTTCGTAGCGTTGGCCTCGTTCTCATGATTATTCATCAGGTAAGTTTTCGTGTCCGTCGCCTCTTGGTGTCTTTCCGTCAAGACCATTTCAATGTTGAGACTGGAAAGCCCTGGAACGTTACTCAGAACAGGGGGGCTGGCGCTTGTGGGTGCAGGCCATTGCGTTTGGTCTCTACATCATGCCACTGAATTTCATGTGGGAAAAGCTGCTGAGAGTTCACGAATCTAGATCTGTGTTGAGGATTTTGGCGAGGTTGCCAGTGGCGCTGTTGCTATGGTTCCTTGCACTAATGTTTCCTTTCTTCGGGCCTCTGAACTCCCTTATGGGCGCCATCGTCATGAGTCTCTCGGTGTACATTATTCCCACAGTTGCGTTCATGATCGTGCACAGAAGCCCGGCTTCCCTCCAGGTATTGTAGCGTCATCTCTCTGCTCTGCGGTCTGGAGTTTGCATCTAACAAGTAGAACGTGTTGGTCACACTAACCGTCCAAGATGCCGTTCACATTATTATACATATATAGATTATATAGATACAACGAAAGGAAGTTCCAAGTAATTGCAGTGCCACCGTTCCACGTTGGGACATGGAGTGGACTTGGTAGCCGAGGGACACCGTGATCCTCAGTTCCCATTCGCTCAAATTTGCTCCCACACCCAGACCTTCATGAGAGAAGAGGCACAAGAAAGTAGCCCTGTTTTATTTCTATATATTCCGGACAAACATGGGATTCAGATGAGGTGCCTCGTAGAGGCCATGGGATGCCTTTACCTAAGATAGAAGTGGCAAGCGATGAAGCCGCGAGTCACTTGTATCTAAGATGAAGAAAGACTCACCACCTCTGCCAGCGGGCAAAGTCGATCGGGCACGGAGGGTAATTTTTTAAGAATTTGCCCTCAGTTCAGAAGTTCTCGACCCCTAACATGCCATATCAACATCTAGGGTGGTTCTTGTTCTAGGTATATGTGCAGCGAGTATATAGTATGTTGACTTTGTATGGTTTCAAGCTTGTAAAAGAGGAGCTAGGAATGAGGGGGGGCTTTCTCACACCTAGGTTAGACGGGCACCATAAGAGTGAGCTTGTGAGGAATGATGGCTTCTGTCTTCTTGAAAGCTTGTATGATGAGATCCATTGGGTGAGGGATACGAAATCAGATTTTGGCAAGTACAAAGGAATTGTGAGTGATCCAAGGTTGCAAAGAAGGTGCTTAAGGAGCTACAAACTAGAAACCCTTGTCATATACATATATTGGATGGGCACCATCAGATTGGGTTTGCAAGGAATTATGATTGCTATCCTGAAAGCTTGAATGAGGAAATCCTTGTTTAGTTCTTAGAGTGAGCGTGTGCATCAGTAGCATGGATATTTGGATAACAGATTTCTGAGTAACCTTCTTGTTGAAATGTATGGAAAATGTGAAAGCTTGGAGTATGCACAAGTTGTTTTCAACAAAATACTCCTGGAGTATTATGATTGCTATGTTAAGCCTAGAATGAATTTGGCAAAGAAGCTTTACAATTGTTTGAAGAAATTCAAATACAAGTCTAGAAAAACAAGTTTTTACTTGTGTATTAGATGCATGTGCTATTGTAGCAGCCTTAGAGAAAGGTCTAGAGATATATGCTCTTATTGTTGGCAACAGATGGTAGTCAGATGTGGTGGTGGTGACAACTCTTGTCAATATGTATGTTAAGTGTAGCAGCATGGATGATTCAAGGGCTGTGTTTGCATAGATGCCACTTCGGAATGCAACCTCTTGGAATGCCATGATTATAGTGTGTCTACACGATTCAATGGTTTTTTTTGCAAAGATTGCAGTACAGGATGCGGCGATCTCGTGGAATGCCACCATGATCACAGCTTGTCTCCAGGAAGTGCACAGCAAGGAGGCTTTACAACTATTTGGTCAAATGCAGGTGAAAGCATTGACCATAACAAGGTCATTTTCATTTGCATTTTGGATGTGTGCACCAAAGAAAAAGCCTTGGAAGATTGGGGCACTTACATGCTAGTTTTATTGGCTGTAAATTGAAATCTAATGTTGTGGGGACAGCCCTTGTCAATATGTATGGCAAATGTGGGAGTCTAGATGATTCAAGATCTGTGTTTGCAGTGATGCCTATGTAAAATGTGGTCTCATGGAATACCATAATTTCAACATCTGCTCAGAACGGGTTCAGCAAGGAAGCCCTACAACTGTTCGGTCAAAAGCAAGCTAAAGGTGTGAAGCCATACAAGGTAACCTTTGTCTATGTTCTTAGTGCTAGCATAGCAGCCTTACAGAAAGGTCAAGAGATCCATACTTTTACTGCTGGCAACATATGGGAGAGTATGGGTTAGGTGTCCAACAGAGGGTCAGAATGCAACGTGGCCATGCATGGGGGAAAAACTGACAGCATTGGTAGGGATGCAACATGGGCAGCATGCTAGCTGGCCATGTGGGAACCAAGAACTGCACAAAAGATCACTAGCAGATTACTGCAACTTTATAGGAGTACCTTGGAGCGGTGAAAGATATCAATGCAAAGTTGTCAGGCTCATGTTAGAGGTCTGCAAGTAGACTGCAGCACCCAAGGTATCTTGGGAGCTACAAAGGTAGCAAAGTAGGGCTGTCTATTCTAGGACAGAAGGCAACAAGCACATTCCATCCATCTTTACAAGTGCAGTTTCCAAAGCCATGTGTTGGAGACATCCATGATCTAATATAGCAGCATGATTTGCCTACACCTCTGTTAAGCAGCCAAACTGGCACATGCTTCAAGAACATAGACAAAGCTTCCCTTGCTGCAAAATCTGCTCAGGCCCAAGCTCCACCTTGTGTGCTTCTCCTGTTGTAATATCCTAAGTCCAAGGCACAAGATGGTAGGCCTGATGCTGCCTGCAATCTCACCTCTAGACTACTCCCTATGGACAACCAACTGTAAGGCAGTGCTTGCTGTAACCTCCTGCAATCTCACCTCTAGACTGCTCCCTGTGGACAGCCAACTGTAAGGCAGTGCTTGCTGTAACCTTGATCAGCTTGCTGCGCTTTGATGGAAGTATCCAATGCCTCCAAGCAATGCCCATTGTGGTCAAAAGCCACAATTATGGCAGTCGAGGAGACCATTGTCATAAGGGATTATGGTAAACAATCTCCTTGCTTTGCACATGCTAACACACATCACATCCATCTTGACAAGTGCAGTTTCCAAAGCCATGTGTTGGAGACATCCATGATCTAATATAGCAGCATGATTTGCCTACACCTCTGTTAATAAGTAGCCAAACTGGCACACGCTTCAAGAGCATAGACAAAGGTGATTTCATTCAGCTTGAAGCCCTCAAGCTTCCTCTGATGGACTGGCACACACTTCAAGAGCATAGACAAAGGTGATTTCATTCAGCTTGAAGCCTTCAAGCTTCCTCTGATGGAAAACATTCAAAGCGCATTTGTCATGTGAATTATGAGCAAAAGCTATAATCATAGGTCCCATCTTGACAAGTGCATTTATGAAAGCCATGTGTAGGACACATCCATGTGACTCCTATCTGTTGCTAGTCATAGTTGCATGAATCTCCCAACCCTGTTCCAGAGTTTCCATACTGGCATACAAGTTAAATGTGATATTGTCTGGCTCAATGATTCTTGCCTACACTTGTGCAACCTTGAATCTGCTGCTCTATTTCGATACAGCTATCCATACCATAGGCACCTCATGATGATGTGTAATCACTAAACCAACACGTGCCAGTTTTTGGAGATGGCTCAGCATTGTTAGGCCTGGGAGAGAAGCCTGAGAAGAACCATATGGATTTAGTCTATTGATGTGGCAGGTCTGGACAAGACAACAGCATGGAGTTGCTGGGACCACAGCCGAGATAGGACGTGCCTATGGTATGGATCAACACAAATGGCTGTATGTAAACTAAAGTCTTCAACCTATTTCAGCACTGCTCGTTAACACAACACACCCTAATGTGGAATATCCTTCCTACTTGGCTAGGTCACCACCATTCAGTTTAAAGAAGGCCTTTTGTTGTCGATCTCCAAGGCACCAAAGCTTGTCAATAGCTTAGCTTTGATACCATGTTATGGAAATGAGTTTCTTGCTACAGCCAACTCCTACACAACATAATAAACATCGCGAGATCTTACAAAGAAATTTTCAAATGCGAACTCACTCCATATGCGAGTATGTATAGAGGGCTAAGACATTTGGATGGATACTCAAGAAGATCAAGTGCAAGCTCCAGTACTCAACAGGCATATGTCACAGCATGGAGTTAAAAGACAGCTCAGTCTTTGCTATGCAAATGGATTGGTGTGAGATGCTCAAGTGGATTATTGAAGAACACCCAAGACATGGCTTTGGAAAGTGGAGTGGCCTTCCTTGGCATCATAAAGTTTTTCCACACTTTCCCCTCAAGTTTTGAGGCTCGTTCATGTCAACAGGGAATATTGCAACAACAAGCATGAAAGGAGCTCAACGCCCCTTTGGACTGGACTAGCTGCACTTACGTTTGAGGTGATGCTGCTTTCTTGAAAAGCATCTGGTGGTCTAGCACCCTTGACTTGGAAGGGCAGCTTCTGGCTTGTGTCGATCCAGAAGAGCAAGGAATCCTCACAACCAAGTAGTTTAGAAAGACATTTAGAATGAGAAACAAATGTATTGGCTCACTAATGAGCAGGTCACAATTAAACTCAACTTGAAAGCCAGAGACATTTATTTTACAAACCGTGATGTAGGTGATTGGCGACAGCTGCCCAACCAATTGCGTGGTTAAAATGAATCAGTGGGCTGAAATGTTGGATGCTTCTCAATGGGAAATATCGATTCTACAAAATGTTTACAAGAGTACTTGCAATGCTCCAGGTGAAATTTGAAGGTTTAACAGAGTTTGCAGGACTCTGGATCACCATCCAAATGGAGGATTCAGTATGCCAAACTCAATTTTATGAGCTGGAAAGCACTTCTTCATTGGCTCCCTACAAGAAGCAAGCTGGCCAAGTGGAAGAACATTACTAATGCGTGCCCCCTATGTAGATTTGGAAAATGCGTGCCCCCTTTATAGATCTAGAAAAGAGGACACCTCTTTTTGAATAGCTTCAATGGCAGGTTAGTTTGCAGAAAGATGACGTTTGTGAAGAGCTACTACGCTGCCAAATGTTGCATGAGAACCCTTTGTGATCGAGGTCTGGAGGCAGAATTTGAAGTGGTAATCTTCCCACAATTTGGAAAACTTAACATGCGCCAAGCTTTCCAAATTGTTTAGAACATCTAAAATTGCAGCACCACCGTCTGCTCAGCAATAGGGCTAGGCCCCTTCGCTGCCCTCTTTCAGTATCTTGTACTAGGGTTTTTCTCAGCTTCATTATTGAGTTTTTTCCAGATCTCGGGTGTTGAAGTGTCTCACCCTCCACACACTTTTCTATTTGTGTATTTGCTGTTTTTGCTCTCAGTTTGCCGTTCACAGATCCACGAGGGCAAGCGACCATAGCATAAAGGGGTTGTTTGGAGGTCATCGAGGGACTGGCAGAGAGTGCTCTTTCAAGTTGGCATGGGGATATTGAAGCAGCTGATTGCTGTTTGCAGGTCATCAAGAGACTAGTGATGATTGCTTGAGACTAGTGATGATTGCTTCTTGCAGGTGTTCAAAGCATGGACAGTTCACAGGTGTTTTGAGGCTGACGTGGGGACATTGAAGCAGCTGACTGCTGCCAAGTTGGGGCCCTATTTATAGGCCCCTCCCCTGCACTCTTTCAGTATCTTGTTCTAAGGGTTTTATCAGCATTATTGCAGAGTTATTTCCAGATCTAGGGTGTCGAAGTGTCTCTCCCTCCATCATATTTCCTGTTTGTTAGTTTGCTGGTTTTGCTCTCCGTTTGGTATTTACAAATCCGCTACATTGAACCTGGGACTGCAAAAGCAAGCGAGCACCAAAAGAGGACCTTGGAACAATAATCCAACTGATACTGCCTCCAGTGCAAGGTCTACTTCCTTGCATGGGCACCTATATCGTAGAGCTAGATAGCCCCCTCTGAAGCCCGCTCTCAAGTCCAAACTGGTACACTGTCACCAAATCGATGAACTTCTGTGCTCCAATGACAACGAGCTGATAACAGCTCACAAGGATCAATCAACTATGTCTGGGTTCCCGCACTGGCAATCTACTGCCCCATCCGGATCTCCACCAGCGTCAGACAATCGCTGCAGCAGACCACTAGGAGACCCCCTTTGGATCTTCTAGGTCATGACGTCCAAACAAAATATCAGCGGGAACAACTCCTCATGTCTCCAGGTGTTACGCTCTAGCCGAGGTAGCATGACCTCGGAAGAATCAGTCGACATTTCCCTTATAGGATCTATCTTTGTAATATATGTGTTTGCGCTTTATGTAAATGATCGGGAGGGATTAATGTCAAGGTCCTAGGTGAGGGCTGATAGCACCAGACTAGATAGATCTGAGACCAAGGGCCTAGTGCAAAGATTGTGCCTAGGGGCAAGGAATTAAATGCATCCCAAGAGAGGGGTGAAATGTTGCATTAGGAAGGCCCTATATGGATGACATGTGGCATCTAGATCTATCTAGGGATTTGGGGTGTGTCAAGGCTAGTGAGAGAAGTGAAGAATTGGTTTTGACGTGATTTCGATTACAGCTCTCTCTCTCTTGCTTGGAAGTCTTGGCAGAATAGGCTGGGAGGAAAAATCAGGGTGCTACTCCCGTGATAAGAGAGATAAGGCTAGAGAAGTGAAGAGGAAGGTGATAGTTGGTATCAGAGCTCAAGGTTGGAAAGAAACGAATCAGAAGGCTGGCTGGTCGACGAACAGTCACGGGCTAACGGTAGTAGAGAATCGTTGATCATACGGTGGTGCGTGAAGGTGCTACGTCGACGGACGGTAGCTGGTGACGGATCAACCGAGTATGACGACGAGGTCTGTGAGGAGCGGCGCTCACGTGGACCCACGAACGGGCTGATGCAGCGATTCGACGAAGATAGCGTGGGGTTAGCTGGTAGGTTGGCGCAGAACGACGGAGCGTAGGATCGTTGGCGCAAGAGATTAGTCCGTGGGCTGGAGATAGTCATCGACAGGAACGGAGAGCAGGGTTCCCGTAACCCTGACGGAACAGGGACCTCTGGAAGGCACGGCGCCGATCAGTTAACTCAGAGATTGCAAAGGCTTTGGCCAGAACTGTCGATGCACAGTCACAAGGCCTTGCTGGGCCACGGGTGGTGTTTAAGGAGTTTCACATAAGTGATTCGACGAGGAGCGCAGACTGGTCGTGAACGAACCGTGACGACGGTCGATAGGCAGGTTTAACGTGGTACGTAGGCTGGGTGACGCACAAGACCTCCATCTGACGGGTTGACCTGACGGAATACGGAATGAGGATCGATTCCTTTGGTAGATCGACGTACGCAAGCAGCTCGTGAACGGTGTGCAGGAGCAAATTGCTCGGGCTGCAAGCTGTGGGATTCGAAGTCCAGGGAGCACTCTATCTATTTTCCTTTTGGTTTTCGTTATTCCTGTTTTGTCGGAAGCAGTTAGACTTTTGTGGTTTTGGCAGAGGTCGCAGTTGATGATGCTATAGCAAGAACAAATTATGCTTGAGCAGATGCCTGTGTGCTTCAGTTAGAATTAGACTGCAGGAATTTCCCTAGTATAGGGAAAAGCGCCATCTGTGATATATGCCTGTATTAAATGCTTGATCAGTGTGAATGTGGGATTGCAGGAATTCCCTAGTATAGGGAATTGTGTTCAGAGTGTCAGTACACTGAATTGCATCAGTTTGTAAATACAGTGTTCTAGGGGTGTTAAAAAAAAAAAAAAAAAAAAAAGCCCCAAAACAAAACACCTACTGAACTAAATGGAAGCAGAAGAAGGGGCTTCCAGGAGGGACCCTGGTGAATCAGGAGTCCGGCCGACCCAGCAGGGATCGCGCCCAGTAGCTCATACTTTATCTGGCAGGATTGCATTGCTGGAGGATGCCTTGCAACAGTTGTTAGCGCAGCAATTACAAGCCAACGCAGGGCAATCTGAACTTAGGAGAGTGCTACAGAGTATGTCTGCCAGACCTTCTCGAGAAGAGAAGGGAAAGGCTCCAATGGAACTGGAGTCTAGTGTCCATACGGTCGAGCCTAGGAAGGCTAAAGTGCCAAATATTGCCAATTACAGACCGGAAAAGTATTCTGGTCGGATGAACGACCGTAGCTCCGATGTCATTGAGACCTGGTTACACAAATGGGACGAGGCGTTCGCCATTTGTGAGATCAGAAATGACATCAAAGAGATCCGCGAGGCCACCCATATGTTTAGTGAGGCTGCGGATCGGTGGTGGATTAAACAGCAAAAAGATGGCATAGCATCCACTACCTGGGAGGGGTTTAAAAGAGAGTTCAGGAAACACTTCTTACCTCCTGACGAGGCATCCCGAGCTTGGGATCAATATAGGAACCTTCGTCAGAGAAATTTATCAGTGGCAGAATACACTGATAAGTTTCGAGAGAGTGTAATGAAGGTTGACGAACCCCTGCCTCAATCAATCCAAGTGAAAGATTTCATATTTGGATTGAATGATCGAATAAAAATGGAAGTTCGGGCTAAGTTCGCGAACACGCTAGATGATGCAATAGCTATAGCCCTGAACTACGAGGATGCCAAGGGCAGCAAGCCAAGTGGGTTTGCACAGGTCGGAACCCAGTATGGGTATCCAAAAAAATCTGGGTTTAAGAAGAAGTGGGCTAGTAGAGGGAGTGGTTCGCAGCCGAGTGGTCAAGCCAAGCAGGCGAGACCGGCTGAAACTCCTAAACCAAGTACCACCATTGGAGTGAAAAGGAAAGTAACTCCAATGGCAGCCCGGGCTTGGTCTAAGTCTCCCTTGAACCCAGAACAAAGGGAAAAAGCGAGGAGAGAAGGCTTATGCTTTGGTTGCCTTCAACCTCATTAGTGGAGAGATTGTCCACGTAATAAAGATCGTCGGATGGCTGAGATGGTGATCTCAGAGTGCGACGTGGAGATGCAGGGAAGTCCTAGAGCGGAAGAGATGCAGATTCAGCTAGCGGGATCTTCTCAGAGGTTAGTACCTTGTTTGTTCTGTGTGTCTGTTACTAAGTTAGTGACGAGTGCACCTGATAACATCCTATCTAAGCCCGCAGCAACGGGGTATACAGCCTTCAATGATACGGAGTTAATCAAAATGAAAGGGCAAGTGGCCAGTCATGATGTCATTGTGTTGTTTGACTCAGCGTCAACTCACAATGTGATTAACTCCAAGCTCGTGAAGAGGCTGAAATTAAAGACAAGTCCATCTGACTATGCGTATACAGTCAGGATGGCTGATGGAAGTTCAACTGAAGTATGGGACCAAAGGGTTACCCAGTTGGAGCTTCGGATTCAGGACTATGCTGAGAAGCTTGATTTTGAAATAACCAAGCTTGCTCATGCGGATATAGCCGTGGGAATGGCGTGGCATTCTAGGAAGAATCCAGCCATTGATTGGAAAAAGCACGTATATCAATTCAAGATGAATGATGTGCTTTATGTCTTGCGAGGTGAAAGAGATATACCTCAGGGACCGTTGGTTTCCGTGATGGAAATCAGAAAGGCTCAAGTAGAGTTTTTATACCTTTGCACAGCATCGGTAGAGTCGGTGGATGAGTCTTCGGCTAGCACTGATGTTACGCAAAGTGATGAGATGGCCAAGCTGGCTAATCTTATAACAGAGGAGTTCTCTGAATGTTTTAGGGATGAACTACCTTATGGGTTACCTCCAGAGCGGAAAGTTCAGCATAAGATTGAACTGATCCCGAGGGCAGAACCTGTAAATAGAACTCCCTATAGAATGAGTTTTACTGAAGAAGCGGAGGTGCGTAGGCAACTGGAAGAATACCTCAAGTTGGGGCAGATTCAACCAAGTTTCTCACCTTTTGCTTCACTAGTGATATTAAAGAGGAAAAAGGATGATACGTTTCGCCTCTGTATAGATTACAGAGCATTAAATAATATCACTGTTAAGCACAGGTATCCGATGGCTCGGATTGATGATTTGCTAGATGCATTACATGGAGCCGTGATTTTCAGCAAGATAGATCTTAAGTGCGGCTATCATCAGATCCGGATTAGAGCCGAGGATGTGCATAAAACCGCTTTTAGAAGCAGGTTTGGTCATTATGAGTTTTTGGTAATGCCCTTCGGACTTACCAATGCTCCAGCGACCTTCGTCATGCTTATGAACGATTTACTACGTCCGTATATCGGAAAGTTCGTAGTACATTTCATTGACGATATCTTGATATTCAGTAAAAGTGTTACTGAGCATTGTGAACACTTAAGGATAGTGTTTAGTACTTTGAGGAAAGCCAGTCTTTACGTGAATAAAAAGAAAACTATACTGTGTATGGTTAGGCTTGAGTACTTAGGGTTCATAATTACTCCACAGGGGGTAGAAATGGATCCGAAGAAAGTGGCTGCGATACTAACTTGGCCAATCCCTCAGAGTCTGACCGCGTTGCGATCATTCTTGGGATTTGTCCAGTTTTATAGAAGGCATATCAAAGGATATTCCGAAATAGTATCGCCATTGACTGATCTGACCTCAGATAAAGTACCTTTTATTTGGGGACAGAATCAACAGGAAAGTTTTAACACCATAAAACAAGCTGTGGTCTCAGGACCGGTGTTAAAAATAGTTGATCCCCAGAAACCGTTGTTCCTAGAAACCGATGCGAGTGGCATTGCGGTAGGAGCAGTTCTCCTTCAAGAGGGAAGGCCAGTAGCCTTCGAAAGCAAGAAGCTTTCTCCCTCTCAAAGGAATTGGCCAACTCATGAATTGGAGTTGTATGCTGTTATCCATGCTTTGAAAACATGGAGGCATTATCTGTATGGTTCAGAGTTTTATGTGGATGTGGATCATGATACTCTGAAACATTTTTGTAAACAGCCTGACTTGAGGGGCCGCCAAGCTAGGTGGGCAGAGCTCATGCAGGAGTTTAATCTAACGATTCGGTACCGAAGGGGAAAAGACAATAAGGTAGCTGATGCGTTGTCTCGCATTATGCACAACCTGAGTTTCACGGTATTAGAGAGTGCTCTAATGACCGAGATCAGAGAAACTCAGAAGGTGGACGAGTTTGTCCAGAGCTTATGGCCTAAGGCTCATGTGTTAAAACCCGGGAAAAATGAAAAGGATGACCTGGCATCCAGAAAAGGCCAAACTTATGCAAGATATACCATAAGGGATGGTATGCTAGTTAGAAATGGCAAGGTTGTAGTACCTGGTCAGAATGATCTCAGGCAGAGAGTCATTCGACAATGCCATGATAGCCCGTGTGCGGGACATCCAGGAGTCGAGAAGACATATGATCTCGTGAAGCGAGATTTCTTTTGGCCAAAGATGAAAAAGCATATTCATGAATATGTGACACGGTGTTTCTCGTGTCAGGTAAGTAAGGCCGAGCGGGTGAAGCCACCCGGACTTTTACAGCCCTTGGAAATACCACTAAGTAAGTGGGAGAGCATTTCCATGGACTTTATTGTAGGGTTACCTGCAACACAAGGAGGGTATAATTCTATCCTTGTGGTGGTTGATCGTCTAACCAAGATGGCTCACTTCATTCCGACTAGAGAGTCTATTAGTGCCCCGCAAGTAGCGGAGTTGTTTATTAGACATATATTTCGTCTGCATGGATTGCCTAGATCCATAGTGTCAGACCGAGATGTCAGGTTTACCGGTCACTTTTGGACAGCGGTATTTGAGACACTAAGGACTGAGTTGGGAATGAGTAGTGGGGATCATCCTGAGACGGATGGTCAGACGGAGAGAGTCAACCAGACTTTAGAAGATATGCTGAGGGCATATGTGTCATTGAGGCAACATACATGGGACAAGTGGTTACCATTGTTGGAGTTTGCCTACAATGATAGGAAACATTCATCTACTGGGTTCAGTCCGTTTGAGCTGAACTATGGTTATAGACCAGCCAATCCAACTATAGTTGGAGTACCTCAGAAAGTGCCTAGTGCCGCGAACTTTGTTGTTCAGATGCGGGAGATGCTAGCACTTGCGAGAGCTAATATCCGCCAGGCTATGGATAGAGCCAAGGTGTATGCGGATGAAAATCGGTCTATAAGAGTATTTGAAGAAGAAGAAAAAGTTTTTCTCAGAATTCCTTCGCACTCGAAGTCGTTGACTTCAGGAGAGTGTGCTAAGTTATCACCTCGATACTGTGGGCCGTGGTTAATTCTAAAGAGAATAGGCAGTGTAGCCTATAAATTAGAATTGCCACAGGGGTGTAAGGTGCACCCGGTTTTTCATGTTTCACGTTTAAAGAAATTTTTACATACTGGTGACTCACTAATCGAAGGTGTGGTTTTGTTTCAGGAGATAGAGGATATTGCAAGGCGCAAACCAACAAGAATCCTGGACCGAGGAACAATGCAAATACGAAATCGGAAGATACCCACGGTGTTGGTTGCATGGCATGGCCAGCCTCTATCCGAAGCTACCTGGGAATCCGTATATCAGTTGCGGAGAGTGTTCCCAGACTTTATCATCGAGGACGCTGATGTCTGAAGAGGGAAGGAATGTTACGCTCTAGCCGAGGTAGCATGACCTCGGAAGAATCAGTCGACATTTCCCTTATAGGATCTATCTTTGTAATATATGTGTTTGCGCTTTATGTAAATGATCGGGAGGGATTAATGTCAAGGTCCTAGGTGAGGGCTGATAGCACCAGACTAGATAGATCTGAGACCAAGGGCCTAGTGCAAAGATTGTGCCTAGGGGCAAGGAATTAAATGCATCCCAAGAGAGGGGTGAAATGTTGCATTAGGAAGGCCCTATATGGATGACATGTGGCATCTAGATCTATCTAGGGATTTGGGGTGTGTCAAGGCTAGTGAGAGAAGTGAAGAATTGGTTTTGACGTGATTTCGATTACAGCTCTCTCTCTCTTGCTTGGAAGTCTTGGCAGAATAGGCTGGGAGGAAAAATCAGGGTGCTACTCCCGTGATAAGAGAGATAAGGCTAGAGAAGTGAAGAGGAAGGTGACACCAGGTCTTGTCTGATAGACTGCCTCGATAAATGACTCCCTGCTCAGTGCACTTGATCGGCAGGTCCACCTGCCACAGACAAGCAAGCAATCCTCCATCTCGATCCAGAGAGCCTACGGGCAGCACTTGCCTTGTGCTACTAAAAGGCTGGAGTGTACATGGTCATAGCAGTCACACTATTGGCGATGTGGTTACAGGACCCCTCTGCGTTCCTTTGGGGACACTGACGCCAATAATGACCTTTCTGGCAACATCAGTTACATGTACGGGATGCCTTGAGAGCTTCTCGTTCCGTAGCTGTCAACTGCTTTCTACCCTTTTATCAGATGTCAAAGCCTTTGGCTGACTATCGTAGGTACGATCGTCGAAGCGCTCCTCTTGGTCAAGCACCATGGGGACCAATTCCTACCAGGTTAACTCATTCAACCTACCACTGGTGATAAGGGATGAATAGAAGGCCCCGTACTGAGAGGATAAGTGGGCTAGAAGAGTAATGGCCATGTCCTTTGATGAAATATGCTTCCGCGCCTGCAGGATCTCCTGCTGAAGTTCCTGTAACTTGTTGATGTGGTCCCGCATCGATGAAGACTTCTTGGGATCCAACAACCTCATATGGACCTCCAATGAAACCCTCTCTATGGGAGAGATTCAATTATACATGGATGCCAAATGCTCCCATATACTTTTGGCCACCGTCATGTGCTTCATTTGATTAATCACATGAGGAGTACAGTTAAGAATTATAAATGATCTTATCCTAGCATTAACATCGTCCCACAGCTGGGATAGAGTCTCAGCCTCCTTTCGAGCTAGGACACCAAGGTCCTCTACCAGGGGATTTGGCCGGGCAACACATATCAAGACGAAATATGCCATGTCATATGACTGTAACATAGATTCCATCATCACCCGCCAAACGCCGTAATTGGGCCCATCCAACTGCGGGTCAACGAGGAACGTGGGCAACACTGGAATTCTAGTCTTGTTCTCTGCCATCCTAGACAAAGTCGCCATGTGGGAGTGAAGAGGACGATGAACTGAAAGAGAAGGCTGGATGGGGATGGAAGGAGCTGAGGGTTGAAGGTTGAAGACGAGGATGAAGGGGCTGATAGCCCAATGTACCTTCACACCTCGATTTTCATCCCTCAGGGACACCTCCTCTCTGGTCTGAAAACACCCTTCAAAGTCACCCTTTGCTGGTCACCCGAACAGTCCACTCCTTGCACACGTTGCTCCTCAAAGACACCTCCGAATAGCACCCTTATCCTCTTCTCTGTGTGTTGGCTCGACACTCCCTCCGCCCCTCGGGTCTCAAGCTAACTATGGCTTTGAGACCATGTGCGGAAATGAATGGAAGAGAGAGAGAGAGAGAGAGAGAGAGAACACACCTCACACACACACCACACTGAGAAGGAGAGAAAGGCGAGAAAGGCACAGGAGAATCGCAAGTGATCTCTGGAGAAAGCCCCGCTACACCTGGGGGGAAATCTCAGAAACAACGGGCTGCTCGAGAGCTCGAAACACATAGCTCAACAACCAAGTGGAAGGGAGTACAGAGTGGATGAATTGCTCCACTACCCTGCTCCTTAGGTGCCAGACTGGGTTGGCTTTGCTCCTCTGCCTGGCCCTGGAATGGAGTGATCTACTGCTCCACAAGATGAATGAAACACCAAGGAGGGAAATAGCCTCAAGCTCTCCCTAGTCGGTCAGCAAGAAGGGGAGCCGACCAGCTGCTCTCCATGGCCCCTTCCCTACCCCTTCCCTTCCCTCTTTCAGTATTTTGTACTAGGGTTTTTCACAGCTTTATTACTGAGTTTTTTCCAGATCTCGGGTGTCGAAGTGTCGGTCCAAATGCCTTGACCCCTCCATATGGACTGACTTACTAGTATGGGAAATAGGCTGCTGATCCAGGTAAGCTCGCTGAGCCACCTAGTTGTCTATCTTCTTTGGGCTTTGGAAGCCCTGCCTGGCCATGTTGCAAACTGCCACAAGCCTTGGCTCTCTTGCCATAACTTTGACATCTTCTAGGTCCAATTTGAGGGCCCAATCCTTGTCCTTTTTCATTACCTACCAACCCAGGCTCCATCTGCCCTTGTTCTAGCACTTGTGCAACCTTGAATCTGCTGCTCTATTTCCATACAGCCATTCATACCAAACACAACCAGCAAAGGTAAAACTGAGCCGACCAGGTCCAGAACAGTCAATCAATGGCAAAATCAGCTTCCACAATAAATTTTAATGCATTTATTGAGGGTGGCCAGTTCATAACCGGAGCAACAACTCATATCAATAAAAAAACTAAGCTACTGACTCAGTGATCTTTACTTTAAATGTAACTAACCAAAAGGGCTATACAGGTCATGGATTGCAAAACCAGCAAAAATATCTGGAAACCAGCTCCAAAATCATCCTAGAATGAGACGACCAGCTCCCAAAATAAGGTGCCCTGCTGTATGAAAGTTCAAGGAGCAGAGTGACAAAAAACAAAGCAGCTAATAAAAAGAAGCTAGATAGCATAATTTATAAGACCTCTGACCAAATGAGGCAATCAGGGTCTTTGGCATAATGAACAAATTCACGGGTGAACCTGCAAGATGCTCCTATAAGGTATAAAAATTGAAATAGAGTGGCAAGGCTATCAGGACAGTGACAAGACACAAGAATTTGAGCTACTTACTTGAGTATTCCTCACAGTAAGTCCACCTGAGATGTGACTGGGGAAATATTATTTGAATGGCCTACTAATGGGGAGAGAAGCCCATCCTGTGGTAATGCTGCAACTAGGACCTATTGATATTGCAACATGAGACGAGGATTTCCTGTCTGTAGTTATTGCTTGTGAAGAAAGAAGACCACGACTGAGACTCTACATGGAATCTTGTGGTTATGTTATAACTTGAGCCTCCTAGGATTGAAGCAAGAGATATGATCCATTCAATCTTTCACTCTTGTTGTGTAGTGGCTAGCTTTGATCCTATAGGAGACCATGTCTTCATAACAAGCGTATGTCTCTGCCATCTCTATCTCTGTCTTCGTCTTCATTTCCATCTTTTGACTCAATTCTCTCCCTGAAGAGTGACTGTAACAACCTCTAGGGCAAATGGCTAAGTAACCACTGCTACGGGCTGGAACACCAAAGACTACAGAGATACGAACACCAAAGACTGTGAAGATGCAAGAGGCTCTGGAGGGAAAGTTACGGCACAAGAAAATTGGAGATTACTTTTGATGAAATGAAATGAGTAGGTGATTGTTAGAATATGAATCACATATCTGAATCAGTAGTGTACTGTGAGCGCACCACAATCCTCCAAAAAGAACAGTTAGCCTCTCCATACAAGTAGATGATATACCAATTCTCAGACTTGCGCTCTCTCAACAAAAATCAGTTAGTTTTGAGCTTTACACGCCCAATTTCCATCTCGCCTCAATGAGTTCCATCATTAAACAGAGAAAAGATCCCCTGAGCCACGCTCTACCAAACAATGACTGCTTCCTTATCTAAAGAGATACCTCCAATCTTCATTCTGACTCTTGAAAGCAAGCGCAACTAATGTAGTATTTAAATGAAGAGCCTAGAAGCTTCTAAGATTTTCAATGTACCTCGAGTTGATCTAATCGTTCGATAGCCTCAGTTTTATGCACAACATAGTTGGAAGCAAGCTTTCAAACAATCGCATCATCTAGTCAGCAGTTGAAGCCACATAGTACCGTATCTGGATGCTTTACCCTCATCAGGAAAGGATTGATTCGAAACCAGAGCAAAGAAAAAATAGACGCCAGTAGCACGGACCACACAATTACAATCATTGTTGTTCGGTTCTGCCGACCCATTAGCCCCTTCAAGACCCTTTACCCTCATAAGGAAAGGATCGATTCAAACCCAAAGAGACTGAATCAAAAGCAATAACAATTTGTGGCAAAATTGCATAGGCCACATAAATGATTAAATTCCAAGAATTTGGTTTTACCTCATGTATAATGGATCCTTTAATGCCCTATAGCCACATCTAGTTTTTTATGAGGGTTGTTCATTGAACAAAATGCAATGCATTAATCATCCTAGCAAAAATAGCATGGAGGAGAATACTTGTTGTGAGTACATGAATTTGAAAACAAGCAAATGCCAAAGAACAGTGATGTCATAATCCTAATCAATGTCGTCATTTTTGTAAACTACAACATTTTGATAGTGGACTTGTATGGTTTTCATGCATAATGGTACATCCGAGGATCTTTTTCTTGTTGACTCTATTGATATGAATATGTATGGATGACATGACACGTGAAATGAATTTCGAAATACATAATGGTGAGTAATAAAAAAATAAATATAGAAAGTACATTTACCAGCTAGCCAAAATGGGAGGCAATGCCATGCAACCAGTCAATGAGTTGGGGGGAGTAAAGTAAGAGTTTGACATGAGGTGGATCGAGTTTTTGCCACATGTTATCGATATAACCATTTTTAATGAAATATTAGATACCTAATGGTATCACTCGATGGAAATATTGATGCCTTAAGAAAGCATAAAAATCAATAATGCCTCTTGAGAATTTTACAAAATGAAACTTGTTGCCACTATGTGTTGGTATATACAATTGCCAATATTTCTCCCATTTGTCATAGCATAATGAGAAGGTCGATAAGATCCAAACATTAAAAGTTAAGGAAATATGACTATATTGACATTATTGAGGGAAAACTAGCAACAAATTTATCAATACATGTAGTTGTGATGGTAACACTAGGATAATTTTCTAGGTAAATATAGCTATGTTAGCTCTAGGAGTTTTCCTAAATTGTTAGTTTGTATATGTGTTGGAACCAATCTTATACCCATAAATATAAGCCAATACTTAGTTCATTTGTACTTTGACTTGAGTTGAGTTGTAGATTTGTGTCATTGCTCTTTTGAGATAAATATAGTTAGCTATCAATGCCATGAGGAAGCCTCAACAATAGCCACGTATCCTAGGAATTTGATGCATCACATGTTTTGTCATTTTTCGTAGATATTGTGGAGGTTTGTTCCCTTTATTGTAGCTTAAGGAGAGGATGGGTTATATTCAAAGATACCAATAGTTAATTACATTCAGTCCATGGACATCACAATATCGAAAAATGGGCACATTATCAATTCATGAAGTTGTATGAAGTTGTGATGGAAACACTAAAATTTGTCTATAGGTTGATTATCTTGGAGCTTTCATTTTTTTTGTGCGGGTTCCATGTCATCACTCATCCATGACAACTTATGGATTCATTTGTACTATGAGTTAAGTGCCTTGTTGAAATGGATGTGATATTTTGAGCTAAATATACTTATTTTTTGTATCTGCTAATTATTGTAATGATTTGTAGGAATAAAGTTTTAGTCTCCATATTTTTTGTCTCTATATTGTCTACAAAGGTATTTGTTATGCATGTTACATGCAAAAGTTGTATTTTATTATCAAATCTTTGGTTCTAGGCAAGAGGTATTGCCACTTTTCTATTTGTGAGTAGATTTGGAGAGATACGTAACCTACAACAAGAGTGTGAAGCCCACCATCTTAATCCAATGGAAAGTTGGAAAAGACAAACCACACACTCTAAAAATTTGCAATGAATCCTATTTTAAGTTTGTATGGGAGGTGGCAAGTGCGGTGGACATGATTTCAGTTACAATTTCAATTCCTAACAATGGAGGAAGGACAATCATATCTTGTTGAGATCTTAGCATGGAAGAAAGGGACATTGAAACAATGTGTAGGATTGTTACCTATGAGTGATTGTGTTATGGATTTAATTCGACATGTTTCTACAATTTTATAAGTATGGATAGTGCTCAAAAACTAACATTCAACCATGAATAAGATCAGGATCCATAATCTTGAGAATTAGTGTGTGTTAGAGAAACTATTTGAGTCTAAAGAAGTAGAGCAGTTTCTTAGAAAGGTGAATAACCTATAAGATCGGGTTGCTATAATCACAATCTCAGTCACCAATGCTTGGAAGTGCATCCATATGGAAACCTTGTCCTCCTGCTTGGGGTATTCACAAGGGGACACTTATGATATCACGTATGTCATCTATTAAATGTCTAAGAGTAAGCTCAAAGGAAAGGATTTGTTGAAATTATTTGGCCTCAAGTGCTTCACAGAACAATGCATATTATCAACTAAAGCTAACACCAAAGTGGTAAAGTGGATGACCTGTCAACATGCTTACTATAGGAAAAACCCTCTAGTTGCACATTTTAGAAAATTTGGAAGTGATCTAGTTGCATATTTTAGAGCTTTTGGAAGTGATTATTATTTGAATGTGCTAAATGCATTCACAACCAAGTGGGCCAAAAGTGTATGTTCTTAGGATATAGTCAAGAGATGAATGGATGATGACTTTACGATCCTACAAAATGAAATATCACATTGAGCTAAGATGTGGTGTTTTGAGAGAATCATCATCGATTGAAGAGGTATCCTCTCCAAAAAAATTCACAACTTTCTATCTAGCAAACACAATCAGTAGTAGTAGATCTACAAATCACCAAGGTGAATGGGAGGCCAAGTGAAGATAAAGATGATGAAGACGAAGATGATGCTCTTGAAGAACCAAGGAGAACACCATTCCCTAATAAGGTGAGCGAATTTTGGGTAGCAATAACCCTTTGATAAGCAAGGATGCACCATTGGACCACTACCATTTAAAGAGACTAGACGAGGAACAAAGGGCCCAAGCAAAATTACACATTTGGTCTCTTATGGCTACACAAAAGAAGGTGGATCATCCCAAAAGTCTTGCAAAGGCACAAGGCAACCCAATTTTTATGGAAGATATGTATATTGAGTATGGTTCCATTATCAAGAATCTCACTTGAGACCTTGGAGCTCATCTAGAGAAATGCAAGGTTATCGACATCAAGTGGGTCTATATGGCCAAATATAAATATAATGGCTCATTAGCTAAGTACAATGCTTGGCTCATAGAATAAATATTGTATAAGTCGAAAGATTTAATTATCAAGGTAAATTTTCCCCCACAACAAAGTTGAACACAATTCAAATTGTCTTGGCCTTAGCAACATAGGGATGGTGGCTAGTCTTATACATGGACATCAAGTTTTTCTTTTTGAATGGAAATTTCAAAGAATGGGTGTAAGTGGAACAACCACCACATCTTGGGATCCTAGATTGAGAAAGAAAAGTCTGTAGACTCTGGAAAGCATATTAGTCCTGAAATAAGCTCCATGAAAGAATCTTTCGTCTTTGGATTTTAGCTAGCTACATTTGAGTAAGTTGGATGGAAATATTTTAACTAGATGTTTATCTAAATTTTGACTTTTTCATTTTTAAAACTACATGTACTATAATGGCGTAAATAGAAAGAAAGTATGTGAAGCTCTCTACAAACCTTCATGTGGCAATAGTGAGTCATTTTTTCATCAGAAAATTGGAACTTTGAATGACACACACAATTCATTGTCTTTTCAAAAAGTCTTTATATTTTCATGAATGAAACTAAAGTCATGCAATATGTAATTTCTACCCTCGTATTATTTGTACATTATTTGATTTAGGAAGCTTATAGATGATTTATTTGTCCAAAGATTTCAAACCATGAAGATTTAATACTTAAATACATGATGTTGCTAGAAAATGTAGTCAAGACTCGAGACTTATTGCCTTTTCACAATCATAAAAGACTTCTACATAAGATGCTCTACATAAATGACCATACTAGTGGAAGCAATTACTACATTTTATGTTCCAATGAGATTGTCATATTGGCACGTTCATCCCCAACAAGAGTTCAACTATGAGCATATATTTTTCTTTGCTTGTCTCATACTGAGTCTATTAGAAAAGCTTGATAATTTGGAATAGACTTATAATGTTTTCTTACCATGCACATTTCCTCTAATAGACTTGTCTTATACTGAGTCTATTAAAAAGGCTTGATAATTTGGAATAGACTTATAATGCTTCGTTAGCATGTGCAAATTCTCCTTGATTTGCACATATAGGCATTATATATAAATGATACTTAAGATCTTGGGGGTGTATTACTAAGAAACCTATGTATCACATGCATTCTACAAGAGGTGTTTTGAAACACCCTCAACTAAAATCTCCCCAATAATGCTACCCCTATTTACTTATGAACTAATGGTTTTTTTTTAAATTTCAATTAAAAACCCCCTCTTGTTATTTTGATCATGTTAAAGTTTTTTCAAAAGCTAAACTCAAGTACCCTCCTTTTAAATGCACATGGTACTTTAAACTTTTGTGCTCGGTGAACCCCTCAAGCTTAAGATGAGGTTGTGGATTTTTCCTCAAAAGATTGGAGGATTTACTACTTTCATTTGACTTTTCTTGTGTACAGTGTGTGGTTGAAGGGATCCAAAGCTATGCATGGAGGAACCTTCTCACTATCATGAACTCTATTATTATCCTTGTAATTTTAACTTTTGGATTTGGTTTTGGGAGTTGGGCAAGCTTTTCAAATCTCTTGCAGCAAGTTAGTGACTTTGGGCTATTTGATAAGTGTTACCAATGCCCTACAAATATTTCCCTTGTAAAGAATACTTAACAAAATAAAACAAATGTAGATGGCCAAAAGCTAGTTTTGGATCACTCTCTAAAGCTTTAACATGAATGTGTGTGTGTGTGTGTGTGTGCGTGTGTGCACGTGTGTGTGGACATAGTCATGTGCATGCGCGTGGCCATATGATTTGTTCTACATGTGCACATGCATGTGTATGGCATCTTTATTTATTTATTCTTATATCTTAAAAAATGTATTTGTTAAAAATATCAATAAGAACTTCATGGTGTATCAAAACTATATGGGTAGCAAAATCATAGGGTGAAATTAAGGCTTATATGAAATGCACCTAGTGAAGCAAGGTCAGGCGCAGTGCACATGTGTGTTTAGATATGAGTGCCATATTAATTGTAGTGTTGATTAAAAGTAAAAATTGTGGTTTATTATAAAAATATACATACCTTAGAATATCCATGACATTTTTGAAAGACCATATATATCAGAGAGCCCATGTTTAGAATTGTTGTATCATGCTATCATTGATCCACAAAATATTCATATCTAGAAGGATCCGTGATATTTATTTTGGAAGAGTCTACAATTTGGAAGAGTCCATATTTTAGGATTGTGGTATCATAGGTTTTAGGATTGTGTTGTAATGCTATCATGTATAAAGGCTATAATACTGTGAACTCCATGGAGGCATGTACTAGAAAGCTCAAGTATGTAAGAATATCATTCTAGAGTTCTAACTCCTTGTCTAGATGCACATTTGCTCATTTTAAAATTGGACCAAAGAAAAGTCCAATAATGAGGAATATTATGCTAATGTGGTTTTAGAACCAAATACTTGCTAAGTCTTATCCAAATGGGTCAACGTTAGCTTGGGTGTAGCCAATCGAATAACTATTTTCGAGGCCATTTTGGGGTCGCGACGCGATGAACTTCTAGGTGAATATTTGAATTTTGTGCGGACCCACGCTCTCGTCGTAAAATTTCTCCCGACGTCATGAAGTCACATTGGCGTAATAATGAGACGCAATCTATTTGTTCAGAACACCGCATAGCTCAACACATGGCATCTCTGTACTGCTTTGCGTAGTGCACTCTCTGGCCTTCGCCGCCTGATCACTTACTATCGCGCAGCCTTTTGCTACAGCTTTGCCACGTGTCACTGGGCACACACCCATGCAGATTATTAAAATTGAAGGTTGGCTTGGAGAGACCACCGCATTGGTTCTTACCATAATAACTAGATGCAATCTATCATTTTGAACACCGTCGCATCACAGTCTCTGGCCTGCTGGCCACTTGTCATCATGTAGCCTTTTGTCGCTTCTTTGCCCACAGCCCATGCAAATCATAGGTTGTCTTAGAGAGACCATCGCACTAGTTTTTGATATAATAATGAGACACAATCTATCATTTTGAGCATCGCCTCAGCGTAGTCTCTGGCGTGACCCAGAATTCAAGGTTGTCTTGAAGAGACCACCGCGCTGGTTTTTGGAGTTATAGCTCCGTTACCTATTTTTACGTATTACGGGAGAAGATCTATGAAAGCCACCACACTGTGTACCAAGGAAAATGTATTCTGTTGTGCAACCAAGCAAAATGCAATTGACGATATGGCCCTTGAGGGGTTCCCCTTAAGGGCAAGGGCCATATCTACATGCATTATGCAATATCAGGATGCCACTGGATAGAAATGGCATGTTGATATGGCCCTTGTCCCTAAAGGGGACCCCTCAAGGGCCATATCATCAATTGCATTTTCTGAAAGTTTAATTGTATTTTTCTAGATGTATCTCCATGCAACCACCATGGTGGGGTCCTTGGAGTAATTTTAGCGCTATTTTGGTCATAAACCAAGGAAATTGTAGTCCTTCTTTCCTAGTATTTGAGTCCTTGTTATAGTAAATATAAATGATGGCAAAAGTATAATTTATCGAGTGAAAATTGAGCAAAAGTGATTACAATGTACATTTACGTCCAATAACAAGTTATATAAAAATTATCAACTTATACCGAGAAAAAATTGAACAGAGGATCTTACATTTATAAAAACTCGGCAATTGCTGAGAGCCTTAAACAAAAGATTGTAGGTAGCAGCCATAACCATTCAAATACAAATATAAAAGCTAACAACAGTGCATATTGAGAGCCTCAAATTAAACAAAAAGAGATTACATAAATGCCTTAGAGACCAAAACATTACATCTAGTGAGCCAACAGATCATTGAGCTTACCCAAAAGATTACATCCAGCCTCGTCCGAGCAAGAGGGAATTAGTACAACTCAGTTTTCCTCCTGTCTAGCTTGTTGCATTAAAAGTTTTTAGGGAGGCAAAGGAGGATGCGATGGAGAGGCCGAAGACCATGCACATTGCCAGGACTCAGATTATGGCCCCTCCAACAAGTTGAGAGTACTCTGCATGAAAATATTAAGGGCTTCGTCGACATCTAGGGGAAACCCATATAGCACAGCCATAAAGAGGCCCTCTATGAGCATGTTATCCAAGGTGATGACATTCAGATGTGTGGGGAGTCGCCTGTGGGAATGAAGGGTCTCCACTAGTGCGAGCATTTCTACTTCACATGAGTGCAAGAAGGTAGATATTATTGGGATCACAGAGCATCGAGGGGGGAACCAACTAGGAATGCTAAAGATGAGTGGGTGAGCAGAAGATGAGCAGGGGAGCACATGCAGTGGCAAGAGTTGGAGGAGGGAGCGTGGACCAAAGGAGAGCAGGGGCACAAAAGAGATAGAGGATAGAGGAGGGGTGTGGAGCAAAGTAGCAGAGCATGAGCAGATTAGAGCAACATAGTAAAATGCCAAATGCCACAGATCTTATATATATTATAAAGTTCAAGCCACTGTGGTGGCTGGAGCCTGGGGTTCCATTCATATTAATTGTAGGCCACCGCGGTGGAATCCCCCAGACAGGCTGGTAATCATGAAGAAGATGCCATGTGGTGCCACTTCGGTGGCTGGTAATTAACTTAGCTATGACAGACGTGGCTGATGAGAGCCACCACCACTGGGCAATAATTTATGTCTAATCACTCATTACCATGCACTCTAGTTCTCTATTGAGCATGCAAGCTCAGTGACTAGTAATTTTTACTGCACTCATAGTGATCATGCATGCTAAAGCATGGTGGTGGGTGAGCGGTGGCACAGTGGAATTATAGCCATGATAGACGTGGTTGATGACAGCCACCACCATCGGGCAGTAATTCCCACAAAAGTAAATCATGAAGCCTAATCACCTCTAATCCCTCATTACCATAATTTACTACACTCGTAGTAATCATGCATGCAAGCCCGGTGGTGGTAACTGGAAGCTGAGTAATTGCGGGCCAATGTGGTGGATGTTAATTAACTGACAGCCCGATGGATCTTAGCTGCCACCACAAATGTGGCTGGGAATCTTAGATGCCATCACCTCTAATCATTAATTACCATGCAACTCAGTATTGCCGCCTTGAATTATTCAGAATTCGGGCCAACCACTGCAGTGGCTCTCACCTTGACAGTAGTCGGGCTACAACCACCGTGGTGGCTCTCACCTTGATAGTGTAGTCATCTATTCCATTCCCTTAACCGTTTCCTCTTATATCCCTCTTGAACGTTTCGTTCTCCCTTGCAATGATCAATCTCAAGCCTCCACTATTCCATTTCCTTCACTACTTCATCTGCTATCCCTCTTGACCATTTCTTTCTTCCTTGCACTCTTCTTGCAACTTGTATCCCCTCTTGTAATGGACCCTGCACAGTCCGGGAGGCTCCTCACACAATCTTTCCTCCCCCTTTGCAACACAGTGCAAGAGCCCCTCCTCCCCTAATCTTGAAATCCTGACATATGGGAGCTCCTCTCTCGCTATTCAAAAGCCCAATTTGGATGCTCTCCAAAACTTCACCAGGATGTTGCAGGAGGTTAACGTGGAGGAGCAACTAGTCTGTCAAGGTCACAAGATTGCCGTCAATGAAAGCGTGATTGAAAAGGCTCTAGGAATTTCTAGAGGCACTATGCAAGCACACTTTTTCAAGAAGCAGTGGAAGAGACATGATATTCTAGATGTATACCCTAATGCTCAAATTAGTAAAGATGGCGGAGTCAAGATTTCGAGCTTGCCAACAGAACTCCAAGATGTATTGAAGAAGACCATTCTCTTCTTTCCTGATACGAGAGGAACCTGCAAGTTCTGGTAGGTTCAAGCAGTAGTAGAGCAACTGAAAGGATGTGATGTATATTTCTTAAGGACGATCTCCAAGAGCATGTTAACCAACCTAAAGAATTTCATGGATGGCAAATCCCAATTGTCATCTCAGTTCGCTAGAGTTGCAATGCACCTAATGGCATCTACCCTCAAAGGGATTTTTGAGCAATACGAGAAGCAAATGTCTCAGAAGGTGACTTTTCTACAAGAGAAAGCCACCGATGTAGCAAAGGCAATGCAACTTGAGAAAAGTCTCAAGGAAGGTGTAGAAGCCAAGGTGGAGGAGGCACAAGAGAGGGCCTTGTAGGCACAAGAGCAAGCTGAGGCCGCCACAAAATTAGTTGACATGGAAAGGCATAGAAGAGAAGAAGCAGAGAAGTGCATGAAGGAGTTGAGATAGGCTCGAAGAAGTGAGAAATGACGGGGACATGGTGGACAAGGAGCTAGAAAAGATGCGAAAGAACCTTGAAGATCAGAGAGCCGAAAAGGGGGGTCTGTACAAATGGCTCTGCAACATGGAAAACTCATTGAACATTGAAAAACACTAGATGATGGAGGAGCTAAAAAGGAAGAATGCACAAACTAGAAAGGTGATGCAGGAATTGCGAGAGAGCTTTGAGGCTAGCAAGGATGGGGCAGAGAGGAGCCAAGGTGGAGAAGACAATGAGATAGCTCCCCAAGCTAGCAGGAAGGATGCAGAGAGCAGCCACGGTGGAGCAAGTTCCAACCACTACGGTGGAGAAATTTGCAGCAGCCATGGTGAGGGTTGTTTTTTTGAAACACTGTTGGAAGTCCAAAGAGCAAGCTACAATACCCTACACGAAGATCATGATAGATGTTTGCACAAGCTTGCCGTGGCTTTTGATAGTTACGAAAAGCAGTCCATCGCGCTATGAGATTTCCAAACTAGAGTGGAAGTCTTGGAAACCACCCATGAAGAAGTTTTTCAGGAATTTATGAAAGTTCAACAGATGCTAAGGGATTCAAATGAAGCTATTGCACAGAGTGAGCAAAAAGTGGAGGAGATGAACATCCACAGCCTTGGGATGAGGGAGGAAGGAATCAAGAAGCAACTTCGTCATGTACAGAGCAAGATTGTGGTATTGACAACCGTAATAGTGAAATCGGATGCCTATCCTGCTATGCAGTAGGGTGCATGGTCTGCCATACCCCCATCATAGATGATTGTTGTATCTGATGGCCTGCATGCTACCACCCTGTGCACATTTTTTGCTTTCGAGTGTGGGTGCATATAAAATTGCTATGTAGAGAATGCCATTTGCCATTGCCTAGGTCATGGATATATCAAATGCGCCTACCTACTATAGCTATCTACGATGAGAAAATAGATGCTGCAGCTCAATTTGCCATTTGGGCAAAAGATCTTAAAGACAAGGAGCTCAAATTGAAGAAGGCAAAGACCGAACCTAACTGCGAGGAAAAGGAGCCTGAAGGGAGGAACCGGCCCACTTTAGGAAAGGAGCAAGAAGGCCGAGCCTACAATCAGGAAGCTCAATTCAAGAGGAAGTGGCATGAAGGGAAGTAGTCTTTGAGATTGTAATCTATGTAATCTGTGTGTAATCTATTGAATTGTTAATCTTCTCCAAAGTTTACTTGGGCAATGTTTCCTCAGCTAAGTGACTAGATAGTGTCCTTTGATCCATGCCAGTGCGATGATAATAATGAGATGAAAGATTTCAATTTGACACGTAATGTGAGACAAAAGACTTCGATTAGATCACTAATGTGAGACTGAAAGATTTTGATTAGTGAACTATTGTACCACGAAAGATTTTGATTAGACAACTTATGTGAGATGAAAGATTTAGATCTAAACAACTAACATGAGACTGAAAAATGAGAAGGTCAGGCTCAATGAACTCTCTCCCTATTTAAGTGTAGTACAGACACAACTAAGAGCCCATTATGAAATCTAGCCCTAAAACTCTGTACATCGATCCAAACTCTGTACACCAATCCACCTACTGCGAATCTATGGCATACCCAAAAGACTTTGGAATGCTTTTTTCTATCTGAAAATGATGCTGGATGGAATCCTCATAGAAACAGACCCGGAGAAGAAGGAGAAAATTAGCTGCAAGGAGGACATGCTTTGGTGGTGGGTGTATTACTTAGAGTCGGCACAGATGGTGATTATTAATTTCCTTGGCTATTGTTTTTTATGCTCCTTTAAGGTACTTGTCAAGCTCATGATGTAGGTTTCTTTTAGCAGGACATGAAAGAGGCTCAAAGATATATAGAGCGCAAAGAGCAAGATGAAGAGGACCCCCAGCGAAAGGAGGAGTTACTATGGGCGTATAAGTCACAGACTCAAGCAAGCAGCGTGTGATCCGAGTGTGTGAAGAGGTCTACCATAGTGCAGTAGATTGGCCTCCAGAGCTGGGAGACGCTTGCTATAGAGAGGTTGATAAGATAGTTGGCAGTCTAGAATTTCCTTGAAATAATAAAAATCTTGCAGACATTTCTTGAAATTGTGGATACTCTCATGGTGCTCCTAATACCTGATTTTGTATCGACCTGCTTTCATGTTAGTACTTAAATGTTTTAAGTAGCCTGGTGGTTGAAATCTGATGGTTAACTATACCTAGTCTAAAGGGCACTAGCACCGTGCGACAAATTTTAGGATAGCATGGCAGTGGTGTAGGGATAGCACGGTAGTAGTGCAAGATTAGTACATGATAAGTTATCGGCAATGTGGTGGTTGGTTGCACTAGAATATGAACAGCCACTAGCATGGTGGTTTGCTTCTATTATTACAAGATGAATGGATTCGTTATGGGAAACCAGCATGGTGGTTGTTGGGATATACTAAAAGCACGCATGGGATGAAATCTGACGGTTAACGAAACGATAAACAGTCTAAAGGGCATTGTTTTAGTATAGGATTGTGCAACAAATTTTAGGATAGCATGGCAGTAGTGTAGGGATAGCATGGTAGTAGTGCAAGATAAGTTATCGCCAGTGATGTGGTTGGTTTGCACTAGGATATGAACAGCCACCAGCGCGGTGGTTTGCTTCTATTATCACAAGATGAATGGATTTGTATGATGTGTGGATTCATTATGGGAAACCAACATAGTGGTTGTTGGGATATACTAAAAACAAGCATGGGTTTTACCGTTTGGGATTTATTAAAAAAGTTTAATAAAACTAGCACGGTGGTTGTTCGGGATATACTAGAAAGAAGCAGTCTCAATACAAATTTCATTTTGTAGGACAAGTGGACATATTGTTTCCCTGCAATGAGACTACATACATTCTCTTAGTACTATCTTAGTCGTCCTCATCCACACTCCAAGACACCCTCAGATGTGCTCATGCGTGTCTAAATCCAATTTGAAGACACTCTTGCCCTTCTTTCGTTGTGGCATAGGTTGCATCTCGAACTTAATAACTCTTACTAAATGAGAGTACACACATGTTTGTGGACTCTTATGTAGCAGTTCATAATTGTAGCCTCTCTTGGATGTTTTTTGGTACCAAAAAGCTCCGACTACTACATCCCACTTCTCATAGGTTGTTTCCCAATTATCCTCAAATGTTTCCTCAACCTTGTACTTAGGTTTTGTGCACTACAATAGAAATTATGGGTCATTTTCATCGTTCTCCCCAGAATCTGTGACAACTGCAAAGTTATCCCCCTCTTCTAGACAATCACTGAGGTCATTAAAACTCTCCCAAAACTATGGCGAGTCATTTTTGTCTCCATTGTTTGTGACTCCATCTGAACGTAGAGGAAAAACTTGAACTCGATCCTATGTCTTTGCAGTTGCAATGTTCTCACAATCGTCATGATCCCCTATGATGCACGCACTGCAGAAACAAGAAAGTTTTTTTATTTTAATCAGTTGGTTGTTTGAAAAGCCCCATATGCTATGCATACCATGAACTCCTTTAATTTTCTCACAATCGTGCCGGCTTCTCCTTTGCACTTCATCCACTTTCACTTCATGGAACACTTTGCATACTACAGTATGCTTAAGGCTTTGTTTACTGTATGTTGAAGGTACTCGTGTGGAGAGGTTGGCTATAAGCCATGTTACAGCATCATGGGCATCATTGAGTTTTTCTTGAGGGCATGCTAATTGGTGTTTAAACAAATCTTGCTTAATAACATTACCAAATCCATCATGTTCACTCTTGCCATGGCTAGACCCAAAGAAATTCCACATCATGTCTAGACCGTCCCGTCAGGGATTTGAACCTTGAGACGAAGTAGAATCCACATGCTGATTTAAATTGAGAGGCAGCACCATCTGACCACACCCAATGTTGTTTTATATTTTCTGCATGGGGATTTTCCTTTTTTAGCAATTCCCAATGCAGTAGAAAAGCATGCTACACAAATAGGGTGTCATGTTTCCTATCATCTGAAATGTAGAAATGGTAAGTGCATTGCACTGACCTGGACTCTTGTGAGTCAGCAAGCAGATTGGTATCAGGTGTGGAAGAATCAAGAAAATGACTATACATGATATGCACAAGAATTGTTATCTGCTTGTTGTAACAGTGAGCAATTTGTATCTCATCTTGTTCTTGAAAAGAATAATTTTTTGCAAAATCTATGACAGATACAATAGTGTCACAGGGAAAATTGGCAAGGCACATGCTGAATTGCTTATCCTGCCAGCAGCTGGCACGGTGTTGTGAAGCACATATTTTGGGATGGATTGAACCATGTGACCTACAAGCTCCCTTGGTTGGGTGCTCTTATATGACATTAGCCATCTCTTTTTATCGGATCCTTCAACATTTATATTTTCAAATCTCCTCCATTTTAGAGCAACGTGGTTGTCTTCGGGAGGTAGCAAGCTAAGGGTGTCCACTTTCGGACCACTTGCGGGGGAGTGTGACACCCCCTCGAGTGAAAATACAAAGGTTTTGCTTTGATGTGAAATACCTTGATCGAGGTATCGTCTCCAATGAAATTGGCGCACGCGAACATCCGAACCAAGCAAATACCTTGATCAAGGTCCTCCATTTTAATCCACCGAACCGAGCCTATACCTCGATCGAGGTATCGTTGCAAGACAACTATACCTCGATCGAGGTATCGTGGCAAGTCCACATACCTCGATCGAGGTATCGTGGATCAATGACATGTGTAATACCATGATCAAGGTATGTGGCATCCGACATGGCATCGAGCATACCACGATCGAGGTATCGTGGCAAGTCCACATACCTCGATCGTGGTATGCTCGACCGATGACATGGCGGCATGTCAAATACCACGATCGAGGTATGTGGCATCTGACATGTTATTCAGCGTACTGTGCTGGCAGCTGACATACCTCGATCGAGGTATCGCGGCATGTCCACATACCTCGATCGTGGTATGCTGGACTGATGAGGTATGTGGCATGTCAAATACCATGATCGAGGTATGTCACATGTTATATACTACGATCGAGGTATGTGGCATCATACCTGGTATGCTGGGCCGATGAGGTATGTGGCATGTCAAATACCACGATTGAGGTACATGGCATCAGCATACCTCAATCATGGTATTTTGAAGCCCTAAATTTTCCTATATAAAGAGAGGGATCCCCTCATTCTTTAAACCTCGATCGAGCTCCTCCTCATGAAATCGACGGAATTGCTGGAGCGACGGAGAAGGACCGACGGAGATCGATGGAGATGGACGAAGCGGGGGATTCCAGGTAAGGTTTTTTAAGTGTAGCTTTTTTTTTTTGCAAAAATTTATTTAAATTTTAGTTTATAGGAATATCTAATTTAATTATAAAATATTTGAGGATTGAAAATGCATTTTAAAGTTTTTTAAAATTATTTAACGTATATATTTTGTTTTTTAAAATCATCTATTAAAAAAAAAAGTAGTTTTTATGTTATTTTTCAAATTAACGAAAAAAATCATCTATAAAAAAAAAGAAAAATAAGAGTTTAAAGTAGCTTTTATATTATTTTTCAAGTTAGTGAAGTTTTTATTTAAATGTCAAAACGTATATATTTTATTTTTTAAAATCATCTATTAAAAAAAAAAGAGATTAAAGTAGTTTTTATGGTATTTTTCAAATTAGTAAATTTTTTATTTAAATAAAAAAACTTTAAAATTTTATTTTTAAAAATCATCTTAAAAAAAAGAAAATAAGAGTTTAAAGTAGCTTGTATATTATTTTTCAAGTTAGTGAAGTTTTTATTTAAATGTCAAAACGTATATATTTTATTTTTTAAAATCATCTATTAAAAAAAAGACAGATTAAAGTTATTTTTTAAATTAGTGAAGTATTTAATTAAATATAAAAAACGTTTAAATTTTATTTTTAGAGACCATCTATTAAAAAAAAGAAAACAAGAGTTTAAAGTAGTTTTTATCTTATTTTTGCAGTTAGTGAAATTTTAAATTAAATGTCAAAACGTATATATTTTGTATTTAAAAATCATCTTTAAAAAAAAAAAGAGATTAAAGTAGTTTTTATGTTATTTTTCAATTTAGTAAAGTTTTTATTTAAATATAAAAACGTTTCAATTTTGTTTTTAAAAATCAACTTTTAAAAAAGTGAAAACAAGAGTTGAAAGTAGTTTTTATATTATTTTTCAAATTAGTGAAGTTTTTATTTAAAATGTGAAAATGTATATATTTTATTTTTTAAAATCATCTATTAAAAAAAAAAAGAGATTAAAGTAGTTTTTATGTTATTTTTTAAATTAGTGAAGTTTTTAATTAAATATAAAAATGTTTAAATTTTATTTTTAGAAATCATCTTTTAAAAAAAAGAAAATAAGAGTTTAAAGTAGATTTTATATTATTTTTCAAGTTAGTGAAGTTTTTAAAATTTAAGTGTCAAAACGTATATATTTTATTTTTTAAAATCATATTTTTTTAATTTTAAAAAAGAGATTAAAGTAGTTTTTATATTATTTTTCAAATTAGGGAAGTGTAGCATCTTTAACACAAAGTTTAAAATTTCTTTGAAAATGAAATAAGACCACGGATGTACATCTAAATCCTTTTTCAATAACACCGTTAAATAACTATTATGTGTGCATCTTCCATTGCAGAGTGGATAAACTTAGAGCATGCAGGGAGTGGATGTGTTTCATTTGCAACATAGCACTGTTGTAGGCATAGCCACACATTTGGCCCATCTACCGTTAGGTGCATAGGATGATCCCAACGACATCCTACCTCATCAAGGAGTACCTGAGTAAGTGTAATCAATCAAACAAATAGGATGATTTGAACAACACATTCACCTACACATCATTTTCAAATCATATGGTGCGAGAGGTTGATGCAAGGAGAGGGTAGATCATGTGGCTAGCAATCCCTTTAGGTGGCACGTGAAACTATAGAAATAGGGAACTAGGGAAGGTTGTAGATCTATGTATGGATATAGTTACATAGAAAAATACAAAGACTTATGTGATTCCATGAAACCTTGTCATGAGCTTTTGCAAAAATTCAATCAGCATTCTACCACCTTACACGCGGCACATACGAAATCGATTGCCAACCAAATCTTGCATGGATGTATGTCTAGGGTAGCCTAAGAGCTGTGCAAAGTTTCATCCTCAACAGATAAGTCCACATGCATATTTGGTTAGTACGTGTGTCATTTTTAATACGTAGTCATCACTAGTAGTGAGTGCATGCAAAAATGTACGCATTATACCTTTCATGTGGCACATATCAAATCAGTTGGAGACCAAATCTTGCATGGATGTATGTCTAGGGTAGCCTAAGAGCCGTGCAAATTTTCATCCCCAATAGATAAGTCCACATGCGTATTTGGTTAGTACATGCGCCATTTTTCATACGTAGTCACTAGTAGGGATTGTAAAAATGTACGCATTATACCTTCCACGTGGCACATACCAAATCAGTTGGAGACCAAATCTTGCATGGATGTAGGTCTAGGGTAGCCTAAGAGCCGTGCAAAGTTTCATCCCCAACAGATAAGTCCACATGCGTATTTGGTTAGTATGTGCGCCATTTTTCATACGTAGTCACTAGTAGGGAGTGCATGCAAAAATGTATGCATTATACCTTCCACCTGGCACATATCAAATCATTTGGAGGCTAAATCTTGCATGGATGTAGGTCTAGGGTAGCGTAAGAGTCGTGCAAAGTTTCATCCCCAACAGATAAGTCCACATGCATATTTGGTTAGTACGTGCATCATTTTTTATATGTAGTCACTAGTAGGGATTGTAAAAATGTACGCATTACACCTTCCACGTGGCACATACCAAATCAGTTGGAGACCAATCCTACATGGATGTAGTTCTAGGGTAGCCTAAGAGCCGTGCAAAGTTTCATCCCGAACAGATAAGTCCACATGCGTATTTGGTTAGTACATGCGCCATTTTTCATAGGTAGTCACTAGTAGGGAGTACATGCAAAAATGTACACATTATACCTTCCACGTGGCACGTACCAAATCAGACCAAATCTTGTATGGATGTAGGTCTAAGGTAGCCTAAGAGCTGTGCAAAGTTTCATCCCCAACAGATAAGTCCACATGCATATTTGGTTAGTACGTGTGCCATTTTTCATATGTATTCACTAGTAGGGATTGTAAAAATGTACGCATTATACCTTCCACGTGGCACATACCAAATCAGTTGGAGACCAAATCTTACATGGATGTAGGTCTAGGGTAGCCTAAGAGCCGTGCAGAGTTTCATCCTCAACAGATAAGTCCACATGCGTATTTGGTTAGTACGTGCACCATTTTCCATACGTAGTCACTAGTAGGGAGTGCTTGCAAAAATGTATGTATTATACCTTCCACGTGGCACATACCAAATCATTTGGAGACCAAATCTTGCATGGATGTAGGTCTAGGGTAGCCTAAGAGCCGTGCAGAGTTTCATTCCCAACAGATAAGTCCACATGCATATTTGGTTAGTATGTGCACGAATTTTCTTAGTCACATTTTTAAAATGTCCTAAAGCACAAAACACAATTACAACATAACTACTAATAAACAATTTTTTGTTTTACAGAAACAACAAATCCCATTGAGAAGACAACGGACATCATGTATAAAATAGAATCTAATATAATGATGTGTATGAACATGTATAAAACCATCATAGTGAAATACAAAATATGAGTCCATGAAAATTACAATGGTACGGTCACATAGTGAGCCTATACATATCGAATAAAAAAATATGTAATCAACTAGTGATACCCAATAAAAATCTATCTGATCAACTGATGATCCCAAAACTATGATATGTAATGTGCTACTCCTTAGGATCGGCTCTCATGCCAATATTTGCAAGTATGCTCTCGTGATCCTCCACTGCAAGGCACCATCATGGAGCGGACGTCGCCTTGTGAGTGCAAACATGACTCAAAGTAATCTTGATCGCAACAACAAGATGAGAATACATGTATGCCTCCTGATTAGCCATGTACTCCTAGAACTCAATATAATGACCATGCCTCTGTATCTACTAAAAATAGTGGCCACCTACGATCATGCTATGAGCATCAAAGTGCATCCCATGCCCATCCACTGTATCCTCATTCAGCACACTCTTCGCCATAGAGCATCGCAACAAGTAATAATCCAAACCCTCCTCATTGCCCTCTGAAGCAATGACCGTGAAGATATTACCAATACGCAACATATCTGTAAGCTGGTCATAATCTTTAGAGGAACTAAATCCTGCATCCTGATCATCATGTACCTCCTCCCAAGGCTGGAAGGGAGAAAGCACTTGTCGTGCCCATGGATCGGCCCATGGTATCATGGAGCACCCTCCCCAATCATCATCAATGCATGTGGAGCAAAAACATCCAAACCGTCGAGAAAAGATCATGGGGTGAGACTCACCTATGCTCCTGATGGAATGGAAATCAAGAGTGCCAGACACTGAATGACAATCAAAAGGCCTAGACTGATCAAGACTCCCAATGTCCACGCACCAAAAATACCAGCTCACCACCCTATCGTCACGCGACTGAAACGAGGAGATAGCACTAGTGGATAAGTGCTGGCTGCACCACCACATCACATCATGTGCATCCTTGAAGTGATCGGCACTGTGATGCAACTGGTATCGATGCAAAGCACACTTCACGCAAGCACCTGCACCATCGTGCTCTCCCTTCCTGTGCCCTGTCTCGAAGTAGCTCCATGTGATCGGAATGCCTGTCTCATGGTGCCAACTGTAGAACCAATAAAACTATCTAGCAGATTTGAACTAACCACCACAGCCGTCTGACCAGATCCAGCACCGCTGCCATGTGACACCATGATCCCTCAAGAAACTATCATGCAAAGTGAAGCAATGCTACACAAAATGGGCATCATGCAATTGATCATCACTAATGTAGAAGTGATACTCTCACACAATGATGCGTGAGTCCATGTGCTATCAATGCCATCCACATGAGCCTTTGCATGATGATAGCTAATGTGCACAACTATAGCAACCTGCAATATGGCATTGAAAAAAAATATGACTATTGAAATAATTCAATATAATGAGGCCATAAAAAAACCAATAACTTAATCACATGTCACCTGTTCGGAGAAATAATACTCCAATTGGATCTCATGCTATGATGCAAAGGTATAATTCTCCACAAAGTCCACCACTGAGATAACCACCTCTATAGGAAATGTCCTCAAACATGCACGGAACTGATGATCCTCCCACTTCGCAGTGTGCGAGTGGCGTATATAGCGGTATAGCTTCCCTCGAAAACTGTCAATGAATAGAACACATGGTGTCTCCTTCCCCACAAGCTGCAACCTCCTCGACTATGCACCACCATCTAATGTCAGGGTACCGTACTCATACTGCTGCTAGCGAACCATCTGCACATCACAAGTATCTAGTGCAACTCATGGCACTCTAGCAAAGTCACCACACAAAGTACACCTGCCTTCCACACAATCAAGGGAGTGGAATAAAGCATCGCCATCTCGTGTACACAATATGGAATGAATGAAGTCATGAGGGCTAGTAGGAACCACTCCCCTATGACCATCAAGGGAATGGAATACATCATACATCAATCCAAAATCCACATGGTAGCGACAACAGCACGTGTCACGCTCCTGAGAGCATCGCACAAACCATGGCCTGCATCGCTCAAATGAGGCAGTCAATAGAGCGAGTGAGAAAAAGTGAGCAAGCCCAAAAATGCGAGCGACAATTAGTTGAAGTGATTGGAAAATCAAGCAAGCAAAGAAAGAATCTAAGTTTTTTATAAAATAATTGCTTGAAGTATAAAGTATTCAAAAGAGTGGTTATGTGTCACATTTCTTGAAATTGAGTAGTCTAAAGCTAAGGACTATTGTAACATGACCCCATTTGGGTTTGGCAATTATCCTGGGGGGTCACTCACAAACATGTAACATACCACTTTTGTGCATTGAGGGGTATTTTTTAGTGGGGGGACTTACATGTTGTTTGTGTGCATGAGGGGATTTATAAAATAGCAACTTAATGTAATTTATATATGTAGATATTTTAAAATGTAAACACATACATGGGTTCAACCATTTACATGACAAAATGTAAATTGCAAGAATAGGGGTAATTTTTAATACATGCTTGCTTGCACATGCTTCATGGGTTTATGAAGAGTGATCTCCAGAGTGCAATTAAAAGGTAGAGGATGTCAAAATTTGGCTTTTTTTTTGCCAAAATAGACAGTGTCTTCTCGCTCCCCATTATGGGAAACCTTGCTTTAAACTTGGTGCAAAAAATTGGACAGAATCTCACAAAATTCATATTCCAATGCACACAATTTTTTTAGATGGTGCAAAAAGGCATGATATTGATCTAAATCATGCCTTGTCATTTGATTTGATATGTAACATTATGCCATTTATATTTGACAATAAAAAGATGTATGGATGTTAAAAACTCATCTTTTGGGCCAAAGAAATCATATGTTGACATCTTGCAAAAATACAGGGATGTGAAAATGCCCTCTTTTGGGCCAAAATAGGGAGCGCATTAAGATGTGAAAATGCCCTCTTTTGGGCCAAAACAGGGAGTGCGTTAACGCGCTCCCTGTTTTGGCCCAAAAGAGGGCATTTTCACATCCTTGTATCTTTTGATTTACAAGTCTAAACAGGGTCATGTTACATATCAAATCAAATGGCAAGGTGCACTTTAGATGATTATCATGTCTTTGTGCACCATCTAGTAAAATTTAATGCACCAAAATATGAATTTGTGGTTAATTTATTGCATTGGTTAGATTAGTGGGAGCTAAGAATAAATCATTAGGGAAGGATATTTTTCCAGTAACAAAGAAACATGGGTTTCATTCCAAGAGTGAACAGAGTTAAAAAAGCTAAGCATTTACATATGCATGGAATCTAGACTAATCCATGCAAGGAGTCCTTGGAAACACCCCACCTGTGTGGAAGGTTGCATTGATGATCTCAATTACTCTAGTGGAAAGAGAGAACTTGATTGTAGTTACTGTAGGGTTTGTCTTCAATGCAAACAATGAATTGGAAATTGAACATACAAACTATCTCATGGATGATGTGAAATTAGTGTTAGTGGCTCATAAAGTTATATGCATGTTTAACCTTCTAGCATTGAGGAAACATATGGACTTTTGAATAAGTTATTATTTTTTGCTACTGAAATGGGGGATTTATAAATCTTTTATTGTTTTTTATTGCTCGCTTTTTTTGGCTCGCTCGCTTTTTATCGCTCACCTTTTGGTAATCCTCCGCTCAAATGACCTCTGCCCACAATCCTGAACTCCGAGTGCATCTCTACAAACTGAGTGTACAACTCAGTCTGGGTACACTCCAAAAAACATGCACCATGCTCAATGTACACAGGGCGTGACACCCTCTTCCACAATGCCTTCTTGAACACCGGGGATACTCTGCAATGCTCCTCCCAAAATTGTTATATGAAGGACTTAGTGGAATCATCCAACAATCGATTGCTGTGAGGTGCACAACCAATCGAAGCCCAAAGAACATCAGTCTCACTATCCTCTAGACTCTGCCTCCTAATCATGCCTGCTCGGAATGTGCGCGGTGCAATCTGAAGAAGACGTGAAGCGGTATGCACATGGCATGTCATATGAGGTCTACTCATGGCAGCCACAATAGCACAACATGCTGCCAAGGCATCACTGGAGTCCTATGCTTAATAGAAGCGTAGGAACATCGAACACTGCTAAGGACCTCACTACATACAACCCTATCTCTGCGTGCACCAAGACCAGCAAGCCTCCTATACTCTACCAAGTCAAGGTGATCAATCAGGGACATGAGAAGAGCAGAATGCAAAGCTAGCATAAGGTCACTAAAAAAATACTACACAATCTTGCTAGTACGACGACGGATAGTGGACTTCGACAAGTTGCGTCGTGAAGCAACACTGCTGCTACAAGGTGGGGCAATGGGATCAATGGGAGATGGTAGGGTGGAGGGGGGAAGGGAGACGCCAAGGGGAAGGGGGGGAGGGGGAGGGGGGAGGGTGGAGGGGGAAGAGGTAGAGGTGGAGGGCAAAATGTAGGTGGCTAGGGGAAGGGCAGAGGCTGGAGGTAGGGGAGCGGATGAGGATGTGGAAGGAGGGACAATGGAGGTGGGGGTGGGGGTGGGGGTGGGGGTGGAGGTGGAGGTGGGATGTAGAGGTGGAGGTGGATCGGTGGTGGCAGCGCGAGCTCTAGCTCCAGAGGCTCTCTTGCACTCATGAGCCTTCCACTTGCGCTCCTCGTCAATGAGATTTGGGGGGGGGTTCCTACATCTTTCATGTCTACTAGCTCTATGGCTTTGAGAACCCATTCTCAATGAAAGTAGGATGGAAGGTGTGACAAAGTGATGGGGAGGCAAGAATGGCTAAGAATGGGTGAAATGAACCAAAACGTGGTGTCTTATAGAGAGCCTGAACTCATCCACTAGATTGCTCTTGATTATTATTGGTGGAGAAGGTGCTAAGATTGAAAATAATTGGCTATTAAAATTCCATTTGATTTTGTTTTGAAACTAATTTTTGTGGTCTAATCAAATAAGTTGATTTTAATCATATTATATATATATGGAATCCAATGTTAATTTTGAATATTTGCATTGTTTGATTTTATTTCAGTTTAATATTCACATAACATATGTGCCTATCTTGATTAATATTTTTGTTAATGCAATTTGAGAATAATCTATGTGATAAACCATGATAATTTGATTATTTTGCCACTTCCAAATATCTCCAAATACCTCGATCGTGGTCATAAACCATGACAATTTGATTATTTTGCCACTTTCGGATACCTCCAAATACCTCGATCGTGGTCATAAACCATGACAATTTGATTATTTTGCCACTTCCAAATATCTCCAAATACCTCGATCGTGGTCATAAACCTCGATCGTGGTATTCTATGCCTCACGTACTCAAATCACATGCATGTATAACTTACCATGCATGTTGATGATGTGGCTCACCATCATCATGATGTGTATACATGTGGCTGATGTGGCACCATGCATGGTGATGATGTGGCAATATGGTGTGGACTATATGAGGCTCTTCCATGATGTGGAAATGTGATGTGGCATGATGAGTTGGCATTCATGAGGTGGTAGATTGACATGGCAAATTGAGGTGGAGGGATTGGTGATGTGGCAATGTTGATGAGGTATGCCAAGGTGGCAAGGTCTGATGACATGGCTCCAAGAGTTCCTATGATGTGGAATGATGAGGTGTCACATGTAGCTGATGTGGTAGCACGTGTGGCAATCTAAGGTGACATGGCAATGAGTGATGTCACATCTCCTTGATGACATGGCACCATGCGGTCTAACAACGTGGCATGGTGGCAAGGCAAAAATAGATGACTCAGCCTTCCACATGGGCAGCATGCACACTCCAAAGGCTTGCCACTAGGGTCGGTGATGCTCCTAGCCTATCTCACCAAGCCTAATACCAAGCCTACCTTGTCTTGGTATTAGGCTTGGGTGGCCCTTTTTCCCCCACAAAAGGGAGATTTCACTTGTGGAGGCCATATTGTACCTTTCCCTTACTCAAATTTAACCAAATTTTTTTCCTCTTATTCATCATGCAGAGGACTAAAAATATTGACATTTTTGAAATGTTTGGTCATGTTTGAGAATTACGATTTATTTTTAATATTCTTTATTGATCCTCTAAGGAGTAAAAGTAAAAATTAAACTTCAATCTCCCTAAATCTAACCGTTGGATTTGGGATTTGATGATTAAACCACACACCCTTATGTGCCTACTAACCTTCCACTGAATTGGATTTGCTTAATTATTCAAAATACTAAAAAAATGTGGTGCGCTACTAAAATGCATGTATTTTATGACTTTATTTATTATAAATAATTATTTATAATTAGATAAATCATTCAAATAATTACCAATAAATCAAGTTAAGCTCTACATAATGTAAAGAGACCACCTACAAAGTTTCAATAACATTTAATCTAAAATGAGTGAGAAATTCAGAATTTAATATGACACTCTCTGTTCATGACAAAGGTGTGACCGCCCTAGAACCATGCCGTGTGACCCAAAGAAATTTTTTGTGTGTGCATGGAATTTTCGATCAGACTATACCATTGTGTGCACAATAGCATGCGTGATGTTGTGTCTGAAGACTTCAAAGACTAGATCCATAGGGAAGTAGGTGAGATTTGCATTTTTGTGTGCTAAAAAGCTTGTTTTTCCACCTCCTAAGGATTGGGGAGTGAACAAAAAGTGGACACCCTTAGCTTGCTACTTCCCCTTCCCTCATTTCATTTGGACAGACATTTAATGTCTTCTTCTTTAGCTTCAAACTGCAATGCTTGCATGTGTTGTGAATGCATTCAATCCTGTGCCACTCACGGTCTCCCTTTGGACAAACCACTAGCTCCCACAGAGATGTCAGGCTACAAAACCTGCCCTCCCTTGCTACACATGATGAGGATTTAGGTGGCCTATAGACTGCACATTCATTGGGGAGGCATGGGCATCGATCCCCATGGAGCAATGCTCCAACACAACCAGATCTCAAGTCATTCATAGCTTGCCAAGCTAGGTCAAAATCTATGTGTGTTTTGGAGGTGTTTTGCAACAAGAAACATTCTTGTCTTTGGGTTTCCTGACGTACTAGGGCTTACAATGCTCAAAGCTCCTCTGCCCAATTGAAATGTCCAAATTTTGATCCATAAACTTGAGATACAACTCTGTCTGCTGACCCAACATGCGAGAACAATAGAACAATGAGCCTCCTTTTTTATACTATTAAAAGAATACAAAGCACAGTCTAATTAAAATGTATAATGAAGCAAAACAATTTTCAACCACCACGCTAGTTTAGGGCAATCACAATTTCAATCACTGGGCTAGTTTAGGACACATTTAGGATAGTCACAATTTCAACCACCGGGATGGTTTAGGACACTGTCAGAGTTTCAACCACCGGGATGGTGAGGGGATGGTTTAGCCTGACGGTCTCAACTTCACATAACAAACAACCACTAGGCTAGTTTAGGCACCACTGACCTGCTTTGTATCTAGCATGTGTATGATGTGCTCCTCAAACACCTTTCGTCCCGTCTGCTTCTTACATATGTCCTTTCTATTTGGAGAAACTCTCGTATTTTTATGCCAAAATGTCGTCACTGTAGCAATGACTTCCGCACTTAGGATGTCTCTCCTTTTCTTGCATTCTGTTGAAGCCCACAGACTTCTCGGATCGGGATGATCATGTATTGCTTCTGCTCTACATTCAACCACTGGAGCCACGTTGGTCCTTCTTATTGATAACATCTTCGACATTGTGCGCCCAAGTTATTTCTCCTTTGTTTCAGGGGACACCAACATAGCTAATGTCGCCCTCTTTCCAGCTAGTTGATCTAAGCTGTGCACCCATTTCACTTTTTGTAGGCCATTTTGAGGTTAGAGAGCATCGCTTCTTGGGTGTGCATCTCCCGAGGTGTTGGTAGGGTTGTTACTCTATGAACTTTAGGGTGCAAGCTAACTCTTGTGAAGACTCAAGACTTGTAATCATCTGAATGGCCTGATGTTGTTGCCTCGAATGCTCCCACCAATCATGACACCACAGCTCATGTTCTTCACTCCAACGGTAATGATCAAATGCGTGCATCTGCAATCGCTTCTTACTGCTACTCTACAAGGAGTCTTCTTTGTTCTTGTTGTTTCTCCCTTCGTAGATGTTGCAAAAGTGTCTTCCGTTGCCGATTCGATACCATGCCAATGCTTTTCTTGACCCACACTCTATTCCTTGTGCCTTGACCTCGCTTTTCGGCTTTCCTGTCTCACAACCTCTATCTGCTTCTCTTGCAAGCCATGGAGAGCTGCATGTTGCCATTGATGCCATGGCCACGATGAGTCCAAAATACACCTAGAGAAGCTATCTAGTGAGGCAAGAAAAGAATAGAAGACAACTTACCCGAAAGAAGACAATGGCAAACCAAAGTCTACGCAAGGTCGTGTCGAGGGTACGTGTGGGTTGTAGGGCGTTTGCAAGGCAGGGGTAGGTTGCAGGTACTTAAATCTTCTAAGATTTGATGGGCAAGAGGTGTGAAAATTCAAAAGTCACGGGAATAGCGAAATTTCAACCGTCGATTTTTCCCCCTCCGACAATACACGTCAGTAGAATTGGATATCCCAAACAAGTGCAATATGGCCTAAAATGCATCTAAAGACAAATAGGTCAAAGGGCACGCTATTAGGTTTGATGCCAATACCAACAAATATCAATGTTTTAAGAGCACGATGCACTAGTCCCAATAGTTTGGATTCCAAATTTTCAATCCGTTTTGGTTTTCAACAAATCAAAAGAGCAAAAGAGTTTGGAAATTTATTCAGGTTGAGTATGGAGAACCTGTGAATTGGAAAGCTATTGTATTAGGAGAAGCTTGCAAAACAAGGCATGAGCCTTGGTTTCAAAGAAGAGCTCATGCACTATGGTTCATTTGGATCTCTACAGATAATTTTTAGTTTAATCATCATAAAGAGCTTTGTATTGATGTCTTGTTTGCTTCATGGTGGGACAAGAAAAAAGATGCCTTGATTTCCACATAAGTGCTTATAATCTGGAACACCCAAGGTTGAATGCTGATATCTCAAGACACAAACGTTACTGTTTTATCTCTGATGAACACACAAAGTTAGAAAACTCGTCTTTCTCACTTGGAGTAAGGTCTAGGGAAAGCATAGATTCAAGCTGTTGAGGACTAGTTGTTACCTTTTCTGTAGGTGGAGGGGTCGGAGACACCCCCATCATGTAAACTTCCTCCTCTAAGAACTCCTCCCCTCCGTCTGATCCTTCCATTGATTCAGACACCAAGGATGAGAGAGTATCACTATCTTGCTCCTCTTCTTCTTCTAGTTCTGTGGCACCTGGTTGCACCAGGATCTTCTCCTTAGAAGCACCAAAATACATGTGTCATGTCTTCCAATAGCTGACTGCATCACTCTTTCTCAACCATGGTCTCCCGAGTATGGCAGGGTAACTCTTGCCTGTATCTTCGATGTCCACTACATAGAAATTGACGGTGGTGGTCAACCCATTGATAGTGATGGGCAAATCCTCAATGATTCCCAAGGTCGCAAGTCATCGACCATCTGCTACCTTGATTCGAGTGGAGGAATGCCTTGTGCATTTCAAATTCAATTTCTTCATGATTTGGGGCACCATGATATTACATGCAGCTCCCCCATCAACACACACACTTTTGACACAGCAATTATCTATGATGACATCTATTGTATGTGGGTGTCGATCAATTTCTTCAGAGATAGAAGAGACCTCTCGTACCTTTCCGTTTTTCTTTCTCCTCCTTGTTGAGAGCCCTTACTGCAGCTCATGTCTCACCTTAGGGGTTAATGCTATTAGTTGAGGGAGTGTGATGCTCAAAGATCGATGAGCAAGGTCACCGAATAGTCCTCTTGCCCCGAGCTGATGGGAAAATCCAAGGGCGACCACTTACTCATGTGAGATCTTTAGTCTTCTCTGTTGGTGGGTCTGCCATCTCAGCATCTGAGGGCTCTGAGAATGACACCTTCTTCCTGGGGCGGCCTACTCCACGGTTTGGAGAGGGGTACGAGGTGGTACGACTTCTTTTCCCGAGGTCAAGGATCTGTACGTCAGAATCCTCAGTGCTTGATTCACTTAGAAGATTTACCCTTGGAATATTGGGACATTCCGTGCGATAATGACCCTTCTAGTGGCAATTGTAGCACACAACATTGGCACGTTCTCTTGGAGGGTGATTGGATTGATTTCTGATGCCCACCATCTCAAGCCAAAGATCCATTCAGGGCCTCGGCTAGGTCATTGACTCTGGGTTCTTTAGCAGGAGGGGTCGGGGGAGTAGGAAGGAGGGGGGCTCGTGGGCGAGGCTAGGGAAATCTTCCAGGCGGAGGTTGAGGATATACTCCTTGTTGAGGGTAAGCATCTAAGGGAGGACCATACATTTGAGGTGGAGGTGGTGGATACATCCCTGATGAGGGGTGGGGGTATGTCCCTGAGTTAGACCCCCCAGGTTGTTGTTGCAAGAATTGAGGGGGTTGCGGACGGACAATCGTCTTCTTTGAAGCAGGGTCAGACTGAACTTTATCAAACTTTTGAACAATCTCATGTGCTAGCACCATAGTTTCTAGATTCTCCCATTTAAGCTTGAGGCGGAATTTGTCACTTGCTCCTGCTACAAGGTAGCCCAGCACATGCTAAGTCATTCCAGCTTGAAATCTAGCATTGTCCTCCTGCATGGCAATTAAACGGTCCAGGATCACGGCTGCTCGATCCACATATCGACGCACCGTCTTACCTTCTATCTGCTTCAAGTTTGCCACCTGCAGGTACACATTCTCTGGCTCCTCTTCTTTGCCGAAATACTCAATCATCGCTACTGTTAACCTTGGCCAGCTTTGGCGAACTTCGTCGGCCTGCTTCTCATACCACACTTGAGCCAAACCCTCTAGAAATGTGGGAAGAACCAACAGCCATCTATCTTCAGTAAGAAAGTTGAGAGAAACACAGCAGCGCTTGAAGGCCACAAGATACTCATTTGGATTTTCTTCAACACGTCCACAGAACACGAGAATGTCAGCCATGCTTGGAAAATGGAAAAGAGAGAGACGAAATGAGGTTTATCTATGGGCACACAATGGAAAGAGGTAGCTTGAACTGAAAATCAGGTGAAGATACATCCACAAAGCACACATAGGTAGGGTAGGATGTGACTGGTGTATTGTGAAATACTACACGGGAAGAATCTTTAGCATAGAATAGCTCATAGACAATCTTAAAAGGACCAACCCTCATGATATCGCATCCATCTTTACAAGCAAGGGTTAGAGGCACGGTGCTGCATGAGGTTGTTCATCAAGGCAAAAAAGAATGCCATGACAAATGTCAACAGTTGGAGAGCTTGCACATCACCTTCAACTTCTTCTAGTTCTTGTAATCGCCATGCTATTTCTTCAAGGGGTGTGCAGTGTGGCATCCTTCTTTTGAGCAATGTCCTTGAGGACCTTTCTGATGATCTTTCGAAGTCGGTAAACTCGTATCAAATATGCCCAACACTTGGTTTCATGATGACCACAACCTTTGCAATCCTTACAAATGATCACCCTCCTTCGTGGCTTGTGGCTTTGTTGGGGTGGTGCTTCCACTCACGTCATTCGTGATTGAAGTACAAGCTTCACGTGCCAAGACATTAGCGACTATATTTTGAGCTCGAGGGATATGCTGAATTTTTACCTCTTCAAATTGTTGGTACGGTTCCAATGCTTGTTGATGTCGTGGAACCAAGCCTTCGCTCCACACCTTCCACCTTCCACTAACTTGTTCACACACGAGTTGAGAATCTCCCTGCACCTCAAGTTGCTTGATGTGATGCTCTTGTGCCTTTTGTAGCCCAAAAATGAGTGCCGAGTACTCAACTTGGTTGATGTGCAACACGCGCACGAATGCGCCAGTCGCGACAAAGAGATGTGCGGGTGCACCCAGGAGACGTACGAATATGCGCACAAGACCCCAAAGAAAGTGCAGATGTTACAGTTTTGCAGATGCGACCGGTACGACCACAAGATTCGCCAACCAAGACATGCACCAGAACTGCAGGCAGACTAGAGGCACAGAAGCAGGGATGCGCAAATGCACAAAAACTGCGACCAGAAGTAGATTGGAGGCGCTGAAGCTGAGAATAGCAGATGGAAGGTGTCACAGAATCACACCCAGTCGTAGGAAAAATGAATTTTACACCACTAGCTGTGGAGATTTTGATCCCAACAGCCACACCAGTTCAGTTACCTAGAAAAGAAATCAGGACATGAGGCTAGACACTAAGCATGGCGATGATCAAGGGCCATAGAGGAAAGGAGAATGTAAGGGCAAAACGTTATCATGGGTAGGGAAAAGGGATTAGAAGGGGAGGGAATGAAGAGGGAGACTATGGCACAAGGGGAAAGGGAGAGGGGAAAGAGAAGCATGTACATGATGGGAGGAGGAATGTAAAGATGGAGACATCAAGGGAAGAGGGCCATGCTTTATTTGAAAAGAAGGGAAGGGGGAAATCAAAGTACTCGCTAGGTGGCTTTACAAGAATGAGCGTGTCCCATCAAGGAATAGCCCCCTCCTTTTATAGCCAAGAGAGGGGGTCTCTCCCAATAAAGGCATCCTCCCACATGCATGGTGTGTGTGAAAAAGTCTCCCATGTGGGCTAGGCGGTTACACACTCTCAATTGTGTGCGACAATCCTTTGCCTCATTTTTCCACATACATCAACCCCCATATCCCAAGTCTAAGATACTTCCTTGGTCTCTTCCCAATTTTATAATACGTTCAAACATCTAGGAGGACAAGTGGAGGGTTGGCACAAGGAATCTTGCCACCTCATCCTACTTTCCCCATTATTTAACTTGCATTTTTGGACTATCTATACCCCCCCACATGGGCCTATCCTACATGGAGGGAATAATCCAATATAATATCCATCTCCACCTATTTTATATTACTTCTCTCATGGACTTTAGGCCATATCTCACTAAATGCAGGCATGGGACTGCCTAGGTGGAGGGGTGGCACATGGAGGAACCATGCCACCTTACATTTTATAATATTACTACCATGGATTATGTACATCACACATTATGGGTCCTCTTACATGCAAGGGTGGCACATGGTCATGCCGTGCCACCTCAACCCTGGGCCCTATGCACACCATATTTTATTATACTATTGCCACACATACAAACACACACACATATTTATGCCTTTTTCCTTAGACAAATTTATCCATAACAACACCTTTTGAGCATTTAAAAACTCTAAAATCTTGTAGATATGGCGTCACACATGACGCTACACATGCATGCATGGAACGTACATGTCCCTAGTTCATCGATGGAAGGCCAATGATACATATGGTGGGACCGTGGCAATGCACTTGTCCATGTGGCATAGGCATGCCTGCAAGGCTTTTAGTTGATGCGTGTCCATGTGGGATTCATGCTGCGATGACAATTGACGAAGGGGAGGGAGGGGGAAATAGAGAAAGGGAGGGAGGTAAGAAAGAAAGGAAAAGGAAGGGGAAAGGGGAGGGGAGGGCGAAAGGAAGGGAAGGGAAGGAGAAGGGGTAGGGAAGAGGAGGGAGAGAGAGAGAGAGAGAGAGAGAGAGAGAGGGAGAGGCACAGACAGAGAGAGAGAGAGAGAGGGGGGGGGGGGGAGGGGAGGGGAGGGGAGTTGAGGGGAAGGGAAGGGCAGGGTGAGGAATGGGGAAAGGCGAAAGGAGGGGAGGGAGGAAGGGGAGGGGAGCGGAGGGGAATGGGGATTGGGAGGAGAGGGAAAGGGAGAGGGGTGAAGAAGGGAAGGGGAGGGAAGGGGACAGGAAGGGGGATAGGGAGCAGAGGGGAAGGGGGAAGGGAGGGGATGCAAGGGATAAGGGAAGGGGAGGGGAAAGGTGAGCAAGGGAAGGAGTGGGGAGCGGGACTCCCTAATGCATGCTCTGGTAGACGCAGCCGCCAAGCCCCTCATGCATGCTATTGGAAGGGGAGGGGAGGGGTGAGGAAAGGAAGGAGAGAGGAGGGGGCTAACAAATACATGCTCTGGTGCTCACAACCGCCAAGCCCATGTACACAAATTTTATTTTATTTTTATTTTTTTTGCGCACAGGAGCTTGGCAGCCGCGGCCGCCCAATTTGTGTTTTGGGTTAAAAGGGGGAGGGGTGAAGGGAAGATAGAGGGAAGGGAGAAGAGAGAGGGAGAGAGGAAAGAGGAAAAAGAGAGAGAGGGGAGGGAGAAGAGAGAGGGAGTATGGAGCAGAAGGGAAGAGAGTGAGAAGAGAGAGGGAGAGGGGAGAGAAAGAAGAGGGAAGCGAGGAAGGAGAGGGGAATGGAGGGGAGAGGAAGAAGAGGGAAGCGAGGAAGGATAGGGGAATGGAGGGGAGAGGAAGGAGAGGGGACGGGGGAGGGGAGAGGAAGGAGAGGGGGAGAAGGGAGAGCGACAAGAAGGAGAGGCGAGAGGAAGCGAAAAGTGAAGGGAGGGGAATGTGATGAGCTCTCATTCCCCTACCTTCACCATGGAACCCTAAAAATTTGAATTTCCCTCTCTTTTTCCTCTCTCCCTCTCTCGATCCATCTCCCTCCCTAGAATTCAAAGGTCTCACTCTCTCTCCTCGCCATTCTTTCCCTTCCCTCTCCTAGAATTCAAACTTCCTACTCCTTTCTCCTCTCCCCATTTGAATTCAAAATTTCTAGGGTTTCAAGCCTTATATATCGGCATTCCCCTCCCTCCGCCTCCCTCCGCTCTCACATTCCCTGTCCCTCTCCCTCCCTTTGCTTTTCCCTTCCTCTCCCCTCCCCTCTCTCTCTCTCTTTTCTCCCCTCTCTCTTCTCCCCTCTCGTCCCCTCTTCTCCCTCTCTTCCCTCTTCTTCCTCTCCCCTCTCCCTCTCTTTTCTCCCTCCCCTCTCCCTCTTCTTCCTCTCCCCTCTCCCTCTCTTCTCTTCCCCTCCCCACTCCCTCTCTCTTCTCCCTCCCCTCTCTCTTCCCTTCACCTCTCCCCCTTCCAATCCAAAACACAAATTGGGTGGCTGCGGTCACTAAGCCCTTGTAAAATAATAATAATAATAAAATAAAATAGTAGGGGCTTGGCAGTCGCGGCCGCCAGAGCATGTTTTTGTGAGCCCCCTCCCCTCTCCTTCCCTTCCTCACCCCTCCCCTCCCCTTCCCATTTCCCTCCTCTCCAATTAGGCACTCGGCACCTGCGGCTGCCAAAGCATGCATTACGGAGGCCCCCTCCCATCCCCCCCCTCCCCTTCCCTCTCCCCTCACCTCCCCCTCCCCTCCCCTTCCCCCTTCCCTCCCCTCCCCTCCCCATCCCCCTTACCCTCCCCTTCCCTTCCCTTCCTCACCCCTCTCCCTTTCCCTCCCCTCCCCCTCCTCAATCCCCTCCCCCTCCTTAGTCCCCTCCCCTCCCCTCCCTTTCCTCCCTCCCCCTCCTCTCCCCTTCCCCCTTCCTCACCCCTCTCCCTTTCCCTCCCCTCCCCTCCCCATACCCATTCCCCTTCCCTACCCTCCCCTTCCTTCGTCCTCCTCCTCTCCCCCTCCCCCTTCCTTACCCTGCCCTTCCCTTCCCTTCCCCTTCACCTCCCCTCCCCTTCCCCCTTTCTCTCCCCTCTCTCTCTCTCTCTCTCTCTCTCTCTCTCTCTCTCTCTCTCTCTCTCTCTCTCTCTCCCATTCCCTTTCTCCTTCCCTTCCCCATCTCCTTCCCTTTCCCCTTCCTTTTCCTCTCTTTCTTACCTCCCTCCCTTTCTCTCTTTCCCCCTCCCTCGCCTCCATCAATAGTCATCGAGCATGAATCCCACACCAACAGGGATCAACTAAAAGCTCTATGGGCATGCCCATGCCACATGGACAAGTGCAGTGCACTACTCCCACCATATCTATCAATGGCCTTCCATCGACGAACCAAGGACATGTATATTCCATGCATGCATATGTAGCATTGTGTGTGATTCCATATCTATTAGATTTTAGAGTTTTTAAACTCTCAGAAGGTGTTTATTAATGCCGTTATGATATCTTAAAGATTTTAGAGGACTCTTATGGTAAATTAATGTCATGCATGGGCCATACATACATACATACATACATACATGCATGCATGCATGGATGCATGCGTACATAAATAAATGCATGCATACGTATAAATTTTTCATACATTTAAATTGCTTTTATTATTTTAAATGTAGTTAAACTATTATTTTTTATTAAATTATTAATTCAAATTGTTATTAAGTGCATCATTATAGAGAGATATTTTTAAATTTATGATGTGGAAATGACAGTGCCAAAAAGTAAACTTTTGATTCTTGAACAATATTTTCATAAAGTAAACTTTCCATTTGGGAAGGAGTTTTAGGATTAGTCCAAATGTAGACATATGAGTCCAAAATCATATGGTTCTCTGATGAGGGCTTGTGGGATTTTGAAGATCTTTTTTTTAAGGTCTCTAGAGTCGGCCCACTTCCGATAAACTGGCCCTTCAAAAAAGATGTGTATATAGAGCTTTGTATAATTGCATTTGAGAGGTCACTAATAGAGGCATTGTAGAGACCAACATATTTGACATGGTTCAATCCAGCCCTCCAACTACCATGAATAGACTCTGCTAGATTTGTTTGAGGTATCAAGTACTTCTCGTTATCTAACATACTCTGCAAACCAAGCATTGCAGAGATATCGTAATGGCAAAATTACATTATTAACATGATTAAGAAAATTTCAAGAGAAATACAAAACCAACCTCTATAATGTAGTGGCCCCAATGGGAAATCCTAGCATGCCACCATGCAAACCAAGTTTCAAGCCGTGGCAAGTCTGAATCACTTGCATGGCCTGCATTCCACCATGCCCTTAGGCTTCTCATTTTGACTTCTACAGCTTGCTCTGTAGAGGCATCCTTCCAACGTCTACATCAGATTTTAAATTCCTCTTGGCTGCCAACTTTTATACATGCCTTTGCATGGGAATGAAGACTTTGCTCCCAATGGAAAAGGCAAGAACGCTCTTTCCCTTCCATTATATTGTCAGGGCCACCATTGAAAGTGGCACATACAGCTCTCCAGTTGGCTTGGGCCTCATCTGCCATGAACCCTTTAAATTCAACATTGTCAAACCCTTCTAAAACCATTACTTTGTTGAGAGTATCCCAAAATAGAATTTGTGCGTCAGTATCTTCCACCTTGAAGTCACAAGTTGCAATTGTTTGCAACTCTTGGATAAAAGGATTATACACATGGCAAGCCATGGTAGTCCAATCTTTCATTCGCTTCACAAAGTCAAACAACACCCAACAATGACCCAATTCTCCTCCAAATCTCATTTTATTTACCAAATCAACCCTGAACCAGAACCTTGGGTAGACATTTTAAATACATGACACCTGTTGAATGAACTATGTTGCAATTGTCCAGGAAACACTACACTTTGGAAATAATTATATCTACAATGTCTTTTCAAGTATAAAATTCCATCTAGCCCATCTCACACAGGTCGAGAGTCACGTTGACCCTCCTCAATCCATCTTGATAATCTATACACAGACATAAAGTTGGTCAATATTCATTGTCAATAACATAATTTAATAAACCAATGCAATAACAAATATTATGGTAATTACCTTCTTTTGTCGAGTAAAGGTTCACATTGTTTTAGCAAATCTTGTAGCTCAACATCCGACATCTTAATCCCATCTTGCACTTTTTTAGACAATAAAGTTTCCATAATAATGTCTTGGACAATTATATTTTGTATTCCTTTAGGGCATACAGCACCACCAGCCCTCACCATTTCAGAAACTTTGGTTTTAATGGCATCCTTTGTTCTCCTAGTCAAACCATCTCCAACGGGATGATTATGATGGCCATGGTGTATGACTGCACGAGTAAGATTCACACCATCTCTACATTCTGGCATGCAGAGTAACATTTCACAGTAACATCTCTCCAAGCAAATTGGTGGACGACCACAATGTATACATGATAAGGAGCCATATGATTCAGTTGACACATTAGTTGGGGCCACTCTAATCAATCTCCCATCCCATTGTGTCTCATTCTCTATCCCAATTCTTTTTCTATAACCACAAGTTGCATTTATACAACGGAGGTGACCTCCACATTCCTTTCTATGAACCACACCAGGAAATACTATATTTGTTGTAATAGGATCACTCCAAACATGACCATCAAATTTTGACTCCGTACCTTTTGTGCAATGTTTCACTGAAGTAGTTGGTAGCTCAAAGAAAACATCACCATCATAAGTAGAAGGGAACTCATCCACAGTGACATGCATTTCAACCTTCTCATAGGCCTCACACAATTTGTTCTTTATAGGTAGTTGCATAATAATCTCAATGACACTATGTTGTTTGTCATTCTCAATGTTGCTAGCTGAATCATGTTTCCTTGCCTCATCATTTTTGTTGCAAACAGAGTAGAAATCTTTTTTGTTTTCGTGCACTAGAGTCTTCTGAAGTTCATTGTCATCAAGCTTGAATCTTTCTCCCTTCACGGTGAAAATATCACCAAACTACACATCAAGGTGAAACATTTTGTATCCATCGTCATGTACTTCGTATTGAAGCTCCATTGTCAAATCAGACCCATTATCACCAAAGTGCTGATGGACAGATATGGACCCAAGTGCGAATTGAAAATGGCTAGCAAGCACCATCTTTGACAACACTCCTCTACCTATGGAAGTGCGAACAAACATATGCAAAGATCTATCCTCATTTTGAATTGTGACAGATTCCATAAGAACGGAATGGTTGAGCTATGCAACTCAATGAGATGAAGTCCAAAGGGTGAGATGAAAAGCAGAGTGTTTGTTTCAAGAACTCATTTGAAACAAGAGTCTGCTACAAGAAAAGTTGCTCACAAATGCTTTGCACACACTGCCCATTGTTTATACTCATAACTTTGTAAGATAGGTCTTGTGAAAGTCGACACAAGTGTGACAATGGTACTGAACCATGATGTAAATTTTAGCCATTATTTGTTAACAACAATACTATAATACCATGGACTCTTAGACCTTTTAATCCCCAACCTTTCTTTGACACGTATGGGAGTTATTACAAGCCATTCTTGCTAGCAATGACATTTCATTATTGCTACATATTCATTCTGACAATTTGATATAAGTATTTTAAAGTTGATAGATAGATATAAATTATAATTGTGGTGAACAAGAAATGGTTGGTCAGCACATCTCTAACCTTTTGAATATAAATTATGATGTTAAAAATATGCCAAAAGAGTTTTTCATCGATGAAAGGGGTCTATTGGACTCTATCTTTCATCAATTATTTATGAAAGATAGAGGCCCACAGACCCCTTTCATCAAAAGACTGTTTCGTCGATGAAAGAGGTCTATTGGACTCTATCTTTCATCAATTATTAATGAAAGGTAGAGGCCAATAGACCCCTTTCATCGACGAAAGGGGTCTATGGGCCTCTATCTTTCATGAACCATTAATTAAATATAGAGGCTAATAGACCCCTTTCGTTGACCAAAGGGGTCTATTGGCCTCTATATTTAATTATTTTCTCCAAAAGGGGTCTATTGGCCTCTATCTTTCATTAACAATAAATAAAAATTATTTTTTCCAAAAGGGGTCTATTGGCCTCTATCATTAATTGAATATTAATCAAAAAGATATTTAATTGTATGTCAATAAAAGGGATCTATTGGGCTCTTTTTTTTTTAATTTTCAAAAACAATTATGAAAAATTATCAACCTCACATAGTAATGATGTTTAATTAAATGATCACTCATCATTGCTGCATTCTCATTAGCAATCGAATTCGTATGATAATCATTATAAGTCATGGTTCCTATTAACATCATAGTTTGGTAGCATTTCTATAGCCAGTATGTCGTCCCGTCATGGTGAATAAAATAAATGCATTGATTGTAATGATTTGAAATAATAAAAACGACAAAATAAATGAATTTTTGTGTGGTAAGGAGTGCTAGCTAATAAAGAGGCAAGGTTAAGTACTTGGGTCGGTCGAGGACATGTGGTGGTCCCTTGCTAGCAAAGGTGTTCTTTATCATGGAAGAGGGATGCATATTTCTACAAATATCAATGTGAACTTTAATTTTTATGAGAGCCCTTGAGAAAATTAAAGGCCAATAGACCCCTTTCGTCGACGAAAGGGGTCTATTGGCCTTTAATTCTCATGAGAGCCCTTAAGAAAATGAAAGGCCAATAGACCCCTTTCGTCGACGAAAGGGGTCTATTGGCCTTTCATTTTCTTAAGGGCTTTCATTTTCCCCTCCCTCGCTCCCTCGCTTTGCCTCCCTCCCTCCCTCCCTCCCTCCCTCTCTCCCTCCCACGCTCCCTCGCTCTGCCTCTCTCCCTCCCTCCCTCCCTCCCTTGCTCTTCCTCTCTCTCTCCCTCTCTCCCTCCCTCCCTCCCTCCCTCGCTCTGCCTCTCTCCCTCCCTCCCTCCCTCCCTCCCTCCCTCGCTCGCCTCCCTCCCTCGCCTCGCTCCCTCCCTTGCTAGGCCTCCTTCCCTCCCTCGCTCCCTCGCTCTGCCACCCTCCCTCCCTCCCTCCCTCAGTTCGGGTAGCATCGGATCAGCTTCTTCAATCCGATTGCCTTCGGCCAGACCTCAGGCAGCAGCAGAGAAGCTGTCTTTGTTCAAAGTTCAGTACACAAACCCATCGTGTCAGAGTCCTCTCACACTGATGGTTGTTGCCGAAGCTGGTAGAGACGATGCTCACAAGGAAGTAGAGCGAGCGGGTTTAGTGCTTGCTCTTGGTATGCTTTTGACCACCGCCAATCCTACCCGAGCTGTCACTACACAAGACATCACGACTGCGCTCTTGAAGGTAGGATCTTCCACCTCGTCTTGATGTTTCGAATTGCCTTCATCATCCCCACATGTTAGATCGCACCTCAACCTCCTCCTCTAAATACGTTGTTTTCTTGGATGGAGGAATTGGGAGATCTTTTAAAGGGTAGTTTCAATGCCATTCTGTATTCTTCACCATCATTTCAAAATTCAGCGTGCCATTCCTATGCAAAGTAGTCCTTCTGGCTAGAGCGCCAATCCCAGCTAGTGATGATGCATCCCGCCAAGTTGTGGTGGAAGAATGAGAGATTTTTTATTGAAAGAAGAATGAGAGATGTTAATGTTCGAGTCTGCTTGTACGGTCTTGGATTGTTCATTTCTCTTCAAGCCAGTTTGGATACTGCTTCTGTGCCATTTGCGTCCCTCCCTCGATAAATACACAAATGGCTGGCAAGGAAGCAATGGAGCTTCGATAAATACACAGATCAGATAGGTCTATGATTTTCTACTTTAAGTTTCTAGTCGCTCACGAGAAGCCATTGCTTGTGTTGCAAAACCACTAAAGTTTACAAGCATATATACATTGCAAAGTGAATAAGTATCCACTCAGCTACACTCGGGGAAAATCTTTTGGTGAGCTTTTTAATGTGAGCTTTTCTACCATTTCCTTTGTTTTTGCGAGCTTTTCTTAGAAATCCATATGTGTTTTTGTTATAAGAAAGATGGGGAGCTCATGACAAAAAGCTCACCAAAAAGCTCACCAAAAATTGAAAAAAAGCTCATGACAAAAAGCTCACCAAAAAATCACACCCCAATAAGATATCATTATCCACGAGATTTTAGGACTTCAACGAATTGCTGGACCTTAGGTTCTACCATTCGCCTCCCTCCCTCCCTCTGTACCCTCTCTGTGTCCCTCCCATGTACATCAATTAGGAAAGAAGTCTTGATCGTAAAGAAATCCAGCTCACATGTCACCTTGTCATGCAAGTGCTTATCCGGGTTCCCATTAGGTATGAATTCTAAGATCAATGCCTTTGTGGTAGAATTCACAACACTGCCAAGTATCCTTACCAAATTTCTGTGCCGGACCTTACCCAAGGTTTGGCATTCTGCCGTGAAGATTCTATACATTTTGGGTTCATGCTCCAGCACTCTTAGTGTCTTTATGGCAATAGCTTTACCATCGGGCAAAATGCCCTTGTATACAATGCTGGAACCTCCTTCTCCAATAATATTGTTGTCACAGAAGCCATTCGTTGCAGCTCAAAGATATGCTTCTATTAAATTCAAGAGCTTACTACACAAGACAGGTAATCTCCATCCTAGCTCTTGTGGGGATGCACCGGAGCAAACTGTGATTGAGACTACTACAAGCGACGTTACACCCACCAAGCAGGCTGCAAGCGGAACCACAACTTTCCAGCTGATTAATATTCTCTTTGTTATTGTAGTGTTAGCATCCCCACTTTTCTTACAAGATGCCAACGGAAACCTGCACAAGTCAAGGTTGCCCTTATAGGAAGCATTGGTAAAGGTGTTGAACTAATTGGTCTAGAAAGATGGTTGTTGCTGACATCGAAACTGGATAGTCTGTGTATTGCAGCCAGACTCCATGGGATCTCACCATCCAAGGCATTATTGGACAAATCCAAAGTCTGTAGATTTGACAATTTACCGAGGCTTACAGGAATCGGACCACGGAAAATGTTTCTAGACAGATTCAAGTAGGTGATGCCAATTAAAGAACCTAAATCAGAAGGGATGTCACCATCTAGAAGATTCCCTGACAACCAAATCCAGGGATGCCATGGTTCCAAAGATATACAAGTACTGTAAAAATTTGCCTTTTCCAAAAATTGTCGATTTGTCCAAGTAGAGAACTTCGGAACCATTCAAGTGCAAGGCAAGGTTAGGATTCCGGAAGGCCGGTAGATTAATTCTCTATGGAAGACTTCCTGAGAATTGATTATCGAAAAGATGAAGCACTTGGAGCAGCGGAGAAAAATTGAAAGCTATGTGTCCAGTTAGGGAGTTGTTTTGCATCATGAGGATGCGGAGGGATGGCAATTTACTGAGGACTGCTGGCAATGTCCCTGATAGGGTGTTGCTGGCTAGGTTGAGAATGGCCAAATTGAAACAATCTCCAAGTGCGTGAGGAAGACCACCACCGAAAGCATTCCCTGACCAGTCCCCCACATTGCATGTTCATATTGTAGCTACTCATGAGGCTCAATCAAGTTGGTGCATGATGAGCCTCTGAGAGCCTTCGCGGTACTCTCGCTCGCTCGCTCGATGTTGTAGCCCGATTTTCAATTTTCTATCCGTTTGTTGTGCAGCTTGTCTGTTGCAGCCATATGTTATGCTCGAAATGAGTCTGGTGTGCTTTGCCTTTAATTTTCATGAGAGCCCAAAAATAAGGCAAGGAGGGGGAGGCAAGGAGACGAGGAGGCCTTAGGAGACACAACACGGTATATTCAAGATATTGTATGCTTTTGTGGTAATAACTTGTTCTTGTATGCTTAATAACTTTTCCTTGTATGCTTTTGTTTTCCAGCAAGTCTCCTCAAGCCCCATCATCTTGTCAAGTGCAGCTTCAATTAGCAGCATCACGATCAAGCTTCAGGTATTTTCTATTTTGAAGCCTCTTGGGCTTTCTTTGTATGCTATTGAAGTAATGATGGGACTTAATTGACCTTGTAAGTCTATTCTATGCCATGCGATGACTTCTTTTTTTAAATGCATTTTTGTCACATTGGCAGGATGGTAAAAATAAAAACTTCTGAGAGGAGGGGGAGAGGTGGAAGAGGAGAACGAGGAGGCAGGAGAGGTGGAAGGACAAGTAGCAAGAGAAGTTTGCAAGTGGAATCTACACCAAATTTAGAGTTTCAAAAAGAGGTTGAAATTGGAGTTGAAGAGGATAACGAGATGGAAGACTTTGAAGGCACTACTATAATTGTGGAGGAATCTTCTAAGAAGAGAAAGAAAGAGGATAAACAACTGGATGAGGAGTTTGAGCAAGAGTTTCCTACTGCACTTGATATTGGCCAGGGGAAGGATGTTAGTGAATCTCTTGCAATCAATCCTTAAAAGATTGCTCCCTTGATCCCATTATGTCGTTGTGTTGTAAACACAAGAGTGAGAGGCCTACGAACTTATATGGATAGCCTAAAGCAAGCTCTAAGGCAGAAAAATATATTCAACAGAAAGGAATGTTTATTTTATCTACAACACTTCTGGATGGTGTTTCACAAGAGGTGACAGATGAAATTGAACAATCATGGGATTCTTGTTGGAGGGATGTAAATGCAGAATTTGAGGCACAGATTGTTGATGATGCTGATTGGTCATTTTTGTCTCGAAAGATGTTTTTTGTGTGGGAGGGAATCACCGTACTGTTGCATGGATGTCTCTAATTGAAGAGAAATTCAAGACATCAAAGGCATGGCATATTCGAGTTTTAGCAAGTTTTATTACTCCAGAGAAACCTTTTTTCGAACTTTTAAGGGTTTTGTGAACAATTCTTAATATGTTTGAAGCTATATATTTTTTATTTTTCAGCCTTAATGTAACAACAATTATTAAAACAAATCTCAAGGATTATTTGTACAACACGAAGACAATGTGTTCGTGTGATGAGAATGAGTACTTATCACTTTTTTCTGAGGAAGAAAAAAAGACACTTGAAAAGCATAGGGCAAATGAAAGCAGTAAAGGATCAAGTACTTGGTATTCTTTGACATCTCTGATTCTAGGGAGAATGGTATTTGCGGTAAGTTTCATACCATTTGTCATGGATGTCTTTTGAATTAGAACCAACTAATTCATTGTACTCATTCATTTCTTTGGAATATATTTTAGCCACTATACAAGCAAGATTATGAGGCAAAGCTAAAGGAACTTCAGCCAAATTTGAGTGTTGCTGATATGGAGAAAGCACTTAAAAGTATTCGAAAGGATGTGAATCTCAAGTATGGTCGAAAAATGATCAAGGTATGGTTAATTTAATGATTCTTAACATAAAGTTGATTTTTTAAAGTGTTCAAGTGTTTTTTGAGATTGATCATATGATGTTTGTTTAGAAAATGATCAAGGTGTGGGATATGCATGTATTGTATAATTAAAAAAAATATGGTTGAGTGTGACGATTACATGTATTATTTATATGTAGATTATGTCTATTGTCAAACCAACAAATGGTGAAGATTGGTTTAATATCTTGTGGAGCCTCCCATTTGATGATAAATCATCCATTGTCACATTGGAAAAGTTGTATAAGTTCATCTCCATTGCAAAAGTCTCAAAGGAGACACAACTAGCAACCCTTAGAATCTTAGGGTCAGATTCAAATTTGAGAACAAGTTATGGGATGCCAAAAGCTGATAGAGAATTCATGAAGTGGATGGCGAAAGAGGCATGGATGGATCAGTTGCTTTGTGAATCTGAGAGGTTACTCTCTCAGGTCTTGGTTGCTAGTCAACAAGCTAGCTTTGTGCTTCCTCAAGATCCTACGTTGAGAGAGTATTTTGGGGAAAGACAAGCAATGAATAGACTTGAACTTTATGAAGATTTAAAGGATTCAATGACTGTTGCTACAGCTGCAACAGGACAAATGGAGATGACGAGGGCATCTCGACGATTGGTATTTAGGTAAGCAATACATGTTTTTTTCTTTTCAATTAAAAATCCATCCTTAAGTATTTCACTTTTGTACTGAGACTCTTATTGTATGCAGATTCTTGCAATCCTTAAAAGCTGTTGGTAAGATTGAAAAATTGTTGCCCATATGTCGAGTATGGACAAATTTCAGGACTTAAAATTCTATATGTACTCTCCAAACATGATAGAAAAAGAAGGGAAGCAAGTGCTCTCTGAGTGGGAGAGAAAGAACTGCCCGTGGTGGCTCAATATGAAAAAAGGATGTTGCATCAAGGAGGAGGTAGAGCTGTACACACTGCATAAAAAGGGAGAGATGGGTTCATCAAGCTCAAATTCAGTCCACGAGGATGATGCAGTCATTGAGGTTCAAAAAACACTTGAGAAGATGACTAAAAAGGACAAGGATTCAAGTATGGAACTAAAGAAGGGTGGTAGGCCACCAAAAAATTCTGGTACTAATAATGGTAAGTTCTCTTGATCTTTTTTCAAGCTGTTATTTGTTTGTGTAACATATGTTGTTATCGCTTTGTGTCTTTATATATGTGGTGTGGGTACAGATGTGCAAGTACTGCAGTCTATACCCATTTTAAAAGGATGTAAATGGAAAGATAGGTCTGTCCGCTTTTTGTACATTCCATTGACCTCTCTAACTTTGAATCGGAGTGGCACATGTGATGCTTCACATTGCAAGGTTTGATGCTATGATTATGTCGAGTTTGGGAAGCAATTGTCTGTCTCAAACTTCACACAAGCCTATATAGACATGAAGGAATACTTTGTGGGTCTTGGAGGTGAAAGAAAAACAAGAAATGGTAAGAGTGTTGCTTGGGCTGCAGATTTTGTCATTCTTGATCTGCCTACACAGCTAGAAGCTCTTGGAGTAGAGGATTCCACATCTCCATCTTGGAATTTATTAACAGAGGACCATGTACGCTACTCCTTGCTAGTAGCGGCCATAGCTGTTTTAGATTCTGGCTGGATCCTAGTTATGTGTGCTCCTCATGTTCTTCATTTGGTTGAGCATTATGCTAGGATTTGTAGATTGGAGTTTGCATGTCGAATGTACATGCAATGCTTGGATGCATATTGTACAATCAAAGTTGGTGGTATTGATCATAAGGTGAGACAATTGTCTTACAATGACCTGTTGAAAGAATTTATGCTCTTGTATAATGAAATGGCTTGTAATAAGTGTAAGTTTAATTCTTTTCTTGTCTTTAGGTGGATGTTGTGGTTTTATGCCTTCTTCATCGGGTTGGTATGTCTTGTGTTTGTAATCCTGGAAATGCTTCCATGGTTGGTACCAAATTGGGCATTGCTTTTGGAAGTAGTTTGTTTCATCATTATTTACCAACAAGTGAGCAGACTATAAAACATGGAGAGAGTATTCCATGGAGAGGTGCATTGGAGAAGGCTCCATGCATGATGTTGTGCTTCTTGGAGTTCTTGTGTCCAATTTTTGGACATGTGGTGGACTTAGGCGCTGGGATTGGTTCTATGCAAAAAGCATGCGTGCATTCTGGGAGAGCATGCTTATCTATTGAGAATGATCCTGACATTTGCAATTCTATATTGCAACCATTTTTGGATGGACAGAAAGGAAAGGGAAATGTGTTAAGCAACTATGGGACTCTAAATGATTCTGAAGATGTGGAAATGGTTGTTAATCTTCCAGACAACTAGTAAGTATGTTACTCTCATGTTTTATCTTTTTAAACCTATTTGTTGGAGAATATTATTATCAATGAGGCATTGATATTGATTGATCTATTTTAGCTTTTTACCTTCTTATGTAGGTACTATGGCTGAGATGATGTGTAATGACATTGCATTCAATGCCCCCATCAAAGAGAGAAGGCATCATCGCAATATCTATGTGGATGACATCAGTAGAGAAGATTGAGTCTAGTGATTTGACATGAGTTTTTCCCTTCAAGCAATTCATTTTTCTTGTGATGCCCTAGTATTGAACATGCATAACTTTTGTGGTGTCTTGCACCTATTTCATTTACTAGAGATGTAGTAATCATATTGAAGAACTATTAGTACATCATGTGAGTACCCACCATGAATATTAATTATTCAATTTTGAGCATGTTGGTTTCATAAAACTTTTTCTATTTGCTAGAGATGTGATTGATCCTTAAAGTATCTCCTTGATGCAACTAATAAATGTTTCGGCATAGATGCATGCAAATTTGCACCCTAAATTCTTCACCATGTGACTTGCAATCATTTCATCGATAAATCACTATCTATCATGATAGTATGAATGATGGATGATATAGGTGGAGGGTGTTGAAATGAAGTAGACATGAAAAGTAGTTTTGTGAATAAAGGGATCTTATAAGCTATAAATACTATTGGAAAGAAATGTAATTAAATGTATATAGCATCTTTGTGGGGTAGTTTTATGACTAAAGGGTGTGATGTTAGCGGCATCTTTGTGGGGTAGAAATGTATATAGTATCTTCTTGGGGTAGTTTTATGACTAAATGGTGTGTGATGTTATGATAAAATTGTCTACGAAATCACAATATAGGCCATGCATAGAAAAATGTGCTCAGACCAAGACGCTCAGAGAAAAGACGTACCCCCTCCCCTGTGCCTCTATTGTTGTTGCTCTGTCCCTCTCCTTCTCCCTCTTTTGTGCCTCTGTTGGAGCTATTCTGTCCCTCCTTATCCCTCTCCTCTGCCTCTGTTGCTGCTACTTTGTCCCTCTCCTTCTCCCTCTTTTGTGCCTCTGTTGGAGCTGCATTGCCTTGTGTAGAAGTCCCATTCTTGCTGTTGCAACCTCTGCAAGCATGGTGAGGAGAAAGGCTACAAGACCACGCAATGTTGTGACCTCTTGTGTCTTCCACAACACCAAAAATGCATTGGATGAGTGGATCCCTTGCACCTACAGCTTAAATGACTGGATAGTGATGAAACAATCGACCAAAGGTCCACATAAACTTCCCAAGAGCAAGAGAGGTGACATCTTGCATGAGTGGAAGGGGCGCATCTTGAAGTTCAAGTTTGGGAAGAAAGGATGGCTCGCAAAAGTGCAACATGTTTACATGGGAAAAGATATGTGGCTTCCTCCATCATTCAATCAATCTAGGATACCATCACACTGTGAGCCTTTCTATCTATGTACCTTTTTCACCTGTAAGTATAATGAGTCCATTTGGAAATTTTGTGTTTGGTTTCTAAGAGCTCTTATTCATGGTGGCAGATGTTTTCCCTTCGGACCTCGAGGAGTGGGAACTAGTTGAATCATTCATAGGCAAGTTCACTCTAGTGTGTTCTGGAGGCATGGCGAGGAAGAAAGTGACACAAGCTGGCAATATTGTGAGCTCTAGTGTGTTGTGGAGGCATGGTCGGGAACAAAGTGACCAAAGTGGCCAAAGATGGCAATATTGTGAGCTCTAGTGTGTTCTAGAGGGATGGTCAAGAAGAAAGTGATAGAAGTTGACAATATTGTAAGCTCTAGTGTGTTCTAGAACATGAAAAATGCATTGGATGACTTGAACTTAGAGATTGACTAACTAGATAGTCATGGAAGGTTTTGCCAAGGGTCCACATAAGCTTCCCAAGAGGAAGGATGTATTTCTTAGACTATGTGCCTTCCTTGCCTATCTTCTTTACAAGATCCTTTTAGTCATGGAATCTTGATATAACTGACAATGGACTGTTTGTAAGTTATGTGCAGGAATACCTTTTAGTCATGGAAAACAAAATGTATATTCCTTCAACTTTACTTGAAATGGTGAAATAGCAGGCAAGAATCTAGAGAAATGCATGAAAATGTCCATTTTATCCCTCGTGCAACATCAAACAATGTGTTTGACTAGTACAAGCTCTCCATAAATTGTAGGTTGGGCATTTTGGAATTTGCATAGGTTTTCTTCATGACTTGGAGGACATTAAAAGCATTGATGAATTTTATTTTGATGGTTTTATTGTGTGGTTTCGTGTCCAAAGTTTTCAAGTAATATGTATAAAGTTTTCATGCCTAAAGTTTTCATGTCTAAAGTTTACAATTTATACCTATTTGCCTTGCTTGCATCATTAAAGGAGACAATGTCATGACGGTAAGCATCCTATGTATTGATTTATATTTTATGGTCTTTTAATGTAATGTGCTTTGTTAGGTTTACTAATGTAATGATTGTTGAATTGATGCAGGAGGCATTTGAGATCTCTCATTGGTGCACTATATTAGTTGAGCAGGAGGATACGTTGTGGTCTTCCACATCCAATTTTTACAATGGCCTACTTAACTACTAAAGTGCATCAAAGTATTGACAGCTTGATCATTATGATTCACATCACATGGCTTCCCCTATTGCATTGTATCCCATTGGCAATGGTGTAAAAAACTTTGTGCCCGGCTACCCTAAGAAGAGAGCCTTAATGGTATTAGTATTAGGATCTTACTTGGGGATTTCAAAAGTCTCTTTTTTCTATGTATTAGAGGTAGCAAAGAGGAGGTATAGGCTATGAAGAGTCTTTGTATTTGAATGGAGGATTATAATACAAAGAGGTAGCAAAGAGGAGGTATAGGCTATGAAGAGTCTTTGTATTTGAATGGAGAATGTGATAAAATGTACATTTTATCACATTCTCTTCCTTGCAAGATACCATGTCATGAGCAATAATTTTGATTGAGTCATGGTTGGAATTTTGAATGTGTTGTTAATTCAATATAAGGTAATGTTGCCTTGAATTGTAGAGTATTGAATACACCACCTCCAAGTTTGTTGTGTAGAGAGGTGAACCTTTTAGATGCAAACTTGTCCCTTTTCCTTCATTTTATGACCCCCTCAACTTGTGATTGATTTTTGAAGGTCTTCTACATTGAATTTGAACATTCGGCATAGACCATATTTTTGTAGTCAAATATCATAGAGCTACTCATGCTCTCGATTTTGAACTTAAAAATTTTGCAATCAGAGTTATAGCGCAAAAGTTATAGCTATTTTACTATTCTCTTCATATTCCATGCAATTAAGTTCTATTACTTGTATATATAGACCCCATGATGTCCCGACCAACTTTGCCTTCTCTGATTTGCTGAAAATTGACATTGAAATGGCCAAAGTTGTCAAATTTCTTCATCTACCCCTTCAAAATCTATATTTCTTCATAGAAAATCATGAAATGCATCAATCCTTTACAAGGTGATGTAGGAAAATCTCAAATTTTGGTTTTTAAACACTCCATCTAATCAATGTGGTGCCATGGTCAAATCCCTTCTACATATGTATTGGAATGGCCAAACTTGGCAAACAACATTTTATTGACTTGTAAGTTACATCAAAATGTGATATGACTTTTGTGTGCAAGGTTTTTAAACACTCCATCTAATCAATGTGGTGCCATGGTCAAATCCCTTCTACATATATATTGGAATGGTCAAACTTGGCAAACAACATTTTATTGACTTGTAAGTTACATCAAAATGTGATATAACTTTTGTGTGCAAGTTGATCTAAATAAAGATGCAATATTAAAAACAACAGATAATTAAAATAGACATAACAAAAGACTCACCATTTGGCCATAGATACATGAAATTTTTTTGCTTTAGATAGAAGAATATTATTAGAAATAGGTGTTTGTATTTCAAATTGTATCACAAAGAGGCTTCATAGCCTATTTCTCTTCTTCTTCAACTCTAATACACCAATAATAAGGTCTTTGAATCCTCAAATAAGTCCTTAGAAAGACCGCTATGCTATTTGGAATCTCACATTCAACTCGTAAGTTCTTATAATCTCATGTACAACACATTGGAATGGATCACGTAGGTTGCCTTGGGTCAATACTGTGAATTCTCCATGCCTTCTTGTTCCAAATGGATAGATTCTCCATTCCTGCTTGCTACTACACACATGAAGAAACATCATTTTAGAAATTTAAATTTAAATAGATGTAATGCAGCATGTGAATTCTTCTTCTTCAATAAACTTTTGGACTTCAAGACATACATTAGTAGCATCACAAGCTCCAGGCATCTCGTTTGCATCACCATTCCCTTCAAGTCCTGCATCACCTCCAAAACAACTTGCTCATGCATGACTTTGTGTCTTTCGATATGAACAGTCCATATCATCCATGCCCACCATTCTCATATCATCCTCCACGAAGGTCCTGAAAGAACAACTAAGCGAACCTTAGCAAAAGCAATGCACCACTGTGGATAATCCAAAGTAAGAAATTACATTGAAACACTACGAAATTAACATTTTATCTCATATTCTCCTCTTTAGAGCACATATTGAGGTTCAAGATGCTTCTTTTCTTGAAAAAAACAATCATGGATCACATATTGATCCTGCAACTGTAAAGTCACATAGTAACATGGGAGATCTCCTCAAATGGTGCCATCAATAGTCGCAGAGTTTACAGAGACTGTGATAGGCCATGATAGAAGATAGGTGATGTTTGAGGAGGGATGAGAAAGACCATGAATGATTACAAGGGAGGAGAAGCAAGTGGAGGACTAGGTATGAGGATGAAGGCAGACGAATACACATGAGTAGGAGGAGTAGAAGCAATAGGAGCAAGGATGTTTTTATCGAAGCTATGCCTATATATTAATATAAAATCTTGGCGAAAGTTTTCAAGCTCATTTTTTTAGTTTCACAATATTGGTAGAATGTAGTACTTTTTTATATTTTGAATTTTGAATTTTGAAGGAAAAAATGTAAATCCTGGCGAAACTTTAATTTTTTTTGCAAAAAAGTTTCAAATCTTGGCGAATGTTTCAAACGTTTATTTTTATTAGGGCATACAAACTTTCAAAGCCAATATAACATTTTAGTTTATTAACGAAACTAACTTGAAAAAATCATCCATGAATAGGAGCAGGCGTGAGCATGAGGAGTCAAGAGGAGCTTGCATGAGTAGGAGGAAGGAGGAGTAGGCATGAGCATGAGGGAAGATGAGAATGGATGAGCATGAGGGAGGAGGAGGAGCAGGAAAAAGCAGCAGGGGGGGGAGGAGGGAGGAGGAGGAAAAAGCAGCAGGGGGAGGAGGAGGATGCATGTGGGAGGAGGGAGGAGGAGGCGTGTGGAGAAAGGGAGGAGGAGGGGGGGAGGGAGGAGCGAGGCAATGGGAGGGAGGAGGAGGAGGAGGAGAGAGAGGGAATTCAAATTCGAAATTTGAAATTTTGACTTTGGGAAAAGTGCCCCCTCCTTGGTGTAAGAGGTGTAAGAGGTGGCCCCCTCCTAGGTGTAAGAGGTGTAAGAGGTGGGATGAGGGTGGGATCAACTGGGCTTAACCCACCTAGGTAGGGGGGGTTAGGACTCCCTTGGACCCCACAAGAGGACTTGCATTAGGCCTAATCCATTTCTTAACCCATTCCTTATGAGGCCCTTTTGAGACCCCATTTCTCCCCTAATGATTTCACGGGCGGTGTAGATAGCCACCATGGTTGCTCCATGTGTTGAACATGCACTGAGCTAGGTGTGTTTCAATGGAGACTTAGTTTTTTAGCTACAGGATTGATGTGTTCTTAAAGGTGAGCTTTTAACTAAAACCTAAAATGGTTATGTGCAAAACTAGGTGGAAGCCAACACTTAAATTAATAAGTGGTCTAATTTCCTTTAAAATGGACATGTAGCCATTTGTGGATAAAAGGCTACATATGTGGAATCTTGGAGTATCAAATATGGAATTAGAAACTATGTTTGAAATATACTTTGTGAGAGATAAAACACATTTTGGTTCTTTTCATTAAAATAGTGGAATATAAAATTTCAACCCCTTTTAAATTTGGTGGGGATGAGTTTATTTGTAATATGTACTTTAGTCTGAACATGCATGGTATTCTATAGAAGAACTTATTTTCCTCTGAGGAAAAATAAATGGGCTATGTTCTTGTGTGAAGAAGAGACTCCATGAAAGAATATGAACATGTCAATGTATGTTTTCATCCCTATGTCGGGAATTTTTGAAAAGTAGCATTCATGATCACATGCTTGTGTGCATTTTATTCCGAAGCTTTGGATTACTTTGCAATTTTGCCATGTGTGGATCACACAAGCCATCTTCATTAAAAGCAACAAAAGGTATAAGTACATCTATAAGATACCAATCTTTTTGGGGGGGAAAGTTTCGGCACATATGTCAAGAAACCTTTAAAGAATGACCATTAGCTAATTTGACATTGTATGGTGCCGTTATTCCAAACAATTTCATAGAGAATGATATCCTTTTATGGAAGGGTATCCAAGAAACATAAAAACAAAGACCATGTACATCTTTGTAAATTGAAATGTGGTATAACTTACTCCCTTAATTGTAGTTAGGGATTTTGAAAACTACTCCAAGTATAGAAGTTGAATGTGTCACATAATCTAAAATCCCATATGGGACATTTTAGCTTCATTTAGACTTTCCCTATGGTCAAATGACTCTATAGCTTACGATTCGTTTTATGACGCCTCGCCTCTATGATACAACATCACTTAAAGCATGAAACTCATAAAGCTTAACTATTGCGCTTCCATCTAAAATATACATTTGAGATAATTCTCTCAAAGGGTTCACTAAGAAACATTCAACAATAAATAAAATAACCCTCTCAAAAAGAGAAAAAATAAAAAGAACCTTTCAACATACTCATTCAATAATAAGGTGTTTTTGGCCTGCCCTCCGGGTAGCCTTAGCAATCGTTCTAATTTTGTAAAGCCGAAATTCTTGAATTGTTTGAAATATGAAAACCCTTGAATTTTCATTGGCTCCTCGATGGAGGCTTTATTGCCTGGACACTTAGTTTCAAAGTTTGATCCTATTTTTGGCGTGGAAGGCTATAGTGATGGTTTGACTCTTCATAAAGGAAAACTTCATATTTTTCAAATGCCTTAAATCTTGTATTGTTATTGGCTACTTCAGACCTTGCAGAGTATTTATGAGTTAGGCCCATCCAATTTTAATTCTGAGTAGCGTTCACTGGCAGTAGCTGGCAGATTTCCTCCTAAATTTGGAGAGTGATGGACAGCTATGAGCACCTTCCTCCTCGCCTTGGCAACAGTTGTTGCACACGATACCTGTTTCTTCTCGAAACCATTGCTGCAGCTTCTATCCAAGATACTCGAATACTTCTTATAGATTTTATTCCTCCTTCAAGGGCAAGCTCAGTCCCTCCCAGCTCCTCCACTTCACCCTCGTCAACCTCGCCTGGGCTGTCCAAGGCTTGCTGACCTATTGTTGGTCTTCTCCAACCGAATCCCCTCCTAGACCTGCACCTCCCCTCTTGGTTCTCCCTCCTCTCCCTCTACTCCATGGCCTTCTCTCTTAGCCAGTCCACTGTCTTCGAGTGGGAGCTCTTTTCTGATGACGACTGCAAGGTGGGCTTTGTGCAATCTATTTTCTTTGCGAGAGCACTGCGTCTGTTCTCACTATATCTGAGCTTTTCTACTTAAGGAGGCTGTGCTAGCTGTTTTGAGTCCCTCTTCAAGCAGGCGGTAGTGTTTTTGGCAACGTCTCCAACTCCTCTCTTGGTCGTAAGGGCGTTCCAGCTCTCTACTACTCCTTCAATGGCATCTTCAATTTCCCTCCTCTCCCAACTATTAGGTATTTTCTTCTCCAGAGTGGCGTTAGCCTCTCTTCCTTCATCCTCACAACAAAGCTTGCCGGACCATTTATAAGGTCCGTGGTCGGCATGTTAGCGTTTTTGTACGTCTTCTCCACCGGCATCATGTTGTTGTTCGCTCTCACCTACTTGGCTGCCTCTTGGAGATATTTCCACATCACCATTTCAGGTCCAACTGTTCCTTATTGTGTCCTCATTTTGCCATTCATGACCGTATCCCCCCGCTGTTATCAGTGCGAGGCAGGGTTCTAAAGTCCATAGCAGAAGGGAATGGGAGAACCATAGTGGCAGGACAGCGAGCAGAGAGAGAGATGCTAAAACATATTTGGCACTTAGCTTGTCTGACGAGTCTCCATCGCGGAAAGATTTCTTGCGACTATAAGCCTTTGCCTGGCCTTCTTACTGGTTTCGTCACAGCTCTCCTTTGCAGATGACGATCTGCTCTTGGTGTGCAATCATCCAAAATTCAACAGCAAAGCCAAATTAGCGTTAAATGAGTTATTGATTTCTAGAAGGAGAAGAAAGCGTAGTAGTAGAAGAAGCACCTTTTTCATCTGCAACAGACGGGGGAGGAAGCAGTGGCTGAAAGATGCGAATGCACATGGAAGAAGTGGAATGCATTCCGCTTCAATTGTCGCTGCTTGCCTAAGCTCCTTGGCTTCGATTGTTGCTGTTTGCCTATGCGTAAAAGAACGCATCACCTAACATAACGCTCTTTCGTAAATCATACGTGGTTCCTTCTCTTGGACAGCTATCTAATCTACTGCTGTTTTGAATCAACTACAAGGCTCTCATACTATGGGCGTAGCTCATTGCTCCAACTTTGTATATCGCTTGTGGACCCATACTTGGGAGTGCTGCTCGCTACCACTCGAAAGGCAAAGTGCCCAAGGCGTTTCCCAAGCAATGCATTTGCAATAGATACAACCAATTTTCTGTTCGATAACACGTACTTCAGGAATGTTAATCTCACTGGTAGCATCATATCTTTACGTGAGCGTTTTTTTCTAAATGTGATGCGAAAATCCCTAGATTCGGAGTTGGCAGGCTTGAGGGTCATTTTGTCTTCCGTTTGCCATGCTGTCGATAGTAACATGTAGCATAACCTAGCACTTTCTTCTCTTTCGACCAGCCATTTTGTCTCACGTTGGAGTATTCAGACTTATCGAACCAATTGATGACTTGGAACTCAAGTGGAGTGTTTGAGGAGGCATTGGCAATGGCAGGCTCGCCTGGTAGTGCACCATTAAAGGGAAAAGGCTTTGGAAATCTGAAGGCAATTGTTCTATATGGACTTGGATGAGATTTTTGGGAGCCTAAGGGCCTTAGCACATGGATGGGGCTAGCATGGGTTTAGGATGGGAATATTTTTGTCATTATTACTCCCATCCTACACCAAGTGGTCTAGGATGGATTTAGAATGGGAGTAGCCACTTTTTTCCCCATCTTGGACCATGGCCTCTAGACCCTGGTAGCCAAAATGGATTCCCCTTTTTTAGGGATTCAAAAACATGGAAGGATGACATGTGTCCTTGTCCCCACAAGGTCCCCACCTTTTAAACACATGAAATGATGCCATGTGTCCTTCCTCCTAAACCCATACCTAGTTCTTTAGCACATGGTGGGATGGGAATAGGATAGAAATATGCATGGGACCACTTGGGACCACCTTTTCCCATTCCCATCCTATTTCTTCCCATGTGCTAAGCCCCTAAGTGAGGATGAACAAGGTTCTCGGGATGCAAGTGGAGGATCGAAAAAATCTCACAAATGGGAGAGCAAAAATTGCAAATTAGAGAAACTAATTCTTCAGCAAATCATTTTCGCCCCTGCTTGATGCATATCCACTTCTTGCTATTGGCTTCCCCTCCTTTCCTTCCTACCTCACTTTGCTGCTAGGGAGATCATCCACGAGTGGAAGAGGAAATTGTGTTATGGGAGGAGAGCGATCTGGACTGGAGAAGGGAGGGAAGGTATTGGAGAAAGGAGAAGGAAGAGGGCAGGTAGGGAGGGGGGAGCAATGCGGAATGATAATGGTTGGCTATGGCATATGAAGGAAGGAAAACAAGACAATGAACTAAAGCCTTTGCAAATCTCTACATGGTCTCATCTCCTACAACTTCTCTCATCCCTCCAATTGTGTTCCCTCTCCAACAATTCCCTCAATTTCTCGAATCTCCTCTGATGGCTCCTCTTGCTCTCCAACCTTCTAGAGTCCCTCCTCAACTTGAAAGTCCTAAACGTGGCCTACAATCGGAGTCTTAGGCTTTGGGTTGTTCCTCTCTTGCAAGGCAAGCCATTTGAATGATACCAGCCCGTTGAATGATAAAGAATGATATCATTCACCTTGTTAAATACCACTTGCCATAGAAAGTCTAAATACATAAAGGGTTTATTTAGAGAGTTTGAATTTTTACATTTTAAAAAAACTAAAATAACCCTCCCAAAAAGAGAAAAAATACAAGGAAACATTCAAGACATGCATTCAATAATAAGGTGTTTTTAAATACCACTTTCCATAGAACGTCTAAATGCATAAAGGGTTTATTTATAGACGTTGAAAACATTCAAAAAATTTTAGTATAAAGATATTTGACATAGTATATGTAGGTAGATATTTTTTATATGCACCTTCAATGTAGACATTCTATATATTGAACCCTTTGAGGATAATAAATCCTAGTGTCTTTATAGTGCAAAATTCTTGATTCCAATCGGCATATCAAAACAACTATGATGTTCGTATCCCAAGTAAGCACTTTTGCATAAACCAAAATGTTTTACATTGACAAAAAGGAATAACTTTACTCTTTGGCTATCATCAAAATGTTTGTGTTGGCTAAATGCATGAATAATCAAAAGAGATATACGATGACAACTTTCACAAAGCACAAGATCGCCACTTGCCTAGTATTCGCATCAAAACACTTTTTGATAATGCTGAAATTTTGCAACATTTAACGTTGATGCATAGAAAAATGAAGAAAATGTAGAGTTTGAAAAGGAGATGGGTTAAATGAAGGTGCTTACCAATATTGAGCCGACTTTACCCTTTCATCAATTTGAGTTCCATTGTGTGCATGACGTTAGGCTCACAATTTTCGCTCATGCAATTTGATGTTCCAATGTGTGCATGATGTTATGGGTGCTCATGGGTGGCTACAATTATCCTCATGGGATCTCTTCATATGGGAGTGGATGCCCATGACGTCGGGGAAGGGGGCCGGGAGGGGGAGTAACAATGAAGGGATTCACCAGGGCTCTTGTAGTTTATTTAAACTACCAAGTACCATACCTTATACTTCATGCCCTCCAATTGGATTACACAATTATATTGATAAGTAGCATACCTAATGCCCTATGACCCATCTTTTCCCCTCCTAGATTGGTGGCTATTTAATGCATTAATCTTGCGCCCTTATTGCATTTGAATTTACATGTTTGAGACATCTCTCCCATGCCAAATACAAAATTTGCAATTCACCCAAATAGATACTCTTGAAAGTGCTACATTAAATGCTTAAATGGAACGTGAGCATAGATGCCATGTGTTTAATAAAAAAAACTCAAGAGAACAATGCCCATTTTTATAGAAATATGTTTCAATCAAGGGTGATCAGCCAATCCAATCCATATAGTTATTTTTTTGTTGTTGACTGTAGAGCCACCTCATCACTTGATCAATCGTTCTCAATGGGTATAGAAAAGAAAAGGCATGCACTACAACTACGACTGAAATAATTGAGGCCTTGGGAAAAGCCATACCATGTCCTTAAGGTCGGATCCAAATAACCAAGTTTGGCTACGTCACCCATGACCTTCGAGGCTTTCCCTTACTTATTATGGAACCATCCTCTCCGTACCTCCTCTACAAACTTTACCTTCGCTATTAAGGAACTCTTAGCACTCTCCTACTCCCTCTTTTAGGTTATTTCATATGCTTGCTCATTAGATTTGGTTAACACATATCTTTAAATATCGGTGTTTTGAAATAGATACATCAACAAGAAGCAAAGGGCCAATGTGTCACCATCCAACCTTTACCCCACTTCTCAAAGTCAAATGAGATCAAAATGTCCTTAGTACCCCCTCCATGCTCACCTAAATATCTATCCACCCGAGTACCTCCCACCCATGACTCTTACGCATGACCAAAATGAAAAAGAAAGAATTCTTCACTTTCCATCCTTGTGTAGATATAATATAAGTCATTTAAAGAGAGTCTCTTTCTCTTTAAATTCCCCACCTACTCCCCTTATCATTAACCAACTTTCCTCCCCTCGCAACCACGTGCTGGATTCCTCCCCCACCAACAAGCAACTAAGAATTGACTATGCCTCCATCTTCTATGCCTCACAAGATGTTGTATTATAAGACAATTTGTGCCTAGCGTTTTAGTGTCACTTCCCTTTTTTCACAGTCTCTTTGAGAAAGGGTAATGCTCTTGGCACCTCGTGCATCCTTGTGGACCTTAGTTATTAATGTCCCATGGCCATAAATTTTCCTAGCCCACTAGAGTGCTTATGATGGAGGCATCAACCTATTTGATGGCATGGGGGTGGGCTAGGTGACACCCTCAATAGGGTGCTCTACCCCATCATACAAGCATGATTTGGCAAGTTTTATTCATGCACTCGACATATTATGCATTTTCACCTATGTAGATATCTTCTCAAATGTAGTCTTTAGACCAAACTTTAAATAAGAGGAGAGAGAGAGAGAGAGAAAGAGAGAGGCTCTCTTGGTAAGGCAATAACCAATGGTTTAAATTGAAGTCCAATGGGGTACCATTGGTTGCACAAGGAATGTGAGTGCGTGCGTGTGTGCGCACACGTGCGTGTTTGTGTGTGTGTGTGTGTGTGTGTGTGTGTGTGTGTGAGTGAGAGAGGCTTTCTTGGTAAGGCAATAATCAATGATGTTAAACTAGATTCCCATGGTAACATGTGACCCAAGCTTCTTCATGGGGTGTCATTGGCTCCGTAAGGAACGTTTGAAATGTTTTGATTGGAGCTATATGTATAGGTTATGATTTTATGTGTAGGTTTAGAGAACTTGTTTGCAAGATGCTTTTAATAAGTGTTTGGTAGCCAATGTGTATTCCTTAGATGTCTTACGTGGAGAGTTGTTCTCCTTGATCTAAGAAAGATTGAAATATTGCAATTGAAAGGTTGAATCCATCTGTGCATTGGCTGCAACAAACCCAAATGGTGTTATCATGTTGTTGCGATGAACATCACTAAAGAACGATGATGTTAACAGAGCTCTTTTGAGATCCTTTCAACAACACAGCTTATCATATGGGGTCTTCTAAGTTGATAGATATCCCTAGCGGTGCAGGAATGCGTTGTTAGGATATAAGAGCTGGGCAACCGGGGCAAAAAAGGCAAACGTGAAAAAGGAGGGGATGGGGAATTTTGCAATATATAATATTATTCATCCTTTTTTCAAGCCCCGAAGATAAGACATATTCATCCTTGATAGAAAATAAAATAATAAAAAGGTGCCCTCTAAATGCCGCTTGCGTTTGACGCAGAGAGGGTCAACAAAGTGGGCCCGACGACATGCTGGGCCAGGTCAGATTGGTCGACCCCAGAAGGCCACGTGTCTGTGACGGATTGGCGGGGAGGAAGATTGGAGGAAGCCGCGTGGCAGGCGAGGGTGACGCGAAGCAAGAGGGGTCGGCCAGGTCAGCAAAGCGGACACCTCTGGGGTTCTGAAACATGCCAGCAGGGCGCGGACGTGTCTACCACGGAAAGAAGGGAATGAAAACGTGGAAGGCAGGAGAGGCCAAGTGGCAGGCGAAATGGGGGGGAGCTGGAGCGACGCAGGGGGAGGTGGTTTTGGAAAGGAAACTGTCTACAAAACCAGGAGGGGGAGGCGGTTTTGGGGGAGCGGGAGTGGTTTTGGGCCTTGAATCATCACGCCGCTTTTCCTTTGTCTTTATTCTTCTTCTTCTTCTTCTTCTTCTTCTTCTTCCTGATTTTCGTCTTCTCCATCGCCGGAATTTCCTTCTTCTTGTTACAGTTTGTTGCTTGCTTCCTTGCTCCGCCATCGCCACCATCTCCTTCTTCCTTTCTTTTCACTACTATCATCTCCCCCCCCCCTTCTTTCTTCGCCTCTGCCGAACAATTCTTGGTGGAATTCGCGGTGATCATGATCACGAAATTTCCCTCCTAGCTTTTACCCTCCCGATCCCTTCTCCTTCTTACCTCCTCCTCCTCCTCCTCCTCCTCCTTCTTCTTCCTCCCCCCTCTTCATCTCGCCGCCCATCTCCACCATCGTCCGTCTCTCAACCTTCCTCACCACGCTTCGATCATATTTCAGCAGTACCAATCTGCAGCCTCCTTCATCTTCCTTGCATCAGACGCGCTCTGCTTTCCTCCCGCGCGGCCCTTTGTTCGAGTGAAACTGGTGTGAAAATGGAAAATTGGAGGCAGTTCTTCCAAGGCAGCGGCGTGGACCTGTGGACGGTCTGCGAGCGCGCTCTCACCCTGGCTTACTTGGACAGTGCGGAAGACTTTCCTGCTAAAAGAGATCGTCTCGCCCAGAAGCTCTTCGCTCCTGAAAAGCTTGATTTCCACGTATGTGAGTTCGATGCACCGCAGCTATCCGGAAGCAAACGAGGCTTTGGCAGCGACGTTTTGGCCAAACGTGAAGGCGCTAGCGTTGAAGAACGTATTCTTACCCCATGTCGAGCTTACGATGAGGCGGAAGCTCTAACAGAGGAACTGGAGGAAGAGATACTGTCCAAAAGAGATGTTCTCGATATCAAAGAAACACTTCGAGACTCTTATCAAGTACGTTTCGGAGAATGCGTTCGCTCCTCTAAGCTCTTCTAAGGGACATCGTCCTGACGGTTGCCACATTGCATTTATTTCTCAAATTTTGATTTTAGTGCGAGGCCTAGCTGATCGCTTTTCGCAAAACGATCCGATTTTTGCTACCATATCTGATTTGGTTACTTGTTGGAGGATCTGTAGTCTGAGACGGAAACGTTCAACTCATTGAGGAGACTGGAGCTCATGCATTTGTCTTTCGATGTACTGAAGGTATGATCTGTTTGAACTCTCTCTTTCGCACCAGACAATTGCTGCTTCAGCCGATTGAATGGTCGCTGCCGGATCGACATGCTGTAGGAAACGGAGATCGGGAAGGTCGTGAATAGCCTCCGCAAGCATTCTTCCAAAAGGGTAGCGATTCTGGCGAAACGGCTTGTGAGGTAAAAGCCTAGGCAACAATTTTCATGCTTACAATACCCAATTATGTTCCATGTGTACCGTTGTGCCGGGCCCTGCGAAATCTTCACAGTTGATCGGCTTTGTCTTGCTCTTTAGTCGTGTCGTGCAACTTGATAATCTATAATCTTTACTGCATCCCTGTTTCTAATACTTCTGGGCACTACAGAGGATGGAAAGAACTCGTTGAAGCTTGCTGTAGAAGCGCAGTGGACGTCGCTGCAGCGGCAGCGACAGGTATGACTGTGTACAGTAGTTCAGCATGTCTTCTCCTTTACATAGCCCGAGATGCAAAACTGCTTCTATTTACTTTGAAATGGTTGTGATTAGCAGATACAATTGCATCCGGCTCATTGGTAATTAACGAGGACGAGGAGGACGGATTACCCTCACCTCCGATGGATGAGGCAGCTCTGTTGGTAGCTCCGACCGCTTCGGTGGAGATGCTGCAGGTTCCATCCTTAAGTCTTAACCCATTCAGAGATGCTGCAGGTTCCATCCTTAAGTCTTAACCCATTCAATAACCTTAAGGAATGTAACTTTTCTCAGATTGATTTCGAAGTATATCTTACATCTTTGAACTGTGTTGTGTGCATGTGGAGCGAAGCTTTGGGACTTGATGGACGACGTCACATGTAAGTATTCTTCATTCTAGCTAGGCTGTACCTAGTTCAGAATTCTTGGCTGTGTTTGAGACCAGCTTCCCTTTTTAATAGGCTGTGGACTGTGGTTATCGTGTTGCAAGATATCCCTGTCGATTGCCAGTGATTGCTTGCGTTATTCTGGACTCTGGAGAATCTTAGCACTATGTTAGTGAGTTTTCGAAAGCTGCTTGATATGACTTATGTGTGAAGGGAATAGGGGATCTTATTCGTCGGTATCTTGGTGCAGCAGCAGCAGGCTGTGATTATCATGAAGCTGTGGAGTCAAGGACGTCCAGCTCCAAAAAGATCTCGGAATCGCATGCTTTGACAAAGGACTCAGAGCGGGGGACTGTCATATCAAGGGCATCGACTACCAACGAAAAGGACACCGCAAGCAAAGACCTAGACCTCGGTGCTACGAGGATCGGAATCACAGAAGAGCCATCTAATCTTAAGGAGTGTAGTACTCTCGTCATTGCCCATCGATTTGATGAAAAGAATGAGCTAAAAAAGGTCTCCAATGGTAGTCATCGCAGCCTCAACGAGGAGTCTACAGAAAGAAGATCATCTAACAACAACAGTGTAGAAAGAAGAACTGAAGCTGTAGCTCCTCAAAAGGCGCAAACCTCCAAGCCTTCTATCAGTTCCTCTTTCTCTGTGAGCACTGACTACACTTTATTGATGCATGCATTGAAGAAGAAATAAGGCATAACATTAATATGAAAACTGTTACTATGATTCCGGCATTTTCACGTTCTAAAACAGAATTCTGTTGTTTTATGAAGGATGAGAAGATGCAGGCTACCAAGAGAAATCTGCGAGAGAATTACGAACGAGAAGAACACGGTCAGTTGATGCTTCTCTCAGTCCTTTTTCGAACAGCAGGTTTTGTTTCTTCCTGTCTGCAAACTCTTTTCTTATACTTTAAACGGAACGTACTGTAACAGCAAAAAAGCAGCGAACCATACAAGTTTTGGACCTTAACGATCTACCAAAGGGAGGTCTAGGTCGAGTGAAGAGTTCTCATTTGATGCACGGCAGACCCAGCTCCCAAATTCGACCTCGGGCAATGAGCTGCAGGTAGACAGATCAGGGGGAACAAAGTAAAAGGATTTTGCACGTGATAGATGAGGCAAAGTTCTGAGATTTCTTGCGAGGATCTGCAATTGCAGATCTTGACATGTTTGTTCGCTCCGTTTATGATGCTATCTACCAATGTTCTCCGATTAGCGATGTGCAGCAGTCATAATTCAGCCTCTGAATTTCGGGCCCGATGTATGTTGAGCATCATGCTCACCTGAGTAGGAGAGAATTGGAAGCCTCTCCCCTTTGGAATGAAAAATAAGTTTAGAGAGGCAAAGCTTCTGAAGAAGTGTGATACACAGCTTACTTCAGAGACACATATGTGAGTTTACAAAACTCCTTGAGGCTCGCAGTGCCTACAGCAAGACCAATTCACTCCTGCAAAACCATTTGCAAACAGTATCTATTTATTATACCCCTCCAAAACTTGGGAGGTTAGAACATTGATTCCGGGTTCATTTTTGAGCAGGATATCTATTTAGTACTATCTCCAATGGGCATTCAGGAGGAGTAGCCCCTCAGGCCTTGGATCAACAACTTTTAGACAATATGCCACATGAGAAAATTATTCTCTTTTAACACATTTTTCTACACATTTCATGTGTGAATCTTTCCACATATGAATCTGAATTTTTGCTTATGGCAATCAATTCTACTTAGGTGACAAACCTAATTTTCTCACATGAGATTAAATTCTATCATGGTATTGTTATTTGCCACTTTGCAATCCCCCTTTTCCATATGTGAATGTCATCACCCACATTTCTAGTCCATGTGGTAATGTCACTTTTATCACATGGCAATGGTGTCCCTAAAATTTTCCTTGGTATTGCTATTTGGCACTTGGCAATCCCCCTACTTCTTGCATATGGCAATATCATCCCTCACATTTCCCATGTGTCAGCTTCTACTTTTCCCATGTGGTAATGTCACTTTTCTCACATGGCAATGTTGTCCCCCATTTTTTTTGCATGCGGCAATGCCTAGTTTTACCATGTGGCAATGGCTAATTTTCCCATGTGGCAATAGTAGGATTTACCACATGGTAAAATTGGAGAGCAACATTGCCATATGAGAAAAGCCCATTGCCACATGAAAAATAGGAAACCACCACATATGACACTGTGCATGTTAAAAATATTTAACATGATTAATAATGTTGGAAGCTAATTGGAGTACATAATGACCTAAATACAATTGACATAGAAAAGTTTATCCAAGCAACGTAATGAAGGAAAAGACATTGAAAAATCAAGGCAAATGTTAGTCGTAATTGATGATCTTTACTAATTGATGATCTTTACAACTCTCTCTAATGATGAAAGGTTGTGACCATTGTATTCAAGAAATTTCTTCATCTAATTTAGAAGGAAGAATAAATTGGCTCTAATTGTAGGTGAAATATAAGTTAGGATGTATGAATGATTATTTGGGTTCGATATTCTTTAGCACTATAAGTTTCAAGGAGAGCTGTGGTGAAATTATCTGACAAATTCGTTTAGTAGAATAGGTGTCTGAGTTGAGACGCCCACTCAAGGAAAGATGTGAATAGAAATCTAGGTGCAAAACCAAATTCATAATGTTATACACGTAAGCTCTTAGCTTGGCTAAAAGTATGAGAAGACCCACAGATTGAACTTTAGTTTGACCCTTATATAGCTAGCACTTATTCTAGCCATAAAGATTATGAACGATTCCATCTCCACTAGAACAAAAGGGACTTGGCTTGATACATGCTCCTAGAATACTCTTTTTTGAGAAAGCGGCTGAACTGTAGGGAATTGGAAACTAGATACGTTTAATCAAAGTTGTACCTTTGCTGAGCCAAAGTGCATGTGGATTGGAATGGGAATATCTTTTAACCTTCACAAAGTAGTAGAAGAACGCTATAGCCATGGTGGTTGCATTGATGGTGACATAACCTACATATTGGCCAAAAGAAACTAGTCCAATCTATCCAATTCAAAGTTGTGAGATCAGTCAGGAGTATAGCCCAAACGGGTACAAGGAGGAAAAAAGACTTGGATTATAGTTAAGAGCAAGAGGATATAGCAAAAATTGAGATGCCCCATTATGACTGGCTATTCAATTGTTGCCTCTCACATATCTTAAGTACAAAAATAGATCATGATATGTTTGGAACATTAGCAGCCACGGAAATTCATTTGACAAGCGAGTCATATAGTACTAACATTGTTGAAAATCTTGCCTCTTAGCAAGAAGCAATTAGATAGATCCATCTTCATGATTTTTACAATAACATGTGACTTGCATTTAAGAATTTATGGCTTGGTGTCATATGTAAATCATGATTTATGATCACAATCCTAAAATGCTAAATCAAAGAGCTTGCATGAGTAAAAATACTCACATGACAAAATAATAACTCTTTATGACATGGTTATTTTATAAGCCCCGTGTTGCATTTAAAAGTTTCATGGGTTTGTTCCACACGTAAAGCATGCTTCTTAACTACAATACATGAATTTTTAAATCAAAGGATATGCACTTATGTGCGTGAAAAAATTCATATGAAAAATAAATGGACTCCTAACCTGACTTAATAATAAGTGTAAGAATTATCATATTTAACAAAGTTGCAAAACATTCATTCACATAGTATTGAAAGAATAATGTTTTCTCTCAATCATAAGTGTAAGAATGCCAAATCTAGATTTTAAAAAAAACATAAAAACTTATAAAAACTCACCAAATTTAAATACTAACATCCATCTTAATACATTTTCTACCTAACTCCTCAACCAAGACTTAGTCCATAAGAGCTAGTTGTGAATACATATGTTCTAATAAAACTGAGTATATTAAATACCAAAACTTCCCATACATGAGATAAATGCTTACATGTAATGAAAAAAGCTTGTACAAATCAAAATGAAGCTAACTCTTAGGTCTTATACCAAAATTGTGGCCAATAAAAGTTCATCCTAAGACACATCTGTACACAACTAATACTCAAGAAAGGAAGCCTGCATACACTATCTTGCATACATCTACATGATAGAGAAAGGAGACTGCATTTAACATTTTTGAATTCTCATTTGCACTACATGTATATTTTGCTAAAATTGACTACATTGAATACCAAAACTTTCAACACATGAAACACATGCTTGCATATATTGGACAAAGATTATACCGATCAGATTTGGACTAATTGTCAAGTCCAAAACTGTGACAAACAAACGATCCTCCCAAAACATATCTTTGCATAGTTGAAGAAAGGCTGCACAAACTATTTTGTATAGAGCTACAAGGTAGAGCAAGGAGATATCACAATAAGGCTACATGTAACATTCCTGTATATTCTATTAAAAGTGTGTACACTAAACAAAATTTCATGTACATGAATGACATGCTTGCAAGCACTGACAATTGACAAAGCTTACACCAATCAAAATTGGACTACTTCTTAGGTCATGTGCCATAACTATGGTCAGCAAAATACCCTCATAAAACACATCTCTGCCAATAAAGGAAGGCTATGTACATTGCTTTGCATGATTTTCATGGTAGTAGAGTAAGGGGACATCACAAAAATTTTAGACTCTCATTTGTACAACACTTGTACGAAACAAATGAGACAAAATGCACCCTTCCAAATTGACTATGTTGTCATGGTCTTGGGTGACAAGTTAACCACTCTTGACTCCACCATTGGTTAAAACTATCATCGTGTCCCGTAGCCAATCAATGCACATGCCCATCCACAAGCATTAGTCAAACTTGTCACCCCTCAGTCACATGCAACCACTCATGGAGTTAGCAGCCCTAAAGGACATCAACATTGTCTTGAATGACCCCACCAACTCTAGCTTTCTTTACATTGATTTCATTGTTTACAAAAGCCCATGAAAGTAATAGATCTAACATATGTCGTTCACTTGTAGTTGATTTCAAGTCCTTGCACCAAAAATTTTTAGACTTTCTTAAAGTCTTTAGGAAAACCCCCAACTTCCCATACATAATGTCAACATCATTTTTGTTTAGAAACTTTAAAGATATCGCCTCTTTCTCCACTAGATTAACATCTTTTGCCTACGAAACATATCTTTAATATGGTAGTTATTTCTTCATATTTAACAATTACTCATCATTTATCATATTTAGCATTGAACATCATACAGTCTAAATCACTTATTGCAAGCAGACATCCATAAAGGCCATAACCATAATTGAATTGAGAGAAGTACAACCAAGCCAAGCATACAAAGCATCAATCAACACTTAAAAATAGTAGAATTTATTGCATGGAAAATAGAGCTAGAGGTAACCTCCAATATATCAATCAATACAATGTAGCAAAGCTACAAGTAAAGTTACACAATGTATCTTTATCAATCTTACTATAATAAAAACACTTAGTGAACTTGAGCAGGCTATTTCAACCTATCCAATTTGAGATCCAGTCAAATATAAGAGGGAGGGAGGGATTTGTTAGCAACAAAGATCAACGTTATCATGGTAGTTCCATGCTATAGAAGACTTCAAAGGCATCACACTCTCTAGAATCTCTCTCAATGTAAGCACTAGATGGACCAAATCACAAACTAGAAATTAATAACAAAAGTAGAAAAGCAAGGAATTGGAAAGAATTGCTCTTAAGTGAGCTACGGTGCACCATTTACACTTATTACCCCTACTAGGCCTCAACTCAGCCAACTGGCCTCCCCATCCCACTTTGGGTCTAGTTGTTGGCCAACGTGGTTGGTTAGTCGACCACTCGAGGGGTTCACCTCACAAAATTTTAGTATACCACGTGCATTCAAAAGGAGGGGTATTTTAATAGAACTTTGGGAAAAAATTTAACAGATTTATAATAATAGCAGGAGTTTTTTAATTCAACTTTAGAAAAAAATCCGTTAGTTCATAAGTAAATAGGGGTATCTTTATTGGGGGAAAATTTTCAATTGAGGGGTTGTTTAAATACCCCTTGAACGCACATGATACCTAGGGTTTCTTAGTAGTGCATCCCCGGAGGCCGACCAACCTAGTTGGGTCCTACACACAAGGACCAAGGGCATTTCCATTGCATCCCCCTTTCCTTGTTGTTCCTAGGCCAAAGATTGCCCTACACTTGTCGGCCTTTTCCAGGCCTTGGTACTCCTTCCAAGGTTCCTTATAGGCTATTTTAGATAGTTGGACCTATCTGTATATCTATGCCACATGTCTCAGCTCCCTTTCGGTGATTCTAGCCTATCATATATGTGATTCTTTACCCCATGTAGTCCTTGAATGTTGCATGGCAATTCCATGTAGCCCCATGCCTCCTTGACAGCCACAATAGTACTATGTCCTTGTCTTGTGTATTGCCCACTATGTGCTACCCATTTGGCCCCATGTCCATGCCTCTATGAGCTTGTATGCTGCCCACATAGTAGCCACATTAACCCTAAGTCCACCTCCCCCATGCTCTGCTCATATGGGGGATTATGGATGGGAAGGTGACATCTCCAACATTCCCTCTATCCTCTATAGTGTATTTTAGTAATGAGGAGCCTTACATAGCCTCATTCTAGTCCCTAAGTGGGACCAAATGTAATAGCTTGTAACTTCATTGAGGGAACTAATAGATTGTACATTAGGTGTCTAGTGATTGCCAAGCATGATTGTAAAAATAAAAATAGTAGTTCACATAACTATCTTTGTGTAATGTTTTTCATACATGTCCTCTTTGTTTCTTATTTATAGCATATCATGATTCTAAACCCGAATAGATAGTATGGGCTCCGCTATAGATAGAGTGATATGGGTCTTCTTTTTTTTGTTCGTGCAATAATTTGGGAGCTCCTAGGCCCTACAATCGGAGCCCCCCAAGGGGGAATAAATCACTCTCTAGGGACCCAGCTTTAGAGTAGATTAGTACTGCTTGGAGCCTGTCTCAACATCCTCTAGAGGAGCACAAAGTTGCAGCAAGGGAGTACCTACTACAAGGATCAAGGAGATCAAAGTTCTTCATCCTTTCATTGTCATCCAAGATAGCAAAAAGAGCAAGAGTCAGGAGAACCTTGGGCCTCATCATTGGCAACACATTAGGGCAGCAAGGAGGTCAAGAGTTCATGGCATTCACTACTTCACACTGGTTGTCCGAGAGGGATAGCTTGGAGGTGTGTTTGCGGGGCATGGCAACAAGGCCCACCTAAGGTCATTGGCAGCACACAAGATGAGTGTTTTGGAGAGAACAATAATTGGTTGTGCACAGGAGCCACATTTGGGTATCACACTACTACTATAGGGTAAGACACTAGACATACATTTTTTATTGTGTTTGCTATGGATGGAAATAAGTTTTGTTGGTTCTACATCTCTCTTGTGCATTTCTCATTAACTTATTGCACATTTATGTTGACATACACATAAGTAAAGAAGTTTTAAATTCCATGTGAACACCCTTGGGTGAATTCTTGGGACACTTTGTCAGTCTTTCCGTTGGACATACCCTCTATTGCAATTTCTAACATGGTATCATAGCCCTTACAGAAGTGAGGGCAAGACCTTGCTAAAGGACGACCTTGATTCAGAGCTTGGGGAAATCATATTTGATGTCTAAAGCATAATTTCCCTACAAGGGATGCTCAGGTTCAAATAGGTGTATGAATTCCTAACTCTATCTCTTCTCAATTCATTATCATAGCCCTTACGAAAGTGAAGGCAAGAACTTGCTAAAGGACGACCTTGATTTAGAGCTTGGGGGAATCTTATTCGATGTTTGAAGCACAGTTGACCTATGAGGGATTCTCAGGTTTAGATGGGTATGACTTCCTAACTCTATCTCTTCTCAATTCATTATCATGGCCATGGGATATGCTATTTCTAATTTTGGGATAACAAGCAAGTCAGATGCGACCAATTACCCATTGTGGAATATGAAAATATGGAGCCATTTGGTATTGAGGAAGACATGGGAGATTGCAATCGGCAAACAATTAACTCCTCAACCCACTGTGACTCTAGCCATAGCTATTGCAATGGTAGTGAATGTACGGACATATGCTATTTTAGTGAGAGCATGGCATATGCATGATGTGGAGGCCTTAACCATTATCATTGGCACCATGGCTGGTTGTAGTACTTTCTCACATTGAGATTGTGGACACTTCAAGGCATGGACCACATTGAGACATGTGCAAGTTGAAAAACAAAGCAAGGATTCTTGACCTTGAGGCGGAGCTCTATGGCATGAGCATGGATGAGGGAGATTCAGTACAAATCACATCACAGAGATGGTGGTGAGAGATCAACTGGCAGTAGTTGATCAAAGGACAGGTTCAACCAAGATGGCTAGGCTATTGCCTAGCATGCTTCCTAGGTGCTACAATAGAGGTGTGACCATGATTATGGTAAGACAGAGGGAGGCTCTAGTTACATTTGAGGAGGCAACAAGAAGATTGATGGAAGAAATACTCTAACAGATGTAGTAGTAGTGAGGATAAAGCCCTTATAGCTCACACCAGAAGCAAAGGTAAGGAAAAGGCTGAGCTTGGCAAAGGCAAGACAAGAAGGACAAATTTGATCTCTTCACATGAAGAAAATAATGATAAAAGAGTGGAAGAAGAAGAAGTGGTTCTATTGTGATACGCCAAGTCATTTTGCAAAGGATTGAAGAAAGAAGAAGGGGGATCAAAACAAGAAACGAACCAAATCAAATTTAGAGGGTCGAAGAAAACAACTAATATGGCGGTCAATAGTGAGCTTTTCTTGGTGAAATCTCCAACATTACTGAGGTAAGATATGAAGACCCTGGTGTCACAGTAAGGATGTTTGACATTGGGATGCGGCTAGATGAAGAGCTAAAAACTTTGGTAAAGATGAAGAACAATGATTCATCTAAGAACTTGGCTAGTATTACTAACTTGAAGGAGCGTTCCTCGATAGGACCTATGGATTCAAAGTCAAATAGAGGCCGTGGCTTAGAGGGGGACATATATGACTACACATGGAAACTATGTGCTCATTCCAAGGTTATGGCCCAAGTAATATGGAGTTATTCTTGGAATTTGATTTCTCAAGATTGTTGTTTGGTTGTAGACTGGTGGATGAAATAGAGCCTAAAAGGATGGTCCTTAGAAGACTTCAAACTGGTCATCAGTTTTGAGGGGGACAGTTGGAATATGGTGGTAAATGGATTGCTCAAATACAATGGTGGGAATGTGATTGAAGGAGATGGCACCATCTGGTCCTACTAGTAGAGATGGACCTATGTACTAGCATGGACATAGAGTTGCCACATTGGCAACACATAGGCTGCCATGTGGGTAGGACACAAGAATGTTGAGGCTGTCAAGGAGGCTTGGTCCTATACAGAATTGCCACACAACAATCAAGGACGAGGCTAGAGTGACCAGAAGGGACCTAGGACATATGGCGTGAATGTGCAGACATGTACAACTATCTAGAGAAACCTATATGAAAGCAGGGAAGGAGTATCAGGGATTGAGAGGTCTGAAATAGGTCAGCCAGGTACAGGGCAGTATTTGGGCCAGCCAAGTTGGCCAACCAACACACCCTGTCAAGTCCCACAGACCCAAAGGGGGGCTTGATTGATTGGGCCCAATAGGGCTGATATTAGTTAGGAGTCTTAGGGACTCACAACCACTATAAAAGGAGCCCCTCAAGGGGGCATAAAATCACTCTCTAGGGACCCAATTTTGGAGCAAAATGGTACTGCTTGAAGCCTGCCCTCAATATCCTTTAGAGGAGCACAAAGTTGTAGCAAGGAAGTTGTCTACTATATGGATCAAAGGGCTTAGAGGTCTTCATCCTTTGCTGTCATTTAGGATAGTAAAGAGAACAAGAGTCAGGAGAACCTTGGCAGTCACCATTGCAAGTCAAGAGTTTGTGGCATACACTGCTTCACACATGGTTGCCCAAGAGGGATGGCTTGAAGGTGTGTTTGTGGGCCATGACAACGAGGCCCACCTAAGCTCATTAGGAGCACACAGGCCGAGTTCCATGGAGGTAGGATAAGAACTGCTAGTTTTGAGAGTTCCATGGAGGTAGGATAAGAACCTCTAGTTGTGCATAGGGGTCCACATCTTGGTAGCACTGTGCTACTAAAGGGTGAGACACTCAGCATACACTTTGTATTGTATCCATTGTGGATGGAAATATGTTGGTCATGTGCATTGCTCATTTATTTATTGCGCATGCATGTTAAAGTACACATAGGTAAATAAGTTTTGGATTCCATATGAAAACCCTTGTGTGAACTCGTGGGATGCACTGTTAGTCTTTCCGATGCACATACCCTTTGTTGTGATTTCTAACATCAAAGCCCTAACAGAAATTCACAAGAGGTGGAGCTTGACGGGAGGACGACTTTTCCAGAGCTTGGGGGAATCGTCTTCTATATCTGAAGGATAGTACCCTTACAAGGGATGGCTAGGCTATTGCTTGGCATGACTCCTAGGGGCCACAATGGCTTCATGACACGATGATTGCAAGATAAAGGTTGGTGCCGGGTACAATTGAGGAGCCAGTACCATTGCTTTTGTGACAACAGGCTCGAGAGAAGAAATGTTACGATGGATTTGGTAGTAGCGAGGATAAAGCCCTTACTTCAGGGTGAGAACAAAGGCAAGGGAAAGGGGGAGCCTTGTAAAGTCAAGCTCAAGAAGGAAAATTTTGACAAAGGAGAGGCTCTTCACAAGAAGAAACCAAGAAGAAAAAAAGAAGAAGAATTGCTTCTATTGTGATACGCCATCTCATTTTGCAAAGGATTGTAGAAGAAAGAAGGTGGATTATAAGAAAGAGAAGGGGGCTAGTGCGAATTCAGAGGTGTCTATTAATAATATGGCTAATGTGGTAGTCATAGGTGAGCCTTTCTTGGTGGCATCTCCAAGTGTTGTTGAGGTAAGCTATGTAGACCCCTGTGTCATAGTAAGGATGTTTGACATTGAGATGTGGTCAGATGAGGATCCAAAAATTTTGGTGAAGTTGAAGGATAGAAATGAGTGGCTAGATTCATCTAGGAACTTGGCTGGTAAAACTGACATGAAGGAGAATTCCTCGACCAAACCTATGGATTCAAAGTCAGATAGAGAGTGTGGCTTAGAGGGGGACATTAGCGAACTATACACGGATGCTGAGAGCTCAATTTGATTTTATTATCCAAGTAATTTGGAGTTATTCTTGGGATTTTATTTATCAAGATCGTTATTTGGTTGTAGACTTAGCTAGATGGAGGACAGAATGAAACAGACCCTAAAAGCATGGTGCCCAGAAGACTCCAAACTGGTCACCTACTATGAGGGGGACAACTGAAATATGGTGGCATGTGGATTGCTTGGATTTGATGGTGAGAACATGACTGAAGGAGATGGCACCATCTCATTGTGTAACAGCATGGACCCCGGGGCTGCCACATGGTTGCCATGTAGGCAGCACACAAGACAATGACCTAGAAGAGTTGGGAGGTGGCCTGGGGATGTATAGAGCTGCCACTCAACAATCAGGGATTGTTTGGGGCAGAGAATCATAGATCTAATGGGTTGGATTTCCAAAAAGGGACCCTAGACATGTGGCACAAATCTATGGACATGTAGAATTGTATGGAGAAGCCTATAAACCATGGAAGGAGCATCATCCAGGATCAAGTCGCCTAGGTGCAAGGCCAGGAATAGCACTTTGTGGGGTTGGTTGACTGAGTTGACCCAATAGGGGTGACCAATCAAGTGTTTTGGGGCCTCCCAACCCCTATAAAAGAAGCCCCTCAAGAGGCATAAATCACTCTCCAAGGACATTGGATTCCATACAGACAACACACAAGACATGTAGCTAGTAGTGTTGGAAGTGTCAGGGAGGCATGGAGCTGATTAGAACAACCACGTGGATGATAGGAGCTGATCTACGCAAGCTAGATAGTATGGCAAGTGATCTCATCATGCCAACAACATGGGAGTCTACACTAGCGGGGTCTAGTTAGTAGTGCTAGTGTACAAGTTGCTGTTGTAGACATCAGTATGGGCTTGCATGGAGGTCTAGATCAGGGTATACAAATGTGTCATAGTTGATCAAGGGAAGGAATAGGATCTGAATAGAGCTAGAACAATAGAACATATATTACGCCTATTTTTTAATAAGTTTAGTCCCAGGATTACACCTATTTTTGAGTAAATCTAGTCCAAGGAAAAGGCATGAAAGAATCCTCGAGACAGGGCATATCTGTTTGACGTGCTCATCCTGATTGTATACCTCATGGGCAACCTCCTATGAAACCAATATTAAAACCCCACCACTCCTACCAACTATGGGGGACTAGACCTCAAGGCCTCTCCCTGAGAGAAGAAGGCACTGGAGCGTGATATCTGATGCTGAAACATATGGTCTTGTAGCAAGAGGAAGTTCAATGTCTGTCCTACCATGCTCTACTAGTATTAGGATTCTAGTTGCATTATATGCATAGGAGGGCCTTACAGAGGATGAGTTGCATTATATGCAGAGGAGGGCCTCACGAAGGATGTGTTGCAGATTTGCATGTGTCATTTGCAGGATGGAGTAAGATCTCCTCTCCTTATGGCAACATCCCTTTTTCATATTACTGATTTACATCATACTATCACTAATACTAGAAGAGATGAGATTCTTGGACGAGAGATTGGTCTCATGCAATAGTTAGCGGCTCTGTAGAGAGAAGAGCATAAATGGTCAATGGATTCCTTGATTCAGGAGCATCTTACCATAGCAAGGGCTCACCAACAAGTTTTGCTAAATGAAAGAGCAGAGTATGCCTTTCATGTTAGAGAGTCATCTTGGATACAAATGGAGGAAGACTCAATAAGCACTTTTTATCAGCTGATTGTTTCTCAACTTATTGACTCAGATGGGGTTCTTTAATCAAATTCTAATGCCACCTTACACATAGCTATAGATTTTTATGCATCCCTCCTCTTAGTCAATCTTGAATACCTACCAAAGCTGATGTTGGATTTAGAGTTTCATAGGATATTCTAGCTTTGCAGAGGCTAATCCAATCCTGGGGATTGGATTACCATGCATCCCTATGGAGGGCTACATCCTCGGGATCATATTAGCCCAAGAGATGCAAGCTAATCTAATCCTGGGTATCAAATTAGCATGTAGCCTCCACAAGTCTACATGCTAATCTGATACTCGAGATTGTCTGCATCTCTTGGCTAATCTAATCCCGAGGATCGAATTAGCCAGCCGAGTCAAGAGGGGAGGCTACTAAACCGATTAGCATGCTTCTACACAATAATCTGATTTCGAGCATTGATTGAGATTAGAAATCCTATAGATAGTGTTTTTGAACATAAATCTGATCATTGAGATTGGATTTGATTTAAAAAATTATATATTGTGACCCTAAATTTGGTTTTTGTTAATAAAAGAATTGTGCAGTTTAAGCATATTTTGGGATATCCCTTAGTGAAACTTATTTGCTAAAATATTATTTTTTAGTAGCTTTTATAATTTCTTTTAGCATTAAAAACATCTCCTTATCCTATAAAATTCAAATTGTTCTTACTTTTTTGTCTTTCTTGCATAACTTTGCCAAATTGTTAATCGATTGGTTAACAATATGCCACCACTAGTTAGTGGCAAGTCCATAGAGCTAGGATTGTGTCTTGGATCCAAATAGGCCCAAGGAAAGAAGTGGTATAAGAGATTAAGGTTGGACCTCGCTTCAAAGGTGGCATGTATAAAAGGCCAAATGGTTCACTTTGGTCTTCACTTGTTGGTTGCACACATTGAAATACAAGCTCTCCTTCTCCTCTTTGGAGTTATCTCTTGTTCCCTCATAGTGCCTTTCATGAATCCCATGTTCTCTTCTCCACTTTCCTTCCTCTTCTTCTTCTCCTCGTCTCCCTACTTCTCTCCCCTCTCCTCTCCCTCTCCTTCTCCTTATGGATTCACGATTGCAACAAGCTGAGAGCTGCTAGAGTGACACTAGTGGATAGCATTTGCATGCATTGCTCTCAACCCAGAGTAGCTTGGAGGAGTACTCCATCAACATTCTTGTAAGATCCCCACCACATGTGAGTCACCACTAGAGACGACATTTTGGCACTGCTCTATTGGGGAGTTCTAGGTGTGCTTTTGCATTGCATTTGCTTCTCTTGTTGCCCCCCATTGCCCAATGCTGAGTATTGTAGAGAAAAGTTATTGGTTCTAGTGTATAGGAAGGGTCATTAGGGGAGAATTGGGGTCTCAAAAGGGCCTCATAAGGAATGGATTAAGAAATGGAATAGTGCTAATGAAAGGGCCAAGGTAGGTCCAAAAAGTCCTAACCCCCCCTCACCTAGGTGGGTTAAGCCCAAAAGTGACCCCACCTCTTACACAACTCTTACTCCTAGGTGGGAACCAAAAATTCAAAATTCAAAATTCAAAGTTTGAATTCCCTCCTTCTCTCTCCTCCATCCTTCCCTCCCCCTCCTCCCTCCCCCTCCTTCACTCCCCCTCCTCACTCCCTCCTCCCCCTCCCTCCCCCTCCCCCTCCCTCCCTCCCTCCTCCCCCTCCCCCTCCTCACTCCCTCCTCCCCCTTCCTCCTCCTCCCCCTCCCTCCCTCCCTTCTCCATGCCTACTCCTCCTGCCCTCCCCCTCCCTCCCTCCTCTACACCTATTCCTCCTCCCCTCCCCCTCCCCCTCCCTCCTCCTCCACCGTTGCTCCTCCTCCCCCCTCCCTCTTGCTCCTCCCTCCTCCCTCCCTCCTCCTCCATGCCTACTCCTCCTCACCCTCCACACCTACAGGTCTGGCCCCCTTTCCTCCTCTTAAACTACTGGTTCTCCCCATCCCTCCTCCTCCTCTCCCTCCCTCTTCTTGCTTGCTGCTCCTTCAAGCCTGTATCTCCACACCTTCTCCTTCTCTACACTCCTTTAGTCATGGCACCATTCGAGGACATCGCCAGCAAGTACCAAGTTCACTTAGAGTTGGAGGCTGAATATGCAAGCACACGTACTCTGGGATTGAGGGGAGCTTCCAAAATCCACAGTCTTCGTTCACAAGGAAACAAGCATCTCGACCTTTGGGTAGAAGGATCCTTGTATCCTTTGAATCCTACCAACCAAAAGAGCCCTCCTTTCCATACAATGCATGAGCTAGTTTGGTTTGTTGGAAATGGACATGCGGGGTTGCTTGGTTATTGCAATCGGTTAAATAATGCTCAGTTAATGGCTATGCAAGCAAGCGAGATGCGCAAAGCCCAAGCAGAGATGCTAGCACATTTAGGAAATAGCACCATTATTACAATGCATAACTCTATGCAGGATCTTCAAAGGAAGAACCAGGATCCTCATGATAAAGCCAAAGCATTGGACTTGGAGTGAAATGCATTGGACTTGGAGTGACATAAATTAGAAGAGTCACTCTGTAAGCTAGCTGAGTCCAAAAAAGGCTTAGAAAGATCTATATACAATCAAGTTTGATGAGCCGTAGAGAAGGAATGAGAGAAGGCAGAAGAACGAGTGCAAAAGATGAAAGAAACTCCTTTGGGATTGAAGGAGAGGAAAAGAAGGTACTTACATAACATGGATGCATTGGCACTTACTGGTGGTGCTAGAAAGAGGAGAGTCCGGGCTACAAGGTTGGTTATCAATAGTTCCAATGAAATTACACTCTTTTGTGCTACACTGTTTGTGACTAAGTTTTTCTTGTGTTCTTCTTTAGGAACTTCATGGAAGATGTGATGGGAAGAATGGACGGGGATGATATTGAATGTTCATATGCTCTAGCTAGTTTATTGAAGTCAAGTGATGTCATTGGGATACTAAGGGACCCAAGACACAAGCACCTACGTGTGCTTGTTGGCTGAAGATGTGATGAAGGACTTCAAGGATATTGTGGATGCAAAGGAGATGCTTGCAGCTTGTGATACTGCCGGTGTCAGTCATGAAGCTTACACATCTGTTTTCAAAATTTTCAAGTCTGCTATTTTGGGAAAGTATAAGAAGTCTACAGTGCCCCTACCCACACCTTGGTCTATGAGACGTGCACGGCAAGAAACAAACCAATGTGTAAGAGAAATGCTTGGAGGGTACCATTGCGTAAGGGGAACAATGACTTGGAAGAGAAAAGAAATCTGGCTTGCAAACCTTTGAGATGTTCAACAATGTCTACTTAGATGTTGAGAAATTGCAATAAGCAATGGTCAAATTCTATGGCATGTAAGAAGATGGTAAGAGGAAATCCATTATAGCATTGCACTTTACTTAGTTCATTTCCTATATCATGTTTATCCTAATGATTTCTCTTTTATTGTACAGATTGCAATGGAAAGCTCATATTTGTCATCAAAATGCATGAAGCTCAATTGGTGAAAGAACACAAGTTAGAGAGAGTGAGCATCTGCATTATGAATAAAGCCTTACCCATTTTTCAAGGGAACAAAGAAGTAGAGCAAGATTTCTCAGTGCAATCAAAGAAAGATATATGGTGGCTTGCAGCATTTGAGACTCCAAAAGAGTGCCATGAGACATTGAAGTGGGTTCTAGATAGAATAGGAATCCCATCGATGATCCGAAGACAAGAGGAAGGGAAAACATTGATAGTTGATGGCCATGGAACATTTCGAGTTGAATGGCATCTTGCTGGTGATTTGAAAACCCTCAAGTGCTTGCATGGTTGTGATACAGGGGCAAATGCATTGAACACATGCCTTTATTGCATGTGATCGCAACGTAAGCAAAAGGCTGGCTTACAATGGGAGAATGGCATTCTATCTTGTAGCCAAATGCAAGCTTCCAATCATGACAAGAAGGATCCAAAGTGGGATCCCATCTTGCCCATCCCACTTGAGAGAGTACACATATGTACTTTACACGTAGAACTACACGCACTTATGATAAGTTGTTGTATTTGCATCTTGTTTATGCTTGGAATTTAATTCCGCAAGAAGTAGCCACACGGTGTTGAGATATCGAGCTTTACTCGTGATATGCCAGGGTGACCGTTGTGCATTTATCTCACCGACTTGTTAGCTGCAAATGCGGTTGGTAAACCGCCCATGAATAATAGCTGGATGATAGCTATCCTTATGTACTCTAGTTCGTGGCTTAGTTAGTATGCCACCTTAGTTAGCTGAGTTGGGTTTGAGACCCACATATAGGGTTCTTCTATTTCTTTGTACTAGAGTTCTTTTGGCTTTCACAACTAAGAAGAGGAAAACTGTTTTCAGCCTCCACCTTTGTGTGTATTCCCCCATTGTGTATGTGAGAAAGCCGTAACTGAGACTCCTTCCTTCTCTCCCACTATCTTCACATGGTATCAGAGCCTGGTTCGTGGTAAGGAGCTCAAGAAAGCAAACCAAGTTCGCGGTGTCCTAGTAAGAGGACCAGTGTTGCTTTCCCTTTTCGAGTTTGGGAGCAAATCTCTGCAGGTAGCACAACCGGAAAGTGCAAGAGTGCATTGTCTCAAATTGAGACGCCCTGCGTGGTGTGGCGAGAGGGCAATATATTCTGCGGGTCAGGGCAAAGCCCTAGGTGACTTTATTTTTCTGATTCGAGGCCATTTCGGGGCCCGTTTTGGAGGCGGAAGTTCTCTGCAAACACTGAGAAAAAGGCCCTGTTTTTGCTGTGCGACCACTGCTCTGCAAGTCGGTGAAAAGTTGCCGTAGAAATTGCATCGTATGCTTGTTCATAGAGATACTAGGAGTTACAGAATCATCCTTATTTCCTGTTGATGCAAAATCCTCACTAGGAAGTGACTGTGTGGTCAAATACCACTTTCGTCAGTTTTGCAGATTTGCCCTTGTGAGGCAGAAGCTGTGTTTTTTGTAGTGACAGAATATTTTGCAGTGTTCTGTAATGGCGTCTGATTCTCTCTCATAGATTGTCACTGAAAAGCTTGACAAGAACAACTTCCAAGCATGGAAGTTTAGAATGACGAATTTCCTTATGGGAAAAGGCTATTGGGAGTTCATTACAGGAAATGAAGAAGAACCAGTTCTTCCTAATGTTCCCAATCAACAGGAAATGCAGGCATTTAAAGGATGGCATGAGAGAGCCAAAAAAGTTATGTACTGGCTGTCTATCAGTATTTCAGATTCTATGATTGTGCATATTCAGGATGCAAGTATGCCAAAGGAGGCATGGGATACTTTGGCAAAAATGTACAGCACAAATACACAAGCCAGGAAAATGCAGAGCTCAAGCAGGAGTTGCACAACGTGCCGAGAGAAAATATGAGCATCAATGACTACCACATGAAGGTGAAGAAAATTGCAGATGCACTTGCTTCCATTGGGTCACCAGTGGAAGATGATGATTTCGCTTCTGTGACCTTGAATGGGTCTAGGAAAGGATTATGCACAGTTTCGGACATCCATTGCCGTCCGTGAAAAATTTCTTAATTTTGAGGAGTTGTTTGCTCTTCTAATTTCTGAAGAGCAGAGAAATGGTGGTGCATCTTCTTCAGGAGGAACTTCAAAAGAAACTATCTTCTACTCAAATGCTGGAAGAGGTAGAGGCAGAGGTAGAGCAGGCCGATCTGGAGGCCGTGGTAGAAATTAGAATATGCAGCAAACTCAAGAAAACCAGTCCTATGGAGAAGGACGTGGTAACTCTAGAGGCAGGGGGAGCCAAAGAGGTCATGGTGGATGGCAGAGAGGCCAAAATGCAAACAGCAATGTTGAATGCTACTACTGTGGTAAAATGGGTCATATGGCTAAAGACTGCTATAAAAAGCAGAATGACATCATGAATGGAAAATTGCAACAAGGGAATTATGCATCTTCTAGTAGACAGGGTGATGAGAGAAATGAGCATATGTTTATGGTGCAGCACATGACCAATTCTGTGACAAGTGCAGAAGAAAGCAATGATGTGTGGTATGTTGACTCAAGTGCGTCAAACCACATGACAGGTCATACAGAATGGATGCAGAGAATGCAAGGAAAATGGAGAGACTAGGATTTGTGGAGACTGGTGATGATACTGCATATCCTATTGTGCAGATTGGTAAAATTCCTTTGTCTATGCAGGATGGGAAAAAGAAATACCTGTCTGATGTATTTCATGTCCCGAATATCACCAAGAACTGGTTTCTATTGGTCAAATGGTTGATCCGAGCTTGCAGGTCAGATTTAATCCCCATGGATGCTTTGTTGAGGATATGAAAAATAACAGTCGCTCGATAGCAAAAGGAAAGAAGAAGGGCAGGAGGTTTACGTTGGATGCGAACATGCCTGAATTGAGTGCAGCAATGTTTGCACATGGGACCGGTGTAGTTTCAAATATTGATATCTGGCATAAACGCATTGGTCATGTTAATGTACAGCGACTTAAATCAATGCAAACCCAAAATATTGTTGCAGGATGCCTAAATTCAAGGTTGCAGAAATGCATAAAGTATGTGAAGCCTGTCAATTTGAAAAATAGGCAAGGAAACCATTTCCTAGACATGTTCAAGAGAGTAAGAAGCCATTGGAATTAATCCACTCTGATGTGTGGACTACTAAAGCTACATCTATTGGAGGCTGTCATTATTTTGTCACTTTTATTGATGACTATAGCAGAAAAGTTTGGGTGTATTTTATGAAAAAGAAAAGTGAAGTGTTTGGGCATTTCAAAGCTTTTAAAGCTATGGTTGAAAAAGAAACAGGCCTGCAAATAAAATGCCTAAGGTTAGATGGAGGGGGAGAGTACCTCTCAAATGAGTTTGCAAGGTTCCTGCAGGAGCATGGCATAAAGCAGCAATATTCATGCAGCCATACCCCACAGCAAAATGGACTTGCAGAAAGGAAAAACAGGCATATTGGAGAGGTATCTCGGGCCATGCTAAATGAAAAAGACCTACCAGATTATTATTGGGCTAAAGCAGTTGCTACAACAGTTTACATAATGAACAGGACTCCCACTGTAGCAATACATGGCATGACGCCAGAGGAGATGTATACTGGTAGGAACCTAGATATTTTTCATTTGAAAATGTTTGGTTGCATTGCCTATGTTCATGTGCCAGATGAGTTGAGGTCCAAAAGCTAAGAAGTGCATCTTTATTGGTTATTCTCTGTAGTAGAAAGGGTATAGATGCTATAACTCTTCTACTCGTAAGTTTACAGTGAGCAGAGATGTTGTTTTTGATGAGATGAGTAGCTGGTATAAACCAGTAAATGTAATTGATGATGTAGATGCACAAAATGGTAATGCTGCACAGAATTCACAACAGCAATCACAAAATATTAGTGGACCTGCAGTGTCCTCTGGTAGTGGTTCACATGTTTCGCCATGGACAAGTAGATTGAGATCAGGAGAATCTCCTCAAAGCAATGCAGATAGTGGTATGCATGTATCACGAAAAGGAAAAGAAAAGGTAGGTCATCCCATGTTTGATGTGAATGCAGGTCACTCTTATGTGGATGGTGAATCCAGTGGCTCAGAACAGAGCATTGATGATGAGTTGGGTATTCCTTCTATTGTTACACCTAGAGTAAGGAAGACCAGAGAAGTTTTGAGAGCACCTGGAAGTGAGCCTATTTTGCGCAGGTCTACCAGAGCTAGGTATCCTGTGGATAGGCTGAAATATGATGGATTTACAGCCATTCACTATGCCTATATGGTCAAAGTGATACAAGAACCAGAACCCACTTCTTTTGAGCAAGCCATGGGAAAAGAAAAATGGGAGAAAGCCATGGATGAAGAAATGGATGCCTTGGAAGAAAATGCTACATGGGAATTGGTGCCCTTGCCTAAAGACAAGAATGCAATTGGCTATAAGTAGGTTTATAAGGTGAAGCACAATGCAGATGGTTCTATGAACAGATACAAGGCAAGATTAGTTGTCAAGGGGTATGCACAGACATATGGCATTGATTATGAAGAAACATTCAGTCCGGTTGCAAGGATGGCAACCGTAAGAGCAATCATTGCTATGGCTGCATCAAAGGGATGGTCTTTACATCAGATGGATGTAAAGAATGCCTTCTTGCATGGTGATTTACAAGAAGAGGTCTTTATGGAGCAGCCACCAGGTTATGTTCATGCTGTTCATCCTGAGTTTGTTTGCAGGGTTGAAGAAAGCCTTGTATGGCTTGAAGCAAGCACCTAGAGCATGGTCTGACAAGATAGGACAGTATCTTGTCACTATTGGCTTTCATATTTCCAAGGCATATTTCTCACTTTATGTGAGAAAAATAGAGAAAGGTATTATGCTGCTTGTCATTTATGTTGATGATTTGATCATCACAGGTGATAGTGATGAAGATATCCTTCATGTGAAAATGCTATTGGAGCAAAAGTTTGAGATGAAGGATTTGGGAGAGCTGCGTTATTTCTTGGGCATTGAGGTGATTAGATCACCAAGTGGGATATGGCTCTTGCAGAGGCAGTATGGATTGGACATGCTATCCAAACATGGGATGACAAGCTGTAAGCCTATTTCAGTTCCTTTGGAGCAGAATGTGAAGCTAAGTGCAGATGCAGGTGAGCTTCTGGAAGACCCTACTATGTACAAACACATAGTAGGAAGTTCGATTTATATGACTATTACCAGGCCAAATTTGAGCTATGTTGTTGGATTGGTAAGTTAGTTTATGCAGGCTCCAAGGAAACCGCATTTGGATGCAGCTAGATGCATACTTAGGTATGTGAAGTCCACATTGCAGTATGGACTATTTTATGAGGCTGGGGTTCAAATACAGTTGCATGGATACACTGATGCTAATTGGGCTGGTAGTATTTCTGATAGACAATCTACCAGTGGATATGTGTTCTCTTTTGGGAGTGCTGTAGTCACTTGGAGCAGCAAGAAACAGCCTACAATTGCCTTGTCGATCACAGAGGTTGAGTAGAGGGGTGCAGCAATGGCTGCATGTGAGGTAGCTTGGTTGCATAAGCTACTTTATGATATGCATCAGTCTTTATTGTGACAACATGAGCAGTATACACTTGGCAAATAACCCAGTCTATCATGCTAGAACAAAGCACATTGAGGTGCATTATCACTATGTGTGGGAGAAGTTTTTACTAGGTCTTATTGATCTAGTTTATGTCAGCACAGAGGATCAGGTAGGTGACATATTCACAAAGGCATTGGGCACAGAGAAGCTGCGCAAGTTCAGAGACTTGCTTGGTGTGCAGGAATTGGGATTGAGCTCGAGGGGGAGTGTTGAGATATCGAGCTCCACTCGTGATATGCCAGGGTGACCGTTGTGCATTTATGTCACCGACTTGTTAGCTGCAGATGCGGTTGGTACACCGCCCACGAATAATAGCTGGGATGACAGCTATCCTTATGTACTCTAGTTCGTGGCTTAGTTTAGTTTGGTTTGAGACCCACATATAGGGTTCTTCTATTTCTTTGTACTAGAGTCCTTTTGGCTTTCACAACTAAGAAGAGGAAAACTGTTTTCAGCCTCCACCTTTGTGTGTATTCCCCCATTGTGTATGTGAGAAAGCCGCAAGTGAGACTCCTTCCTCTCTCCCACTATCTTCACACACGGTGCATTGCAGAAGCTGAGAAGTTGCTGTCAGAGATGGGATTCCATGGAGGACATGTCAAACTTAAGGAGGATAAGAAAATGTTTGGGGCAACACAGAATCTTCCTGCAAAAGTGGCAAGGAGACTCCTATCGAACCACAATCTCGACAAAGACAAACATACATTGTCTCAAAGCAGTTTGGGTTGGGAATACTAGAAAGCATTGTGTGAATGCTCGACCGATAAGGTTTCTCATCCTCAAGTAGCAGCTTTGAGAGCTAAATTATGGACAAAGGTAGATGCATTGATAAAATTGCTTCGCCAGGTTCAAATCGATGAGATGTATTATGAAAGGTTTAGTATGGATGTGAAAGAGTTTATGCAATTAATGGTGAAAGCATGGGGGGAGTTGCATATTACACATTACATGGTAATCTTGGCAGCATCATAATATACATTGTATCAAAGCAGTTTAGGTTGGGAAGATACATTGTCTCAAAGCAATTTGGGTTGGGAATACTGGAAAGCATTGTGTGAATGCTCGACCGATAAGGCTTTCATCCTCAAGTAGCAACTTTGAGAGCTAAAGTATGGACAAAGGTAGATGCATTTAGGTTTAGTATGGATGTGAAAGAGTTTATGCAATTAATGGTGAAAGCATGGGGGGAGTTGCACATTACGCATTACATGGTAATCTTGGTAGCATCATAATATTTAACACTTGCTTTATAAATAGTTTTTATCATTGAAATGATTCTCATCATGTTTGCAGCATATTCTCTATGCACACGGACCATGGTTTTTACAAAATTGGGGCCTTTTGGCGATTTGGAATACACAAGGCATGGAGAAGTCGCACAATAGAGCCAAGGCAGCCTACTTCAAGAACTCAAGGCATGGTGGTGGTGTCACTCACAGCAATGCATTGCATGAGATGTTCGACTGGTTTTTTAGATGTTTACTAGGAAGGACTTTGAAGTCTGAAAAGGAAAAGGCATCAGAACTTGCAGAAGCAGTTCGAATTGTATCAAAGAATAGAAGGCATAGTGCTTGGAAAGCATCCACAGGGAGTCGAGGAGTCGCATGTTGGTTGCAAGCTAGAGTGAGAGAAGGGAGCAGATGGGTCCAACCACCAACAGAAGCTATGGTGTAATTGTATACAAATATGAAATAAATATATTGATTATTTTTACCTCAATTGGTGTACACACTCTTTAATATCTTGCTTATTTTGACCACAATTTTTGTACTCACATGACATTGGGGAAAGTGGGGACATGGTGAAGGAGGGGGGAGAGAAGAGAGCGGCATAGGGCAGGGCAAGGGGAGGTGTGGAGTGGTAGCAAGGGTGGGGGAAGGGGGGTATGGGGGGTATGGGGGAGGGTGACAGGCGTGGGTGGGGCAAGTAGGGGGAGGGCAATGGGGGGGGAGGGCAACGAGGGGGGGCGTGGAGGGGTTAGGGCGGAGGCAAGGGGCATGATGAAACCCTAAACATAATTAAAAGGGTGTCAAAACATGATGGGCCTATATAAAATGTTTAAAAAAACCCTAACTCTCATTTTTTAATGGCAAGAGTGAAGAACACTGCTAGACCCATGGGACGCCACCTCCACCCTTCCCCCTCTAGCTCCACCACCTCCATGGCATCTATGCACATGAACCTATCCGGGTTTGGTGGCACCTCCCACGACTCTCGTGAGCCCTCCCCCAACTCTCGTGAGGTCTCCCAGGACCCTCCCCCAAATCTCATGAGCCCTCCCCCAAATCCTGTGAGCCCACTCCCCAGTCTTATGAGCCTTCTCCTCCTCCCAAGTCCCATGAGCCAACTCCCAAGCCCCAAGAGCATGAGCCTTCCCCTCTGCCTTCCCCTCAGCCTTCCCCTCACCCTCAGCCTTAGCCTGTGACCCTCAGCCATCCCCTCAACCTTCCCCTCAACCTTCCCCTCCCCACATGAGAGCACTCCTCTAATCGACGAACAAAATGTATTCAATAACCTCATGGACATAGAGAGGCTTCTTGAGGGCCAACAGATTGCTAGGAAGAGCACAATCTTTCATCTCCCGGTGATACAGCCCATCATAGAAATGGTACTTGTGCCCATGAGGAGGGTAAAGCAAACGCCGAGGAAGCCCCATCCCAAAGAAGGACAAAGCTCAAGACATCCACAAGAGGAGGATTTGGAGGAGGATCAACATAGACAAGAGTAGCAGAAGAAATTCAAGGCAGACAAGAGGCCATGGGATCATGTTCGGGTACCTGTAAAGCCTCCACTAAGAGTCAAGAAGCCGTACAGAGAAAAGCCAGGAGCGAGGGCCCTAAGGGAGATCAAACAAATGTAGAAGACCACCGACAACCTGATCCTGCATGCTTCCTTCCAACGTATGGTACGGCAGATAACACAGGGATACAAGGACAATGTGAGATTCAACACAAGAGCTATGGGGGTGCTCCAAGAGGCTGCGAAGCAAGTGACCACCGCTCTATTCGAGGATGCCAACTTGTGTGCCATACACACAAAGCACGTCACGATCATGGACAAGGACATGGCTCTGGTGGAGTGGCTATGGAGTGACCCAAGCTTGAAGCCCTAGATTCTCTTACAGAACACTCTTAGGACTTAGACCACCCCCTGTCCTTGAATGCACTATCTTGTATCTAAGGCCAAAGGGCTGATCTTTTTAAATAAAATACATCCACATGCTCTACACTATCTCATTGTTATGTATTCTCCATTTCTATGACTGAAGTAACTGATCATTTTAATGTAAGTTTTGAATTATGTCAAATCCTGAAGGAATCTCACCGTTGCGCAGAAGGGAAAAGTGTCCTGGATGTCGCCAGGACCCTAGAAAGCCCCAAACCCACCACAGCACAAATTTGGGCATTTTGGTAAGTCAAGAATGCCCAAATTCACACAGTGGCAGGTTTTGGGCTTTCTAGGGTCTTGGCGACATCCTTGACACTTTTCCCTTCTGCACGACAGTAAAATTCCTTCAGGATTTGACAGAAATGAACTTTCGATACCTAAAATTGGTGAAAATGATACTAAATTGGCTAGAAATGTATTAAATTAGCACAATTAAAATGATGGAGAAAATATATCATCAACGACTTAAACAAAATATAATGGAATTCATGACGAGCAATGATAACTTAAAACAAATAATAAAAACATGTAGTCATATATCCATTTAAATATATGTTTATATATACAAAAGGCCTCACAAGCTATCTTTCTTCTTGGCTAGTTCGAGTACATCGAGAATAGGGGTCTCTTAATCCCCTAGTGGATTCCTAGATATAAATCTAGCCGCAACAGCACTAACATCCTTCTCTCCTACTACCAAAGACATAGTTGTTGCCATCAATGCCTTGCCATGAATGTTCGATCCAAAGGCATTAATAGCAGCCAAAATGACTTTGTCGGCATTTCAAGTAATGTTGGAGTATCCAAAAGCGCGCAACAATGCCTTGCACTTCAGCAGGTCGGAAGGACCTCGAGGAGAAAATTTGCTGTGAAAGACCACGATATGCTCTGTGACTTTGCTAAGGTAATGGGCCAAAGAATGATCTCACCCAAATGCGCTGTGAACATTACCCCGTCAAGATGAGAATTCATCAAGCTCAAATGCATCTTGCAACAATTCAACAAACATTAGAAGATCGACAAAACAAATTATACTGAAAGAACATCAAAATAAAAAATATTGTTCGAACTTACCACTGCAGCATCGTCAGCTTCTATCCCTTCCTCATTTGCAATTATTATTGTTATAATTGTGTTTTCTTTTGATAAATTTTAAACTTATTTTTGTTGCATGTCGTAGGATGAAACCCAATGTGAGACAAGTGAAAGGACATCGATTCACATCTACTATAAAAAACATTTCGATTGGATATTGGTCTGTCGATGGAAAAAAAATATTAGTCACATCAATTTTCCCTCATCTACTCCATTTACTCTTGATCATTTCATTATTCCAGTTGTGACGAAGAAGCTCAAGCATGTGACCATGGATAAGAATGGGGAGATAGTAAATTCTTATCAAAAACCACAACTCCTAATTAATCAGCTCATAGATTTGTTTTCAAATGAGCATGAGTGGATACTCGATCTATGTGCTGGTTCAGGCACAGTCATAGCATGTGCCTTAAAAAAGGGTCAAAATTTAATTACAATTGAAAAAGATCCTATTTAATGTGATTACATAAAGAAGAGAGTGACTTCTATTCAACACTTTCTTGATGAGCATCAGGAGCTTGGTTTGAAAGGTGGGAAGTTCGATGCAGATTTGGTGGTAGCCTCGTCACGAGAACCCCAACCTCCTGAGATATTGAAATGCAGTTTTACGGAGGCAGGTGAGCTAGCTGATACATGGGAGAAGGAGGTTGTGAAAGAGAAAGTGATTGAGAAACCCATACAGGAAACCCAGACTAGGGAGGATGATGACAAAGATGAGGTAGATGACACATATGGGAGAATTGAGTAGACTCTAGTTATGGAATTGTATTGACAATTTTTTGAATTTGAATGGTTTCAATGGACAAGTGTTCTTAAAACATTCTAGAATCCATATGCTTTGAATGTTTTGAACATTTAGTTTTTCCCATTAATTTGTTGTTGGGGATGGTTATGAAGATGATGTAGATGACACATATGGGAGAATTGAGTAGACTCCAATTATGGAATTATATTGACAATTTTGTGATTTTGAATTGTTTCAATAGATAAGCGTTGAATGTTTTGAAGAAGGATGCATTTACTTTTTCCCATTAATTTGATGATATTTTTTATTCTTTCAGTACTCTATGTGATACTACAAAGTTTAACTTAAGAATTTTGATAAGGTTATGTTACTACACGCAGGAATGAAAGTTGTATCATGTAGCTTTTCTATTGAAAATAAATGGTCAAAGGAAGAAAAAAATTTACAAACTTCTTGATTTTTCTAAATACATTGATATTGTGTTCTGTAGTCGAGGTCCTTATTAATTTGTGGGCATTATGTGACAATTTAGTATTAGAATTAAAATCCATTGAAAAAACTAAATTCACTAACAAATACAATAGTAACAATATTTTTTCAAGGAAAAAAAACTATTTTTTCACACAAACACCTTGTGAAAATGGGGGCAAATGAGAAATAGTCAATTCATAGAGATGGAAAAACTAGAAAGAAAAATACGCTAGAAGGCAAATGAAATTGATACCTTGGATTGGATTTCTATTAGCAAAAAGAGACAAATGAAATTGATCCTTGGATTGGATTTCTATTAGCATAAAGAGAAACCCAATTTCATGGATCAGGTTTGCAAGAGAGAAATGAAATTGATCCCTTGGATTGGATTTCTATTGATCCCTTGGATTGGATTTCTATTAACATAAAGAGAAACCCAATCTCATGGATCAAGTTTGCAAGAGACTTCACACAAATATGATCTTGGAATTGGTATTGCAATAGACTGCATGCAAATTCATACCTATGGATTGGATTAGCATGCATTCTCATGCTATTTCAACACCCATATTGGATTAGTGGGGGACTTCAATCTACTCTGATTCCCAAGATCATGTTAGTGTGGGATTGCATGCAAATCCAATCTTGGGTATTAGATTAGAGTGTTTCCCCTCAATAATCCAATCCAAAGGATCAGATTAGAACTTGTTTCCTCCACTAGTGTAATCTTGGGGTCGTGCTAAACATGGTGATCCAATCCCTTGGATCAGATTATTGTGAGACTACTATTAGCATGCAGCCTCATGCTAAGCCAATCTTGGAAGCATGAGGCTAGCCCTCTTAAAGATTGTATGCTAATTCCCTGAGGCTAGCCCTCTCAAAGATTGTATGCTAATTCCCTTAGGCTAGCCCTCTCAACGATTGTATGCTAATTCCTTGCTAATTTAATCTTTGAGATACTTCATGCTAATCCAATCCCTAAGATTGGATCACCATCCTAAACATTTAATTCCTTGATGAAAAATTTTTGTGTTTTCCAGATCACATTTCAAAAAAAGAATTGCATATTTTTTCCCCCAAATTGGTTATGTGGAAACTCAAAATTGTCAAAAAGGATCTAAATATTCTACTCACTCCTTTGGGTTTTTGTCCATCCTATCTGTAGGTGTGGGTATTGGAGGTCTCACTGTTGGGGCATGTAGCTATCAGATTTTGGGAATAGTAAAAAATGAGGGGTTATGGAAAAGCCTTAGGATTTTATTAACTAGATAATTAGGTCATCATAAATAGTATTTTCAAGTCTAGTGTCTAAAAAACTATAATTATACTTCATTTTTCAAATTTGGACCTCAAAAATTAGTTTAGTTCTTTTACTGTGGAATGAACACAAAAATTTGCTACCTATAAATGCCTTGTCTATACATAACCCATGGCTTTTATATGGGCATTTCCTTTAGTCTCTAAATTAGTTATGGCAATGTGCTTATATCTTCATTTGAACCATTAGCAAGCCAATTGGTGTTTTAGTGTCCACATATGAACCTAAGTCTTTGAAAGGGATTGAACTCAAAGAAGTAGTGCAAGATTTTTAAAGCTGGCAGGGCAAATATATATTCATTCTACTTTTACTAGGGCTATGAAGGGATCATTGCACCCACGATTGATTCAATAAAACACGTACCTTCATCTCCAAGACCTAAACATAGTGCATCAAAGATCCATGAGTTATGGGAGGAGGAGGATGCAACTCTTTATATCTAAGTCTCAACTGAGCAAAACATGCCCTACCATGTGTTGGGTTCAAAATGTTTTGGGGAGAGTAGGTGTGAGAAGGTTGAGAACTTTGAGAACATAGTACTTTGGTTTGAATCATGAGGAACAAGTTATTTACTTGAATGCAAAAATCACCCCTTTGAAGAATGATCAAGTAGAGCATGATCACCCCTCTAAAGAATGATCAGAGGTAGAGTATCATTTGGGGAGTATATAGATTCATTAAAAAATATTCATAGCCTCAACAACACAAGGTTTGCATGAGTGCAAAATATTACAAGGTGATTTAGGAACATGGATGATTTTTTCAAGTTAGTTTCAATAAGGTATAGTGGCATGGAAAGTTTGTATCCCTAATAAAAATAAATATTTGAAACATTTTCCAGGTTTGAAACTTTTATGCAAAAAAATTCAAAGTTTCGCCCAGGATTTACACTTTTTCCTTCAAAATCCAAAAGAAAATATATAAAAAAGTCCTACATTCTACCAATATCGTGAAACTTAAAAAATGAGCTTAAAAACTTTTGCCAAGATTTTATATTAATATATAAGCATAGCTTCGATAAAAACATCCCTGTTTAGGAAACCACATCCTATTGGGCCTATTGGACATATGGCCACTATCATATATGGAAAGCTACTTTGCTATGAATGCGGAAGTGATGCCCCCAATAGGAAACCTTCACTTGATGGATAATTATACAAGATTTTGGGTTTACACACTATGCAAACGATGAGATGGCAGAAGGCAATGAAAATTTTGCTAGCCACATTAATTTTACATATTGTGGATTAATTTCTTTAATAAGATGAAGATACCCAAACAAGTAAGAATGGGAGTACATAGTACCCAAATAAGGTGGAAGAATTTATTTAATAAGGTGAAGACACCCAGAGAGATTATGGATTAATTTTTAAATAAGGTGAACACACCCAAACAAGTATGAATGGGAGTATGTTGTATAGGTGCAAGTCTCAAGTCTGTGCAAGAAAAGGGTATCAACCTTAAGTGAACAAGGTACCAATCTTTTGACATATACAACTTCATTCTCTAAAAGATTTTAAGTATGTTTAGTCATTTATGTGCATTTTGGAAGAATATGCTACAAAACACGGACTGATAGCTTTGGCCAAATTTTCATAAAGGGTGCCCAAAAGAGTGATTGGCCTCAATTTGGATATCAAATTTCTATAATCCCCTTTGTAAGAATGGCAGTATGTAGTATATGTGCAAACCTCAAGAGTCTACAACAAAGGGCATCGACCACAAGCAAATGAGGTACCAATTTTTTTACATTTTTTACATTTACATATTCATTCTCTAAAAGATTTTGATTATGTTTAGTAATTTCTATGCAATTTGGACGAATGGGCTGAAAAACATTAGCTGATAGCTTTGGCCAAAAATTCATAAAAGGTTCTCAAAAGAGTGATTGGCCTCCATAGGGAGATCAAATTTCTATGATCCCCCATTAGGTAAGATTTACATATTCATCCTCTAAAAGATATTGAGTATGTTAGTAATTTTGTTTTGGAAGAATGGGCTGAAAAACACTAGCTGATAGCCTTGGCCAAAATTTCATAAAAGGTTCCCAAAAGATTGATTGGCCTTCATAGGGAGATCAAATTTCTATAATACCCCTTTAGGATAAGCTGGAGAGTCTAACCCTCTATCACCAAATCATGCATAGAATCAAAGTCCCAAATTTCCTACATGGGTGAGGTAACATGGTCCCCAATCATGTCCCAAAAAGAAATAAAAACAGAGGGTCTCAACCCATTTGAGCTGAGGCACTTGGCACCCTCACAAGTGTAGTCCTGAAATTCTAGACTGGTGAAAGGCGCATCAATTGAGACTCTCATGTATAGTTTCACAATGTTACAATATCTTGCCTAACTTTAAAACTGATATGATCTCTAGCACACATGTTATGATCTTCTAACATAAGAAAGATAAAAAAAATAGTAGTTATGCATAAGATGGCATCAAGATTTTACTGTAAGACCTTGTCAAAGTCAATAATAATACATATGTTCTCTACCATGAATCGGGCCAAGAGTAGAGAAAATTTGTTTATGGACTCTTCCTTCCATTTGAATCCAAAAGGACTTTCATGCATGAAGGGCACCTATCCAAGCTCTCTAAATCCAAGCATTTATAGGCCATTTCTGCTCTTCCCTCTACAGGTTGCTAACTACCATCAAAGGCAAGACTCCCATATGAGAATCTCATGTCTCTTGCTACTACTAGAAATGGTATGAAAAAATTCACTAATACCAAATCAGGCTACCACATGTAAAGGAGATGGCACTCCATCTGTAAATGAGACACCCATAGAAGGCATACAACAAATCTAGAATCTTAATACTAAAAAGCGGCATCTCAAATGAGGTTCAAAAATCATCATAACCACCATCAAAAGTGATCCAAGGTGGAAACGCTTGGTGCAAATCATACCAAGCCCTCTATATTAAGCCCAATCATCAACATAAAATCTATATGTGCATGGTAGTCCCATGTTTGACTATGGGAATAGGATCAAATGAGGCAAAGTGTGAAAGGCATCATCTATCCAAGAAACTCTTCCACTAGACTAAAAAAGGAAGGCATCCCAAGCTACTCTCTCTAGTGAGTGAATGTCTCCTTCTCTTCCTTGGATTTTACAACTCCACCATGTTGAAGTCACCTCTAATATCCATGAGGCTACAATGGGGTACCAATAGAGAAGTTCCTTCCAAAAAAGGACATGATCCCCTCTATTTTTGTGGGAATTAACATTGACAAGTCCAGCCTTACATCCCCCAATCAAAAGAATGACTCGCTACTTTAGAGGGTATAATGATCCATGTCCAACCACTAGTTGAAGAGAAGAATCTAACATTGAAATGCAAGTTCCTCCCCTAGTGCCCAAACCTCTAGCATCCATCTTGTGTTCTTGAATAAAAAGAATGTCAATAAGTCCCCCCAGTAACACTTGCATGAAGAAAATTATGAATCAACTTTCTTTGACAATTATGAGGCACATCATCAAGGCTCTAAATGTTCCAGCTAACAATCCTCATTGGTGGTGGTAGGAAGTAGGCTCAAAAATCTTACCAAATCTAGTGGCAAAAACACCTCCTCCTACATAGAAGATCTCTTGGAGTAGTGGAGGGGAGGAAAACCCAAAAGGGAAAGAACCCCCATCGGTGGTGGTAGGAAGTAGGCTCAAAAACCTTACCAAATCTAGTGGCAAAAACACCTCCTCCTACATAGAAGATCTCTTAGAGTAGTGGAGGAGAGGAAAATCTCTTGGAGTAGTGGAGGGGAGGAAAATCCACAAGGGAAAGAACCCCCACCCCTATGGAAGAGGATGCTCTATCTATAGGAAAATCAATAACCATATCACCAATGGTAGAGGGCACAAAATCTACCTCTCCAATTAGCCCGCGGAGAGAAAGAGTTCCTTGAACCAATCATGGCACCAAAGTTCGTAAGATATTTGCCTATAAAAGGCTAAGGAGGCACAAGCTACATCCTTTGCTCAATCATTGATGGGGTCTGAAGAACTAAAGTGAAGGGGGCTACTCAAATGGGAGGCTAGGACCTTAGAACCATCTAAAAGATCATTATCACTGGGCTCACCTAATGTTGTGTTAGGGGAACTCAACTAGTCATGGCTTGCTCAAGGCCAAGTGCAATATTGCACCATATTCCTCAACATCTCCACTTGGTGCCCAATCCATTGGCTATCGCAAGGTGGTCAGATGTGAGTTATAGATCCATCACCTCCCCTTAGTACATACATTGCTACTTAAGGTGGCCAAGTGTGGTTTTTACATGTCAATACCTCCCTTGAGTGCTTGATTGGCTACTTGTAGGTGGTCAGGTTTGATTTCAAGAATATAGGCTAAAGGTGGAAAGGCTTTTTGCTTCTCAATACATGTTGTCAATGGCATTCTCTTCTTTGCTTGATGTAGCTTGATGCATGATACTTTGTCCTTCCTGTGCCTTTAATGCTTTATGTGTGGATTCCATGTTCTGTGATATGGTCATCTCACGCACTTTTGCTTTCGGCATGCTTTTTGCATTCATACATTGCTTTACCATTTGTTGCAAAGGTCTTATCATGAGCTTAGTGTTGCTTCAATGGCAGTTTCTAATTGCATACAATGATTCTGACTTGACAGGCGCGTAGAGCTCAAAAAGACAAGAACTTTTCCATTTTAGAGCAAGGACAAATTCTTTTTGGATTGCAAGTTATGGCTTGTCGAAGTTTTAATCAAGAAATGGCCCTTGATGATGTGGCTCATGGATTCAGATGCATAATACAAAGTGTGCCTAGGAGGGGCTATGTGCTTAGGTGGCACTGAGTTGACTAAATCCTTGACCTAACCCAGCTTGTGAAAACTCTGGTGAGTTATCTTAACCAGACATACTCAACCAAGGTTAGCGACACTAAAACATGCTTAGTTTCAATCTTGCCACGTGTCAATCAATGGTGACTTTAGAGCTTTGAAGCTATAGAGATTGCTAAGGGCAACGAAAGTCTGCGATGGCGAAGAGGACGGTTCCGTTTGCTGAGTCGATTGAGGCCATTGTGTGGTCGGTTGTGTTTGCTAACTCGGTTTCTTTTGCTGAGTCGATTGAGGCCATTGTGTGGTCGGTTCTATTTGCTAAGTCGGTTTCTGTTGCTGAGTCGATTGCTTGTGTCTGTGGTCAGTGTCGCAGCAGCTATCATGTGTGTTTCGTCTACTCTAGCTGCTAGTCGTAGAAGTTGTTGCTACTTTAATGAGTCTTTCCCGTAGCTAGTGCCTGCATAGGGTCTGTCGACCAGGCGCTACTATTGGCGCTGATTGAGCAAGCTTCAACAAGTCTATAGTTGTAGGAATCTGCCTTTGTCTCGCATCTGCAACATCTGTTGGGTCGTGACTTGTCTATGTCATCCGCGAACCTCTGTTCAGTCGATGCTTGGTTGCCTGGCATCCCGTGTCTATAAGTCGTGTGTGTTCTTTATGCGCGCTGCTCGTTTGCATTTGTAGGAGTCCGTGGGAGCTTTCCTTCTTTGGTTGCATGTAGCTACTGCCTGGAGTCACTGTAGTTAGTCTTTTCTGTTGGCTGTACGCCGTGTCTTTGCATTGCTAGCTTGTTGCATCAGCTGGCTACTGTGTAGGTGAAGCATCACTTCTATAGACCGAGTACTTGTGGATTTATATTGCAGACGTTACTTTTGATGTTGCTTTGTTGACTGCCTCTTAGAAGTAGAATAAGCTGGATAGATCTTGATAGGATAGGCAATCTCGCAAAGGTCCGTAGTCTTCTCAAAGCTTCGGAAGCTCTCTTGTCTAGATGAAATTCTTGAAGTAAATAAAAGAGACACCTATGACTCGAGCGGAAAGAATGAAATTTGTCAAGAAAAATGAAAGGTTCTCTCTCGAATACTCAAAAGCAATAAAGAACTCTCAATATAAAAACAAATCTAGGCTTAGCTAAACCAATGCATAGAACACTAAACAAGACATGAGAGGGAGACAAAAGTAGGCACACTCAATCTATTGCAATATGTATATTAAACAATACAAGAAGGCTTCTTATATGGAGAGAGCCTTTACAATAGTCAACACTTGTGGGATCCTTTGATCCACAGCTCTCTTAGTGGATGTCCTTGCTCCACATCTTCGCATCATGTAGTCCACATCCTAGGGTGGCTACTTTAATACATTCCCACACCATACCTTTGCCTCTAATTATGTGCTCATGGCACCATATTCCTCAACAAAATCTTCGCATTACTTTTGCATTGAATCTTTATAGCTCTAAAGTAATTCCAACTCAAAGAGACAAATTTCGAGACTTAGCAACGTTAGCTTATAGTGGAACTTGAAAATATAAACTTGGAAATTTTGTTATACCAAGTGGAACCAACCTTATACATCCAAAAAGCATACAAGAAATGGCTTACTAATAAATATTATATAGTAAGAAATCAAATTTTCCATATATTTAATAAAACGTAATGTGCAAAACTGTATGATTGCCCATATGAAAGAAAGGAGCATCATAACAACTCTATCTGAAGCAAAATAACTATAAATTTGGTACATTAAAGAATTAAATCAATCCAAGTTTCAAGAACTATAATGAATCAAATGTGATTTTGGTTAGATGTGAACTAACTTAAAGACATTGGAGAGGCCACAAAGCAAACAAGAAAGTTCTAGTAGCTTTGGATGCATTAGGGAAGAATTGGGGTCTCAAAAGGACCTCATAAGGAATAGATTAAGAAATGGATTAGTCCTAATGAAAGGGCCAAGGTAGGTCCCAAAAAGTCCTAACCCCCCCTCACCTAGGTGGGTTAAGCCCACAAGTGACCCCACCTCTTACACCTCTTATAAGAACTATAATGAATCAAATGTGATTTTGGTTAGATGTGAACTAACTTAAAGACATTGGAGAGGCCACAAAGCAAACAAGAAAGTTCTAGTAGCTTTGGATGCATTAGGGAAGAATTGGGGTCTCAAAAGGGCCTCATAAGGAATGGATTAAGAAATGGATTAGTCCTAATGAAAGGGCCAAGGTAGGTCCCAAAAAGTCCTAACCCCCCCTCACCTAGGTGGGTTAAGCCCACAAGTGACCCCACCTCTTACAAGAACTATAATGAATCAAATGTGATTTTGGTTAGATGTGAACTAACTTAAAGACATTGGAGAGGCCACAAAGCAAACAAGAAAGTTCTAGTAGCTTTGGATGCATTAGGGAAGAATTGGGGTCTCAAAAGGGCCTCATAAGGAATGGATTAAGAAATGGATTAGTCCTAATGAAAGAGCCAAGGTAGGTCCCAAAAAGTCCTAACACCCCCCCCCCCCTCACCTAGGTGGGTTAAGCCCCACAAGTGACCCCACCTCTTACACCTCTTACACAACTCTTACTCCTAGGTGGGAACCAAAAAATTCAAAATTCAAAAATTAAAATTTTGAATTCCCTCCCTCCTTCTCTCTCCTCCCTCCCTCCCTCCCCCTCCTCCCTCCCCCTCCCTTACTCCCCCTCCTCACTCCCTCCTCCCCCTCCCTCCTCCTCCCCCTCCCTCCCTCCCTCCTCCCCCTCCCCTCTCCTCCCCTCCCCCTCCTCACTCCCTCCTCCCCCTTCCTCCTCCCCTCCCTCCCTCCCTCCCCCCTCCACACCTGCTCCTTCTGCCCTCCCCCTCCCTCCCTCCTCCACGCCTACTCCTGCCCTCCCCCTCCCTCCTCCTCCACTGCTGCTCCTCCTCCCCCCTCCCTCCTGCTCCTCCCTCCTCCCTCCTTCCTCCTCCATGCCTACTCCTCCTCACCCTCCACACCTACTGGTCTGCCCCCCTTTCCTCCTCTTCAACTACTGGTCCTCCCTCCCCCATCCCTCCTCCTCCTTGTCCTCCCTCTTCCTGTGTGTTGCTCCTTCAAGCCTGCATCTCCACACCTTCTCCTTCTCTACACTCCTTTAGTCATGGCACCATTCGAGGACGTCTCCAACAAGTACCAGGTTCACTTAGAGTTGGAGGCTGAATATGCAAGCACATGTAGTCTAGGATTGAGGGGAGATTCCAAAATCCATAGTCTTCGTTCGCAACGAAAGAAGCATCTCATCCTTTGGGTAGAAGGATCCTTGTATCCTTTAGATCTTGCCAACCAAAAGAGCCCTCCTTTTCATACAATCCATGAGCTAGTTTGGTTTGTTGGAAATGGACATGCGGGGTTGCTTGGTTATTGCAATCGGTTAAACAATGCTCAGTCAATGGCTATGCAAGCAAGCGAGATGCGCAAGCCCAAGCAGAGATGCTAGCACATTTAGGAAATAGCACCATTGATGCAATGCATAACTCTATGCAGGATCTTCAAAGGGAGAACCAGGATCTTTATGATAAAGCCAAAGCATTGGACTTGGAGCGAAATGCATTGGACTTGGAGCGACATAAATTAGAAGAGTCACTATGTAAGCTAGCTGAGTCCAAAAAAGGCTTGGAAAGATCTATATACAATCAAGTACGATGAGCCATGGAGAAGGAACGAGAGAAGGCAGAAGAACGAGTGCAAAAGATGAAAGAAACACCTTTGGGATTGAAGGAGAGGAAAAGAAGGTACTTACATAACATGGATGCATTGGCACCCATTGGTGGTGCTAGAAAGAGGAGAGTCCGGGCTACAAGGTTGGTTATCAAATGTTCCAATGAGATTACACTCTTTTGTACTACACTGTTTGTGACTAAGTTTTTATTGTGTTCTTCTTTATTAGGAACTTCATGGAAGATGTGATGGGAAGAATGGATGGGGATGATATTGACTGTTCATATGCTCTAGCTAGTTTATAGTCAAGTTATGTCATTGGGATACTAAGGGACCCAAGACACAAGTGCCTACGTGTGCAAGTTGCTGAGGAGGTGATGAAGGACTTCAAGGATATTGTGGATGCAAAGGAGATGCTTGCAGCTTGTGATACTGCTGGTGTAAGTCGTGAATCTGACACATTTGTTTTCAAATTTTTCAAGTCTGCTATTTTAGGAAAGTATAAGAAGTCTATAGTGCCCCTACCCACAACTTGGTCTGTGAGACATGCATGGCGAGAAACAAACCAATGTGCAAGAGAAATGCTTGGAGGGTACCATTGCATAAGCGGCACAATGACTTGGAAGAGTAAAAAGAAATCTGGCTTGCAAACCTTTGAGATGAATGCTTTCAATAATGTCTACTTAGATGTTGAGAAACTGCAACAAGCAATGGTCAAATTCTATGGCATGAGAGAAGATGGTAAGAGGAAATCCATTATAGCATTGCACTTTACTTAGTTCATTTCCTATATCATGTTTATCATAACGATTTTTCTCTTTTATTGTACAAATTGCAATGGAAAGCTCATATTTGTCATCAAAATGGATGAAGCTCAATTGGTGAAAGAACACAAGTTAGAGAGAGTCAACATCTGCATTATGAATAAAGCCTTAGCCTTTGTTCAAGGGGATGAAGAAGTAGAGTGATTTCTCAGTGCAATCAGAGAAAGATATATGGTGGCTTGCAGCTTTTGAGACTCCGAAAGAGTGCCATGAGACATTGAAGTGGGTTATAGATAGAACACAAATCCCATCGACCATCCGAAGACAAGAAGAAGGGCAAACATTGACAGTTGATGGCCATGGAACCTTTCAAGTTGAATGGCATCTTGCTGGTGATTTGAAAACCCTCAAATGCTTGCATGGTTGTGATACAGGGGCAAATGCAATGAACACATGCCTTTATTGCATGTGTTCGCAACGTAAGCAAAAGGCTGGCTTACAATGGGAGCATGGCATTCTATCTTGCAGCCAAACGCAAGCTCCGAATCGTGACAAGAAGGATCCAAAGTGGGATCCCATCTTGCCATCCTTGTTTATGCTTGGAATTTAATTCCGCAAGAGGTATCCGCAAGGTGCATTGCAGAAGCTAAGAAGTTGTTGTCAGATATGGGATTCCATGGAGGACATGTTAAACTTAAGGAGGATAAGAAAATGTCTGGGGCAACACAGAATCTTCCTACAAATTTCCATGGGTGGAGGAAAGGCAAGGAGATTCCCATCGAACCACAATCTCGACAAAGACAAACATACATTGTCTCAAAGTAGTTTGGGTTGGGAATACTGGAAAGGATTGTGTGAATGCACGACCAATAAGGCTTCTCATCCTCAAGTAGCAACTTTGAGAGCTAAAGTATGGACAAAGGTAGATGCATTGATAAAATTGTTTGCCACGTTCAAATCGATGAGATGTATTATGAAAGGTTCAGGATGGCTGTGAAAGAGTTTATGCAATTAATGGTGAAAGCATGGGGGGAGTCGCACGTTACACATTACATGGTAATCTTGGCACTATCGTAATATTTAGCACTTGCTATTCTCATCATGTTTGCAACATATTCTCTATGCACACGGACCATGGTTTGTACAAAATTGGGGTCCTTTGTCAATTTGGAATACACAAGGCATGGAGAAGTCACACTATAGAGCCAAGGCAGCCTACTTCAAGAACTCAAGGCATGGTGGTGGTGTCACTTACAGCAATGCATTGCATGAGATGTTCGACTGGTTTTTTAGATGTTTACTAGGAAGGACTTTAAAGTCTGAAAAGGCAAAGGCATCAAAACTTGCAAAAGCAGTTCAAATTGTATCAAAGAATAGAAGGCATAGTGCTTGGAAAGCATCCATAGGGAGTCAAGGAGTCACACGTTGGTTGCAAGCTAGAGTAAGAGAAGGGAGCAGATGGGTCCAACCACCAACATAAGCTATGGTGTAATTCTATACAAATATGAAATAAATATATTGCTTATTTTGACCACAATTTGTGTACTCTCTTTAATATCTTGCTTATTTTGACGACAATTTTCATACTCACACGACATTGGGGAAAGTGGGGACATGGTGAAGGAGGGGGGAGAGAAGGGAGGGGCGTGGGGCGAGGCAAGGGAGGGGTGGAGTGGTAGCAAGGGTGGGGGGAGGGGGGGATGGGGGTATGGGAGAGGGCGACGAGTGTGGGTGGGGCAAGTAGGGGGAGGGCAAGGGGGGGGAGGGCGACGAGGGTGGGGGGGGTTAGGGCAGGGGCAGGGGGCATGATGAAGCCCTAAATGTAATTAAAAGGGATGTCAAATCATGATGGACCCTTATAAAAAGTTAAAAAAACCTTAACTCTCATTATTCAATGGCAAGAGTGAAGAACACTGCTAGACCCACTGGACGCCACCTCCACCCTTCCTCCTCTAGCTCCACCACCTCCATGGCATCCACACACACGAACTTATCCGGGTATTGTAGCGCCTCCCCTGACTCTCGTGAGCCCTCCCCCAACTCCCCCAAGTCCCGTGAGCCCACTCCCCAATCTCCTGAGCCTTCTTCTCCTCCCAAGTCCCGTGAGCCCACTCCCCAGCCCCAAGAGCATGAGCCTTCCCCTCAGCCTTCTCCCCAGCCTTCCCCTCAGCCTTCCCCTCAGCCTCAGCCTCAGCCTTCCCCTCAGCCTTCCCCTCAACCTCAACCTCAGCCTGACCCTCAGCCTTCCCCTCAACCTTCCCCTCAGCCTTCCCCTCCCCATGAGATCCCTCTCCCAATCGAACAAAATGTGTTCGATAACCTCCCGGCTATAGAGAGGCTTCTTGATGGTCAATAGACTGCCAGGAAGAGCACCATCTTCCCTCTCTCGGAGATACAGCCCATGGCAGAGATAACCCCTATGCCCATGAGGAGGGTAAAGCAGACTCCGAGGAATCCCCATCCCAAAGAAGGCCAAAGCTCCAGACGTCAGCGAGAGGAGGACTCGAAGGAGGACCAACGCAAACAGGAGCAACGAAAGAAGTTCAAGGCAGACAAGAGGCCGTGGGAAGGTGTTCGGGTACTTGTAAGGCCCCCACCAAGAGTCAGGAAGCCGTACCAAGCAAAACTAGAAGCGCGGGCCCTGAGGGAGATCAGGCAAATGTTGAAAACCACCGACAACTTGATCCTGCATGCTCCCTTCCAATGTGTGGCAGAGGAGATCGCACACGGATACAAGAATGACGTGCACTTTAACACAGGAGCTATGGGGGCGCTCCAGCAGGCTGCAAAGCAAGTGACCACCGCTCTGTTCGAGGACGCCAACTTGTGTACCCTCCATGCAAAGTGCATCACGGTCATGGACAAGGACATGGCTCTAGCGAAGTGGACCCAAGTTTGAAGCCCTAGATTCTCTTGCAGCCCACTCTTAGGACTTAGACCACCCCCTGCCCTTGAAGGCACTATCTTGTATCTAAGGCCCATGGGCCAATTTTTTTAAATAAAATATATCAGTATTCTCTACACTATCGCATTGTTGTATATTTTTCATTTCAATGCTTGCAGTAAATGATCATTGTGACATTGAAACACATCACCCTTTTGGTCACCTGACCTGGTTCCCCAATTCATCCCAAGTAAACCTTCAAGAGTATTTTCATCTACATGCTTGCAGGACCACATAGTTTTTGTTCTATGCATATGTATATTCTGAAATAAAGAAGCAAAAATGTGCAAAGGCATAAACCAAGATAACCTTGTCCATTTGGATACAAATGTAAACTTCATGGCCATGCCCACATCCTTTGCAATCTTGTCCTTGTTGTACGATTGCAATGTCCTCAAGTCCACATTGTTGCAATCCATGTCTTGAAGTTATGGCGGTGCAATGGTTTGCAGACGGCCATAGCTTGATGATGTCGTTGGAGTGATGTATGTTGCATTATACCAATACACATTCTTCATTTGCAAGGAGGCCAACTTCTCCCCAGCATGCATTTGCTTACCTAAATCCTCATGAACCACAGTGAACTTGCCTATGAATATTAGTCCGAAGGGAAAACATCTGCCACCATGAATAAGAGCTCTTAGAAACCAAACACAAAATTTCCAAATGGACTCATTACACTTACAGGTGAAAAAGATACATAGATAGAAAGGCTCACAATGTGATGGTATCCTAGATTGATTGAATGATGGAGGAAGCCGCATATCTCTTCCCATGTAAACATGTTGCACTTTTGTGAGCCATCCTTTCTTCCCAAACTTGAACTTCAAGATGCGCCCCTTCCACTCATGCAAGATGTCACCTCTCTTGCTCTTAGGAAGCTTATGTGGACCTTTGGCCGATCCTTTCATCACTATCCAGTCATTTAAGTTGTAAGTGCAAGGGATCCACTCATCCAATGCATTTCTAGTGTTGTGGAAGACACAAGAGGTCATAGCATTGTGTGGTCTTGTAGCCTTTCTCCTCACCATGCTTGCAGAGGTTGCAACAACAAGAATAGAACTCCTACACAAGGCAATGCAGCTCCAACAGAGGCACAAAAGAGGGAGAAGGAGAGGGACAAAGCAGCAACAACAGAGGCACATGAGAGGGAGAAGGAGAGGGACAGAGCAGCAGCAACAGAGGCACAGGAGAGGGAGAAGGAGAGGGACAGAGCAGCTCCAACAGAGGCACAGGAGAGGGAGAGGGGAGAGAGAGAGAGAGAGAGAGAGAGAGAGAGAGGAGCTGCAGCAAGTAGGCCAGAGTAGGAGGGAGCAGAGAAAGAGGGGGAAGAGAAAAAATGCATGGGATTTGGTTCAAATCTGAGTGATTTGGCAGGTTGGACCAAAACAGTGGGGGGCAGAGGCCCTAGAAAGAGGGAGGGGAGAAGAAAAATTCGCCACAAGGGCCCTACCATCCCATTGAAGGCAATTTTGGGCTCATGTAGGGGAGGTGCACCTGTTAGGATGGTCAAACATGGGTTAAGAGGGAGGGGGGATGGTTTGGGTGGTCCCTAGTGTAAGGGGAGCAACCAATAGGGACTCTCTACAGGCCTGCCCACCCTCCATCTCAACATACCATTGCCCCACACCTTCTAGCACTCTCATTGGTACACTTCAAATCACTCTCTAATCCCTTGAAATTAGGAAACACTAATTGGAGGCCCTTTTGAGACCCCAATTCTCCTCTAATGGATTAAGCAAAAGACATAAGAAATAGTATAGAGCATTGTAATCAAAGAGGAAAACATTGTCATTGGATCAAATCCATATAATTGACTAGCATCACCAAAAAAACAATTTAAGCTAAGGAAATTCTCAACCATTGTTAACACTTTCTTCTTCATAGACATGAAGATGATAAGGTTCACCTAGAACAATAAAAAAAATTTAAGCTCTCTGCTGTGTTACTATTTTGAAGCTAACTATTTTGAACAGTGGACAAGAGCTATGAATAAGCTATAGAGTGATAGTCGTGGAGAGGAGCTTGCCAATGTGGTGATACAAGCCAACTCAAAAGCAAGCATTAAGGACACACGTACACAATATATGGTACAAAGTAAACATCAATAGTAATATTTGTTAGTAGCAAAGAAAAACTCTATATTCTAAAGAGATGAATAGACCACATGGTGATATAGCCAGAATAGAAGAGAGAGAGGAGTAAGAGGGGAGAGGAGACAAACTAACTTTGGTGTCGATTTTATCTATTCATCTTTGGCGCCTCAACTCTTTTGTGTGCCAACTTAGCATCATCACTTTTACCAAATGTGCTTTAGTTGGTAAAAGCATGGGTTCTCCCATTCGTGAGAGCCGCCCCTGTAGCCTTTGCATCAAGTCATTATTCTTTTCTACAAATTTTAGGTCTGAACCATTTCAACAATCATCAAAACTTTACATTGATCCTTAGAGGTGGGCCTTTGCAATCGGCTTGATATTCATGTAAAGGATGATCCTTGATCACTACCATTATTCGATAATTAGAAACTAAAGTTTACCCTCTTATACTTCCCTATACCTTTGCTATGTATAAAAGATTTCAATTAAGGTCTTGTTTATCCTTTGTTACATAGTACACCCTCTTCTTTCTTGCTAGATCATTGGTTCAAGCTGAAGTTTATGTAGTTCCAAGATAGCAACATCTAAAACGCATATTGTTGGAATCTCTCTTTGAGCTCCCGACAATGGATAGGCAAAATTCATGCTTCCTTACATCAACTTTGTTTTAGAGTTCATCATCAATTCTTCAAATTAGGAAGAGTGTTATTGTTGTCATCATTTATATTGATGATTAGCTGATCACAAGATCCTGTAGCAATTACTCTACATCATGTGAGCAATTTACTCACAAAAGCAAGACTCACAACTAATTTTCATATGAAACACTTGGAGCACTTACATTATTTTTTGGGCATTGATGTTTGGAGATTAGGTTCTCAAATTATGTTGACATAGCCTAAGTATTCCAAAAGTATGTAGCACAAATCCTAAAGAGTGTTACCAAGTCATTGGCAATTTAATCTATTTGGCAATCACATGACCCGATCTATGTTATGTTGCTAGTATACCCCAAAAGAATATGCAACCACCCAAGAATATTCATCTACATGGAACACAGAGTGCTCAAATATAAGAACGAAACCATATACTTCAAATTGAACCATGACAACCAATCAAAACTTCAACTGCCATCACAAAAGCCAATTGGGATGTTATGTTGAGAGAAGTGAATGGGCGTGTGTGGGAGGTGAGGAGAGGAACAACCAACCACCACAAGGTCTAGGATACTAATTAATATGGACACTTCTATATTCCAAAAGACTTACAAGGTTCTAGACTTACAAGACTCGAGCAAAGGTATTTTGCAAATACTAGAGTGTTCAAAATGGTCCCAACTATTGTTGACTTTGTGAAGTCACATTTTTAAAACATGAAATATCCTTTACTTAGAGCTTTGATACAAAGGACCATCACTTGTATTGTCTGAACTTTCTTAGTAGAAAATGTGTATAAATGAATATGATCGTTGTATTTTTATTAGTTGCCTAAAGCAGCTCTATACTACCCTTTCCATGTCCTAAGTTTTAAGTTCATCCTTTAATCCTAACGCAGATTGATATTTTAGAAAAGGAGCACAAGCAAAACAAACAAATATCAACTCTGGCATATGCGAATTTTCAAAAACAATTCCGAGTGGCAATGCAAACAATAAGTTTAGATAAAACATTTGGAGTCAAGAACACTACTTTAGTACGCACATGCTTGACCAAAACCTTTGTCTGATTCATACCATTATTCGTTCCCAACAAGGCTGAAAGTGTCCATTTTGATAAAGCTATGATTCATTTATTCACCAGACATGAACCTAGATTAATGTGATTTGGAAGAATCTTTGCTCTGTTTTTTAGAAATGCAACTGAATGGTGGACAAATGTCTTGGTTATCGACTATCTGCCTTAAACAAGTTTACACTTCCTTTTCATGCTTTAATGCTACATCAATTTGCTTAGTGGTGAAGTAAAGAAGCTTGCGCACACTTCCTTTTCATGCTTTAATGCTACATCAATTTGCTCAGTGGTGAAGTGAAGAAGCTCGCGCACAACAAGAAACATCAACTACACCAAATGCATACGTATCTTGATGGGGAGCAATACTATTGGCATAACTCACCTAAAGTCAGTCTCTCGTTTTTCCCTTCTATTCCAAACCAATTCTGGATTAATAATAAAATAAAGCAACACCAGCACCAAAGAAAGAAGTCCCTAATAATAAGAAAAAAATGTGTCAAAATAAAATAAATAACATTATATGCTAATTACACAATCAAGCATCTATTTTAAATTGAGAATAGTACTTTTTTACCATGAGCGTTGTGTTATTCAATCCAACTATCTAAAATAAAAAGAAACGTATTTGCTAGGGGATTCAGTCATGTGCCATGTGCCTCAGCAGACTTCAGTCACTACTCAAGGAGCCCTGTTGGCTGGCATTGTATGCTCTTGCACCCCCCACTGCAGTGCTCACAAAGTACCTTGGCTGAAATTGTATTGAGGTCCCTTTCATAGGGCTGAAGGCCGCAGGCTGCATTCTGCTGACCAAAGTCAGGCCGACTGGCCCTGGACCCAACCAGAGTCCCCTCACCAGCCCCTCCCCAGTTTGTGAGGTATCCGACTGGCAGCCAGGTCTGCCCAACTGGTAGCCTTTATCACAGCCAGGTCTGCCCACCTACTTACAATAGATTCTCTGGATCAGACTAGATTAAGCAAATAGTTTGACTGTAGAGAGATGCGGCAAGAAGTGACTCTTATGGAAAGGCACGGTAGCACATTACAGAGCTGACTGTAGGGAGGTATGCAAGTAGGTCAGAATGGCTAGAGTGGAGTCCGATCTTCCATCCTTAGGATGAGAATTCCTGAATCAGCCTTGATTAAGTGTTTTTCGTAGTTGGAAAGAAATCACTTACGACAGGCTAGTACAGAAATGCCTGAGTAAAATGTTGCATTGGAGGAGCTGAGCAGAACTGTAATGGTTGATACTGGCTTATAGGCACTGCTGGAAAACAGAGAAACTAGGAAGTTGGAGACACCATGGAAACATAGATCATAGAAGTTCACAAATAGAAATATTTATGCAAAATGGAAGGGGGAAGGGAGTACTTAGGAAAGATTCCAAGCCCTTTATCTGCTTAAATCCCTTGATACGGGAAGTAAGTATCATCCACTCATGTTTCTGAGGCCTACCAATTATTTCATTACAATTGGTAGCTGGAAAAAATGCCAGGAATGAGAGATTGGAGCCTTCCTACTAAATGAGACCTCCGTCAAGCCTCAAAAGAGGAAAGTTCATTATTCAACACCATTAATTCAGGAGAGACCCATGGACCGATGGACGTCAATCGTGAACACGATTAGCAAGATTAAATGCATTCCCATTGGAGAGGCCCATTTGCACCTCTTTTTGGTGACCAGGCACTTTGTCGGCTGCAGGCAATGCCACAGGAGGATGATTTTTTGGGACTTGTAATCATCCATAGATTTCACGACAGCTCCAATGGCCTGTCATGATAAAAAGTACGTTAATACATGAGAAACTCATACACCTGAGGATACCACCGTAAATGGTATGCCATTGAAGCCTGCTTTGGCAAGGTATGAATTTGCTAAATACTAGACTGGCTCTTGAAAGGGTGTGCAGATGTTCTAGAGGAGGAGCTTGAGGAACTGGAAATGACCAAGTATTGCACATTTCTTACAGCATAGTGTGTATGTCAGTAGATACTAAGCAGGGTGAGGGCCATATCTTTCAGTCTACCACTTTCACCCTGACAGGCTACCCTTTTTTAGGTCAATTACCCAACTGGACAACCCTTCCCATCTCAACCTAGCTCTTCTCTCTTTCTCACTTTTCCTTCCTGTTTCCCTCTCTTGTCCTCCTCTCTTCCCCTGCCTCGATCATGGATGGCAGGTTGAATTGAAAGCTTGGTGATATGTTACAATTGCAAAACCGGGTCATATTTTTTACTTTGGAGGTCCCTGGTCATACTGAGGGCCACCTTGCAGCTTAGTGCCCATGCTGAACCACTACTTGATGGAACACCATCCCTGGAGAAGAATCTCATTTGGAAGGTTCATTTCCTAACAATCTTTTGCACGCTTCAGCTCCTCTTTCAGTTAATTCCTGGTCCTGCAACCTTGCTGCCTATGGGGTTGTTATTCTTTCTTGGCTACAGGCTCTTCCTTCTTGTGAATATTTTCTTTCAAGACCCTTTTCGCTCGTTTTTTTGGTCTCTGATTCCCTGCTACAAACTGGTTTTGGTTCCATGATCTTTAATACCAGGTTATTCATTACTTTCTCAGCAAAAGAAATGTTGGGGTAAAGGCACATTGCCACCCTTTAAATGTTACGACTGCTATGACTGTCCTAAGACAGTCATAGGGTGAATACCTAATCCTAATAAAACCTTTGAGTTTGTGGTGTGGCTCAACACATTTTTACACACCCACACTCCTTGTGTCTCTGTCTCCTAACGTTCCACCCCCTTCTTTTCCCTCACAAGTGGTATCAGAGCCACCCTCTCCCTCTCACTCCGGTCTACCCCTCCCTCTCCCCTCGGGCCTCGTGCCCTCTGTCAGCAGGTGCGTGAGCAGGGCGCAGCAGCAAGCAAGCAGGGCACAGCAGGTGCGCGACCAGCCGCGCGCAGCAGGTGCGCGAGCACCCATAGCTGCAGCAGCAGCTAGCTGCTGCTAGCTGCTACCAGCAACCGGCGGCCGCAGCTCCAAGGCGGGCGCAGCCAGCACGCGCAGCGCACAGCACCGGCCGCGCGCAACCAGGCTGCACAGGCAGCTGGTCGTGACCGCGACCAGCCGCGACAGGCAGCCGGCCGTGCAGCTGTTAGCTGCCGGGTCGTGTGACCAGCAGCAGCCGGCTGCACACAGGCAGCCGACCTCCATCAGCGGGCGTGCACGTACAGGTACAGCTGTACCGGCTGTACCCTCAGCCAGAATTTCAACTTTTTTTTGGGGATCCGTGCCCTCGCAAGTACAGGGTACAGCAGGTACTCTGTGCAGGCACAGCAGGTACTTGCAGGTACAGCAGGCACAGATTTTTTTTTGGGGAAGAAGGAAAAGAGTGAAGAGCACTTTGCTCTTTTGCGTGGTACATGCAAGTACGCGCAGGTACAAAGTACAACAAGGCTGTTTATACATTTCCCGAAGAAAACCTTTTTTTTAGGTACAACAAGTACTCTCATTGTCCCTCTTGCTAGGAGGTGACCGGGGCCACAGTGTGTGGTTGTTTGCATAGTTTTTGATGGGAGATCATATTCCTTGATTTTGTAAAGGGCTTTTATGCTTTTGCTGAGTGCAAATCTCAGTTTTCGGGTGACAATTTCATAGGGCTTTTGCCTGGAAGTGTATGCAGTGTATGCCTTGAGGCAGTGTGGAGCCAGGGTGCCCACATTGGTCTCGTTTTCCGCAGTGTATCAGTGACATTTCTTTGCAGGTCACATTTTGTGTACGGCACTTAGAAAATCTCAGTTGAGCCACGCTTGGCCAGGGCCCATCGAGTTTACTCGGTCCCTAACTGTCCATCGTTGACAGTGCTCAAAAGATTTTCTTTTCGGTGTTTGTACGTTGGGATCTGTGTTGCTACTGTGCACACAGGCAGTTTATGCATTACATTGTCAGGTGAAAGTGCCAGGAGAGTGCTGAATTTTGTATGCTACCTCATTGTTGAGGGTGTTTTTCACTTGGTACAGGTGTCAAATCAAGGGGCTTTTGCCCAGATTGTGCTTGAGAGCACTTTGGTCACTGTGTAGAGACTTCAGATGTCTTTTATCCCCTTGACTTAAGGGGATTTGTTGGGATTTGTCCCATACTTTGTTGCAGGTTTGTGACAGGCTGAGGTGTTTGGAGCTTTTTTTCAGTGGACAAAACAGTGTATGCCAAGTGGTTTATGCATATAAAATCAGTGCAATACCTCATCTGAGGTGGGAGAAGTGTCCAGGACAGCAGTGTTTTGTGCTTCGTCACATGATGATGCACTGATAAAACACTTGTGGAACAGCTGCAGCATTCTGTAGTTACTGTTTTATGCCTATTTGAGCACGGTACAGTGTGTCAGAAGGTACAGTGACTGGAGGGAAAATTTTCTGTTTTGCTGCAGGTTTTTTGACAGAAAAAAAAAAAAAAAACAGCACTATTGTGAGTGCTCCAGGCTCTTGATAGAGCAGGTTTTCTGAGAAATCAGAATTTTATTTAGTCATTTTTTTGACTTACAGGGAGTCAGGCACTTTCCTTGTCTGATATGGCATCAGGGGGAAGTGAATCCTCAATACTGAACATAAAGAAATTGGAAGGGGCACACAATTATGCATTATGGGCAGAACAGTGTTTGAATGTACTTCTGCTAAAGCAGATTTCTAAGCCCATAAGGTTGAAGGGTGTCAAGCCATCTGGGATGGCAGATGATGAGTGGGAGGAGCTTGATTTGTCCGCAAGGGCGGCTATCATGCTTACTCTCACTGATTCTCTTGTGTTCAATGTTCAGGCAGAAAAGACCTCTTATGGCCTATGGCAGAGGCTAGAAGAATTGTATGCCCAAAAGAGCTCAGCCAGTAAGGTTTATTGGTTGAAGAAGCTTGTCGACCTTCGCATGAAGGAAGGTACAACTATGACCTCACACTTGAGTGAGTTCAATGCCATCTTTACACAGCTTATCGCACAGGGATTGAACCTTGATGAGGAGTTCAAGGCTACTTTCTTGTTGTGTACCCTCCCTGAGAGTTGGGACACTTTCAAGACCACTTTGTCAAATTCAAATGTCACTCTTATGTATGCTGATGTGGAGAGCTCTCTTCTCATGGAGGAGATGAGCAGGAAGAATAATGCGGGTAGCAAGTCTTCCAATGCTTTGCAGGTACAGGAAAGAGGTAGGACTCAGCAGAAGGGGAGATCTGCTGGCAAGTCCAAATCCCGCAGTCATTCCCGTGGCAAAAAGGATATTGAATGCTTTTACTGTGGCAAGAAGGGACACGTGAAGTCTAAGTGCTTCAAGTTTATACGGGATCAGAAAGCCAAGAAGGCTGAGGCAAAGGATGCAGGCAGTGGAAGCAAAGACAAAGGCAAGGCCAAGGGAGATGACACTGATGCAGTGAATGTTGCACCAGAGGACAGTGACAGTGACAGACATGATGTTTTATGCTCTTCTGCTGTAATTGCACATACATTGGTTATTGATGGCCATGACATGCACACCTGGCTCTTGGATTCAGGTGCTTCTTTTCATGTTACGCCTCATAGGGAGTGGTTTACTTCTACACAGGTACTCATGGAGTTGTTCACCTTGGGAACAACTATGCATGTCAGATTGCAGGGATTGGCAGTATACAGATAGTATTCCCTGACAGACGCATATTTATGCTTGATGGTGTTCGCCATGTGCCGCAAATCAAGAAAAATCTGATTAGCACTGGCTTGTTGAATGACAGTGGTTACCACACCACATTTGGGGATTCCAAATGGGTGATTACTGATGGCCAGGTTGTAGTGGCTGAGGGTTATAAGAGTGATACCTTATACCCTCTTTATGTTTCCAGTGTAGGTAATCATGTTGTTGCCATAACCGAGCTGCCGAAGGTTTCATTGTGGCATAGCCGGTTGGGACACATGTCTATTAAAGGAATGCAAGAACTGTCACGTTTGGGTTATCTGCCGTCTCTTTCATTTTCAGATTTGCCTACTTGTGATCATTGCATTTTTGGAAAGCATTCTATGACTCCTCATAAGAGGAGAACTCCCCAGAATAGAGCACCGCTTGATCTAGTGCACACTGATTTGTGTGAGATGCCACAGCTATCACTAGGGGGTGCAAAGTATTTCATTACTTTTATTGATGATGCCACACGCAAAGTGTGGGTCTATTTCTTGAAGCATAAGAGCGATGCCTTAGATGCTTTCAAGAAGTTTGTCGCTCAGGTTGAGAATCGGACAGGATGCAGGCTGAAATGCCTCAGATCCGATAATGGGGGTGAGTATGTGTCACATGCTTTTGTACAGTTATGCAAAGCTAAGGGCATTAAACAGGAACTCACAGCCCCTCATAATGCATCTCAAAATGGTGTGAGTGAGCGGATGAATCGAACTATTCAGGAGAAAGTTCGATGTATGTTGTCTTATGCTGCATTGCCCCATGGCTTTTGGGCAGAAGCCGTGCAAACAGCAGTTCACCTAATTAACAAGTCGCCGAACAAGGCTTTGGAGCTGAAAGTGCCAGAGGAGGTGTGGTCTGGCAAGCCACCTTCATACAAGTACTTACGTGTGTTTGGCTGCGAGTGCTTTGCTCATGTACGCAAAGAACTGCGCACCAAACTCGAGCCAAAGTCTTTCAGATGCATCTTCATGGGTTACGGTGACGAAGGTGAAATGGGGTACAGGTTATGGGATCCTGTCAAACGGAAGATTATACGTAGCAATGACGTCATCTTTAAAGAGGATAGTGTACACAAAGAACCCGTGCAACCTGTGGAATACAGGAGGGTTGTTTATGATGATGTCGGACAGCAAAGAATGCCCATTAATATGCAGCAGCAGGCTGCTGTAAATAACCCTGTTCAAGAGGGTATACAGGCTGAAAATCAGCCAGACAATTTTGCCAATGATGCACCACTAGATATGCCAGCAAATGGCGCTGTAGGACAGCCAAATATGGTGGTACAGCCACCCGTCATGCATGACGAACAGGCTAGACAGCAGCCTAATACGGAGCATTTTGTTAGGAGGAGCACCCGTGTACAACGGCCTCCTGACAGGTTTGTTCCAGGAGCCAATAATGTGGCTGATTTTATCATGCTGACAGATTGTGGTGAGCCTTCCAGCTTCAGGGAAGCTATGGGAAGAACAGAGAAAAGGAAGTGGGAGAAAGCCATGCAATCAGAAATGGACTCCCTACTTCAAAATGATACATGGGACTTGGTGCAGCTACCTGCAGGCAGAAAGGTTTTGCCATGCAAGTGGGTTTACAAAGTCAAAGTGGATTCAAATGCTTTACCGAGGTATAAGGCCAGATTGGTTGCCAAGGGATTTAAGCAGGAGAAGGGCATTGACTTTGATGAGATCTTTTCCCCTGTAGTCAAGATGACTACTTTGAGAGCAGTGTTAGCTCTTGTTGCTCATGAGGACATGGATTTATGTCAGATGGATGTGAAGACTGCTTTTCTTCACGGAGATCTCCATGATGAGATCTACATGAGTCAGCCAGAGGGATATGCTGTTAAAGGGAAAGAGCAGCTTGTGTGTAAGCTCAAGAGGAGCTTGTATGGACTCAAGCAGGCGCCAAGAGAATGGTACAAGAAGTTTGATGCATTCATGCAGTCCCAAGGGTATCATAGGTGTGAGACCGATCACTGCTTGTACACCAAACGGGCAAAGGATGGCAGTTTGATGCTACTCATTCTATATGTGGATGACATGCTGATTGCCAGCAAATCTCAGCAGGAGATTAGTGCTTTGAAGAAGCAACTGCATAAGTCTTTTGACATGAAAGACTTGGGTGATGCAAACCATATTCTTGGTATGCGGATTATTCGTGACAGGTCCAAGGGACTTTTGTTTCTGTCACAGAAAGAGTACATTGACAAAGTACTGCAGAGGTTTAAAATGGAGGGAGGGAAGTCTATTAGTACCCCGTTGCCTCCACATTTAAAACTCAGCAGTAAGGACAGCCCCAGATCAAATGATGATAAGGCTGAGATGGCCAAGGTTCCGTATGCATCTGCAGTTGGTTCTTTGATGTATGCCATTGTTGCCACTCGTCCGGATATTGCTTTTGCGGTGGGAGTCATCAGCAGGTATATGGCAAATCCAGGCAAGCGGCACTGGGAAGCAGTGAAAGGCGTCTTGAGGTATCTCAAGGGTACCAAAGACTTGTGCATATGCTATGGTAGGCAGGATGCATTGGTGCATGGTTTTACAGATTCAGACTATGCAGGGAATGCAGATAACCGAAAGTCTACTACCGGTTATATTTTCACATTTGCAGGAGGTGCTATATCATGGGTGTCTCGGTTGCAGAAATGCATTGCACTGTCAACCACTGAAGCTGAATATGTTGCAGCCACTGAGGCTTGCAAGGAAGCAATATGGCTTACTCGGCTGGTGGGAGATTTGGGCATTACAAGAGATATGCCAGTCTTGCATTGTGATAGTCAGAGTGCTATCATGTTGGCAAAGAATCCGGTCTTTCATCAGAAGACCAAGCACATAGATGTGAAATACCATTTCATCAAGGAGGTACTAGAAGACAAGCGGCTTGAGCTTGTGAAGGTGCATACTGATGATAATCCTGCAGATTTGCTCACTAAGAGCTTGCCTACAGAGCGGTTTGCACATTGTCGCCACATCATGGGATTAGGTTGAGACCATTCTTATTTTATGGTCTTGTATACAGTGACTGTATATTGCTGTAATTTTTATTCTTTTCTCCCCTTTAGGCACATTGGCCTTTAGGTGGGAGGTTGTTGGGGTAAAGGCACATTGCCACCCTTTAAATGTTACGACTGCTATGACTGTCCTAAGACAGTCATAGGGTGAATACCTAATCCTAATAAAACCTTTGAGTTTGTGGTGTGGCTCAACACATTTTTACACACCCACACTCCTTGTGTCTCTGTCTCCTAACGTTCCACCCCCTTCTTTTCCCTCACAAGAAACATATACTGGGCTCTCATCATGTAATGCTTCCACTTTTCTCCCTGCTTTACAAATATTATTTCATTGCAAGTAGTTCTAGCAAGGCTCATGCAGCGAAACCCAGAAAGATAGTCAAGCATATGACATGCTTTATGAACATTCCTGAAATTTCCAATGTGATAAATGTACATTTCACGCTCTTGGTGTAAGCTGATTCTTTTGCTGAGATCTTGAAATAAACCAATCTGAGTAAAAAGGTCTCCACCCTACAGCACAAGCAAACAACAAAATTTCACTGGCCATGTTAAGATAATTATCAAAGAAAATCCACTAATTCCTTGAAGGACATAAAAGAGAACAGACCTCCAAAGTCAAAGATGCCAAAAGCTTTATCGGACTTCTGCATACATCTCTCAAGGTTGTCACATTCTTTTGTATGCAAGCTTCTCTGACTGCACAGATCCAAAACAAAACATGATAATGCACAAAGAGGCAGATGAAACATGTATATGGCGATATCAAGACACAAGAATCCCCACAACTGCTTAGTTCAAAGAGAATGAAAATCAAGAACACCATAAGGCAGGGTACACATTAATCCTCTTGTCCATATTATACCCTATTGGGGTTGAATCACCACCATATCACTAACAAAGGGATTGAAGAGTTCAACACTTATTGAGAGTTCAACACTGATCAATAACCTGTCAAAGAAGACTGAGGGATAATCCTTGCGTTGTCTGATTGACCCTCCTTTCAGACTTGAAAACCTAACGACAATTCCTAACTGTTGAAAATGTATATTAGAATATACGACGCTTTAGGCTTGTAGCTAAGAAACTTATATTGTAGCTACCAATAGGAAAACGTGAACTCTCAATCTCCACATAGCCTCCCCCTCGCTGCCCTCTCTCTCGCTGTAGATACCAATAGGAAAAACGTGAACTCTCAATCTCCACCTAGCCCCCCCTCGCTGCCCTCTCCCTCAGCCCCCTCCACCCCTTTTTCTTGCTGCTTGGCCCTCGTTTCCCCTGCTCCCTAGGTGCACCATTGCCTCACTCTCACACACTAGCAAGTTGTTGGAAATTAGATGGTCACCTCCCCATTTGTAAGCACCCATATGAGCAGAGTGTGGAGGAGGTGGACCAGCATAGGATGAGGCTGCCACATGGACAGTACACTCGCTGTCACGTGCATAGCATACTCACAAGAAACACACATGAAAAGGGGCTGCCACGTGGGCAGCACATACAGCAGTCTACCTGCCATGAGTGGATCCTGGTAGAGAGATCCTGTATGGAGCAGACATGTGACAAGATTGGACAGGTCAAAGCAGTCTGGAGAAGATCAGGAGGCCTGGAAAAGGTCAACAGCATCCAAGGTGGATATGGACATTCCAGAGCAGACAAGGCAAGGCAGGACAAACAGGGATGGTCAAGAGATGTCAGGGATTGTTGGTGCCTGCAGGAGAAGCTGTACGGGTGCTTGCAACAGTACTAGACGGAGCTGGAGCAAGTCCATACAGAGGTGGAGCTGCCAGAGGAAAGAGGCAACTGCAGGTCAGAATGCCAGGGCCAGCAAAAGGGCCTGAAAGGACTGCGATGGGGGCCAGCATAGCCTGGGCCAGTAGCTGGAGGCCACATGGCCAGGCAGGCCAGTAAAAGGCTCAGCAAGTCGGGTAGGTAGGGCCTGTCTGGATCGGCCAGAAGAATGCTGCAAGTTGGCCAGAATTCACAGGGGCTAAAGCCCTATATAAGGAGAGCCTATTGGGTTCATTACTCATCCACTCAGTGAGCCACTTCAGGAGCAGGTTGGAGCAGCAACTCATCAGGACTTGGGCCATCATCCAGGAGGACTGGGAGCTGCAATGCAGAAGCTGATCGGTGCAGACAAAGAGCTCGAAGGTGGTTCTATACTCGGCTGTCTATCAGGGCAGCAAGGAGGACGGATCAAAGGGGGAGCTTGGGCCTCATCATTGGCTGCATTTCAGAGCAGCAAGGAGGTCAAGCACTACCTTACTTGTGGCTGTCCGGGAGGTCCCCTTGAAGTTGTGTTTGTGGGGCACGGCGACAAGGCCCACCTAAGCTCATATGAAGTGCACAGGCCAAGTGTTTTGGGAGTGCCACGAAGGTGGGAGAACAACTGTTGTTTATGTAGAGGGGTTGACAGCTAGATAGCACTCTGCTACTAGAGGGTGACACGCTAGACAATGTGTTTGTATTGTGTCCGTTGTGGATGGAAATATAAGTTCTGTCGGTTCTACGTCTTTCCTGTGCATTGTCCATTTACTTACTGCCCTATATTAAGTACACATACAAATAGCCGTTTTCGGCTGGCTAGGCGATGGTGCACTTCGCGATGAACAAGTGTTTATCATATGTAGTGTAGAAGTGACCATTGAAACACTTAGCTTAGAATGAAATGGAAAGCAAGAGAGTAAGTACACAACACATTGGAATTGAAATACTACTTTTTTTAGCCTCGATGGGCAAGTGGAATGATACAACTGGCTATTGGAAGATCACTCTAACACCTATGACCTTATATACAAGATGTCTAACACTACATGGGGGGGTACTACCAACCCGCATTTACAATTTTCCGCACTACCCGTCCAAAGAGTGGGCGCCATTACTTGGGCACCAAAATAGCTCTGGCATTCATAACGCGGCCCCATTGTCTCGCCCTTGTTGTTTTACAACAGCAGCACAACGAGACAAAGCAATACATCCACTTTATTCGAAAATAATGCTTCACACATCTTCCACAAGAGCAATGTGATATTCTCATATCATTGGTATGCTAGAGGTATCTTAGTTTGTATTTGGTGTAGTCCAAAGCATATGCTATGTGTTGTTTCCTTAGAGAGGGATTTGTTGTCGTTGGGATCATGGAATTTCTAGTCAAGTGTGGTAGTCTGTAGTGCATGTTGTGCCCATCACTTAGTAGTACGACTAGAGGGCTCGTTTTGTTTAGTATCTTTCGGGTGTAGAGGTGTGGAAGGTGTGTCCCAACAGTTAGGCTTCACCCACTATCAGGTCAGAGATACTTACATGGGTTGCTAGGGTACATCGATCCATGTGTGGCTCGAATCCTTGTTCCACTAACATGTGCGAGGCCTAATACATATTTTCTTTCGAATACACTTCTAAATTATGATAGATGAAGTATATACTGTCACCAAACTGTAAACATCCTAAGTCAAAGTACAGTTGACCATTTATTTGATCATAATTAAAGAGTTTTCCATCTGGGTTAATTATGGTCAAAGAGTTCTTTTAATGGTCAAAGAATTGACTACGGTCAAAGATACTTGACTCTGGTCAAGTAAGCCTAACTTCGGTCAGGAAGACTTGGTTTATTACCAAGATGGTTAACTGCGGTTAACCAGAGAACCACAGAGCTGACTACGGTCAGAAAGTGTTGACTCCGATCAACGAGACTTGGCATGCGCCAAGAGGGTTGACTACGGTTAACCAAGATGTGCCAACTTCGGTTGGAGAGTTGTGCCAACTTCGGTTGGAGAGACTTGACTATAATTAAGGTGCCTCGACCCTTGGTCAAAGCCCTTTCCCTATGCTGGACATAGAGGAATTACAGCAACAACTCTAGCACTAGAGAGGTATTTCTTTTGGCCAAGAATGCGAAAAGATATACATCAGTTTGTTATTGAATGCCTTGCGTGTCAGAAAGTGAAGTATGATAGGAAAGTATTACAATGGACTTCATTTTTTATTTGCCAAGATCAAGGTCAAGGAATGATGGGATTTGGACTATCATTGATAGATTCAACAAGCAAGCTCATTTCATTCCGGTTCACAAAACCATAAAGGCAGATCATATGGCTAAGCTTTTCATGGCACAGATCTTTAAGCACCATCGTATGCCTAACTCCATTGTCAGTAATCAAGATCCCAGAATGACCAGTCTATTCTGAAGAGCTTTATTTGATAATATGGGAACGAATTTGAATTTTTCTTCTTCTTTCCATCCCCAGACAGATGGTTGGTCCAAGTGAAGTAGCAAATTCTACAACATTGGATATGCTGAAATGCTACGTGGGTGACCAAGGTTCAGACTGGGAAAAGTACCTACCATTGGTAAAGTTTGCTTACAATAATACAGTACACAGCTCTACAGGGAAAGCCCCCTTTGAGGTCATTTATGGGAAGGTGATTCTGCCACCTATCCTGAGGACCAAGGATGAAATATTTGCAGCTGATCAGTTTGTGAGAGACCTCCAGACAGCTTACAGCCAAGTCCGGACAGCAATTGATTCTTCTTTTATCAATCTTCAATAAAACATCCTCCTTGTAATAAACTTCTTTTCTTTTTTTATTGGCTGCCTTGGATTGTTGAACCTGGGCCTTCTTAATATGTTCTTTTACCTGCTCAATAACCTGTGACATATCCTCAGCAAACTGGTCAGCAGCAAAAATTCGCTCCCCCAAGTGTGTTATTGGAGTGGGTAAACATTGCCCATAGATGATTTCAAATGGGGCTTTCTTGGTGGAAGTATGTACAGTGTTATTATAAGCAAACTCTAACATGGGTAAGAACTCTGGCCACCTTCTAGGTTGGTCATGGACATAAGCTCGAAGTAAAGTAATTATGGTTTGATTGGCATTCTCACTTTGTCCATCTTCTTGAGGATGGAAGGCTGTAGTGAATTTCAGTTTGGTTCCGAGATTCTCTAATAGAGCTGTCCAAAAGTTGCTAATGAAACGGCCATCATTATCGGATACAATGGATTTTGGTAACCCATGTAACCTGAAGATTTCCCTAATGAATAACCTTGCTGTTTCAGGAGCAGACAACTCTTTTTTACAGGGAATAAAATGAGCTTGTTTACTCAGCCTATCTATAACAGTGAAAATCTGCTTAAACTGACCAACCTTGGGGAAACCAGACACAAAATCCATTGTAATGTGTTCACCTTTCCGAAGGAATAGGCAAAGGCTGCAAAAGACCAGCAATCTTACTTGTGTCAGATTTAATGCGCTGACATACGTCACATTGTTGAACAAAGGTCGAAACTTCTTTGCGAAGTTTAGGCCAATGGAAGTATCTCTCAATATTGTCAATGGTCCCTCTAATGCCTCTATGTCCAAAATATGGACTCGCATGTAACTCACTCATGACTAGATACCGAAATGTTTTGGGTACACATATGGCACGTCCCAAAAATAAGTATCCCTCCACGATGGAATAAGCCTCTAAATCCCCGACCTCATTACGCTGAATCTTCCCATAAATGTCACTACACATCCCTAGGAAGGATCTGAGCTCATGTATGTTTTTGGGTATTGGCCATTCAATTATGGCCTTGACCTTTTTAGGGTCAACCCGAATTCCCTCGGCAGACACAATGTGTCCCAAATACTCTATTTCTGTCTTGAAAAACTCACTCTTCTTGGTATTTAGGAACAATCAATCCTTCCTTAGGAGCTCCATCACCTTAGCAAGGTGATCCTTATGCTCTTCCTCATTCTGGCTGAACACTAAAATGTCATTAAAAAAGACTATGACAAATTTTCCCAAGTAGGGTCGCAAAACCCTTCTCATCAGCCTACTAAAAGTGGCTGGAGCATTAGTTAGGCCAAAAGGCATGACCAAAAACTTATAATGTCCAGTGAGAGTGCGAAAAGCAGTCTTATGTTCATCCCCAGCTTTCATACGAAGTTGATGATAACCAGATTTCAAATCCAATTTGCTAAAAACTTTAGCACCTTTAAGCATATCCAATAAATCATCCACTCTTGGAATCGGATACCGGTTCTTAATCGTAAGTTTATTCAAAGCACGGTAATCTATACACATACGATATGATTCATCCTTCTTCTTAACCAATAATACAGGTGCTCCAAATGGAGAACTGCTTGGTTGAATCAGGCCTTTTTGCAACAGATCTTCAATTTGTTTTTCTACCTCCTCCATTTCTATCCTATTCATCCTATATGGGGCTCTACATGGAGGAGAAGCTCCTGGCTCTAAGTCTATGGCATGATCATCTTCTCTCTCCATGGGCAACTCGAATGAGTCATCTCTTGAAAATCGATCCTCATAAGCTCTAAGGAACTCATTTCTCTTCCGATCTTCTTTTGAGATATAAAGATCTCGTGAATCCCGTATATACACAAGATTACAATCTACCCCTCTTTTTACCAATCTTTTCGCTTGGGTAGGAGTAATCAATGGAATTGTATACACGTTCCGATCCCCTACGATCCTTATGTTTTCATCCTTATGTACAAAGCAACAATGATGAGTATGAGGATGAATAGCAGGGTTAAAATCATACCGCCATGGTTTACCTAGTATCATGTCAACGTCTTGTAAAGGGACTACTAGAAAATCCCTTCGATCTCTATATTTTTGTATACGAAAAGGAATATTTCGTACTATGGATGTGTCTTCTTCATTGTGTCCCCTAAAAGCTCCTGAAAGCGACATGTTTTTTATAGGTTCTGGTTTAAGATGGAGTAATTTTGCCAATCTATCACTTACTAAGTCATAATTACATCCATCATCTAGGAGAACCACTATTCTCTGTCCATTCACGAATCCATACACCTTAAAAAGATCATGAGGCCCAAAGGTATTGGCTGAATGGACAGCATTCACTATTGGCTCAATAGTCACAGTAGATTTCGAGGGTGACAAGGTAGAAGCCTCACCCTCCTGCTTAGATGCCTTGGCTTTCCCTTTTATTGAATTCGTCTTGGCAATCTTAGCTAAGAGAACGGGACACTTATGCCATACGTGCCCTGGCTTATGTTTCTTACAACCGAAACATTTTCCTTCCTTAATCAACTTCCTCTTCTCTTCGTCAGTCATAGAAGGAAATGGCACCCATCCGGGACGTGATTGGCTGTTCACATTCCTTACAAGAGCTTTACCCTTCCCTTTATTAATCTTAAACCGGTTTGGTTTCCTAAAAGTGGGTATATTATTGGTCTTAGATGATGACCCATACTCCTTATTGAAGGGTTTACGAGGATTCAATTTTCTCTCGGCTATTTCAGCCAGCTTAGTGAGGTCCTTAAGCGTGGTCGGGTTAAACATTTCAACCTCGTACCTTACTTTTGGGCTTAAAGCTGCTAAATACTTCTTTCTCCTATCTTCCTCACTCTTTTCAGGTAACTCTAGAGAGAGTTTCCAAAATCTGGCTGTAAAATCTGCATTACTCTCATTATCGAACTGCCTAAACCTCTCCCAACGAAAGGTTAGGTTCTCTTCATGCCTCGGTGGCATGAAAGTGGTTTTCAGTTGCTCCACAAATTTAGCCCATTCATGAATAGGCTCTTTTCCTGTTTGTGACAAGGACCACCACATTAGAGCATCCTTCTGCAGATGCAATGTGGCAAGAGCAAGCTTCTCTTGCTCGGTCTTGTCTTGATGGGCAAAGTATAGCTCAAAATGACAAATCCAATTGAGGATTTTGTCAGCCTCCCTTGCCCCATCATATTTGGGGAACTCAATTCTCTCTCGCAGTTGGAATTTGGACCTCTTAGAAGGGTTACTCAACTCTTCATCCCCGAAGTTCAAAGTCCTCTTAGTCCCTAATCTTGTCATAATGGACTGCTCAATCATATTGCTAAGCTGGAAAACCAGCTTATCAACAGGAGTCTCCTCTCTTCCTCTTGCACTTGGATTAGAATCCATGTGTATTGGGTTTTGAGTTGAAGGCGTGAACTCATCACCTTGTTCTTGGCTGGTCTCATTTCTTCTTTCATTACGAAAGGAGAACTCCGTATCAGGAGGTTCTTGAAGGAGAGACTGCTGTAAATCTATTTGTGGGTTATCATACTCAAGATGTGTATAACTCTCACCTAATCCATCCTCTTCAAGAGGGGGTGAAGGTGTTCTTTCTCTCTCTCCTTGGGGTAATGGAGGAAAAGGAATAAGTTCATTGTTATATGTCCCTTCCCCTTCCATTCTTTCCTTTTAGTAATACAAGAGACAAAATGTCTTGCTGTAATTTCAAAAAAGAAGGTTTATTTTACAGCAAACTTCAAGTGTTGTAGAGGTGGTGGTATTTATCCGACTCCCGCTTCGTTTGTGTTGAGAAGACACTTAAAATGACCTCCTTTCCCTTCTCTTTCAAGCTTTTCTTCTTGTATTTCTGCTGTAAACTGGTACGCTCCGTTTGGGCTACTTGTTTTGAGCGGATTGGAGCTCTAGATACCGTTATAGGGGGTACTTGATGGGTGGATCACTCCCTTAAAATCTTATTCCGATCCGACTTCCCGTTTGGGTAGAACGGGGATCCCTTTTTCTCACGGTTTAAGGGTACATTCACATGGTGGGGGGGGGGGGGAGAAAACCCCGTTCGCCGTTGAAGGCCAGAATTTTTTTCAGAAAAATCCCTTGTCTCACAACCTCGAGATCGGTCAGTCGTGATCCTTTTCCCCCAACCTCTCTTGCGACTTACGTCGTTCGCAACTGTCGCCCTCTTCTCGTCCCGCTCGTGGATCGTCGCCGCTCTGATACCAAATGTGAAGATCCACACTTTTCGAAAATGCAAATGTGTGCAATGCATGCAGAATTTGAATGCCGATTGGCCCTCCAATGGGAAAGAGCGCCCTCGTGAGAGTACTTGTTTCTTTTTCGACCTACATGCAAGGTGGGAGAGAGATGACGGATGAATGCAATGTGGTAGAAAGAATGCAACGTGAGATTCACAATGAAAGGGTGATACCCTTTCATTGATGTCCCTTGAGATCACTCAAGTTCCATCTTCCCATTTACACCTACCCTTAGCCTATGACCCATGCACCTACCATTCAATGCACTCTAATGCACCCTTCCCCTTTCCTATTGCCCCTAGGACCTAGACACGTGTGTGCACATCTTTATTACTAATCATTGGCCAATGTTACATAGTTTTGGCGGTACTATTTACACCGCTTGATCGATCATAAATACAAACATATAACCGCACCATCAAATTGGCGCCTAACAATAATAAAGTTCTAATGACTATTAATTAACTAAATAATCATTTCTCTTGTCATGACAAACAGAAAGTGTATGCAAAATTATCTTCCAGATACTATGGCCCTTTCAGGGTTACAGAAAGAATAAATGAGGTTGCATACAGGTTAGCATTGCCAGAGCATTGGAGGATTCACAATGCATTCCATGTGAGTCTTCTAAAGAAATTCCAGGGGCCAAAGCCTACAGAACCAGTATCAGAGGATCCACCAGAAGTGGATGCGCTGGAGGAGGTCCTTTAGCCAAAGCAAATTGTGTACCATACTGTACACAAAGGCCCTCAAGGCAAGGAGTTTTACAAGTATCTTGTAAAATTCAAGAATAATACGGCATTAGATGCCAAGTGGATGGATGAAGACATGTTGTCTGATCATCCACAGCTTTTGGATGTTTACAAGGAAGCTTTTCAAATGAGGTCGACTGAATAGAAGCCGAGGGGATGTCACCACAATGTAAATATCCTAAGTCAAAGTACAGTTGACCATTTATTTGATTATAATTAAAGAGTTTTCCATCTGGGTTAATTATGGTTAAAGAGTTCTTTTAATGGTCAAAGAATTCACTACGGTCAAAGATACTTGACTCTGGTCAAGTAAGCCTGACTTCAGTCAGGAAGACTTGGTTTATTACCAAGAGGGTTAACTGCGGTTAACCACAAAACCACAGAGCTGACTACGGTCAGAGAATGTTGACTCCGGTCAACGAGACTTGGCATGCGCCAAGAGGGTTAACTACGGTTAACCAAGATGTGCCAACTTCGGTTGGAGAGTTGTGCCAACTTCGATTGGAGAGACTTGACTATAATTAAGGCGCCTCGACCCTTGGTCAAAGCCCCTTAATTATGATCAAGAGCGTTGACTTCGGTCAACCAGAGAATAAATATTTTTTTTTTTATTTGTTATGTGTGCACATGTGTTCAGTGGGGACGCCCACCGTGACTAGAATTAGTCGTGTGTTATTTGCATGCAAAGCGCTAACAATTAATGGGTACCATGGTGGTGTGCTTTAATTAATTGTTGCAGGTACTACGAAGAGTTATTTTCCTAAGCGCTACGAGGGCCTAACAAGAGTCTAGGAGGCGGTTCACGTGACCAAGTGCTTCGAAGACTCCAGAGTTGCCCTTAGTGGCATGTAATTAGGAAAGTAATATAGAAATTCACAAGTGGCTTGTTGCCAAGAAGGAGAGCCTTAGAGCTCATGGAATCATTCATTTGGATTTGTATGAACAGCTTCCACGCTGAACTTGTTGGTAAACTGAAAGAAAAGCATGGAGTGAACACAAACTGAGAATTCTTGCTTATGGAATGAAGAAAGGTGAGGTCCTTAAGTAGGCACCTCTTACATGATCACTGACATCACTGATGACCTCTGAGCTCCACAATCATCTCCTCAATCTGCTCCTAGATTCTCTCAATCATCCTATGTGGCTTCTACCACCACCTAACAGTGCTTATGGGCACCTAACTGTGCCTCTAGCACACACACATAGAAACCAAGGTGTGCCTAGGGCATACACCTTGAGATATCCCAACATACCCCCTCTCAAGGGAATGCCTCAGGCTATGTCAAGGATACAGCTAGCACAAGGTGTCACATGCCATCTCATGGTGGTCATGGATCTATCAATGGCTAGGGTCTCAAGCTAGCAAGGGTTCCCATGGGTGTAAGGTAAACAAAAGGGATACAAAAGACCTTCCAATGGTTATCTCCCCTGCATGTACATGCACACAATGTCTGCAGGAGGTACCATGGAGCAAAAACACATACACATGGCCTACATCATATGGTGACCAGAGGTGTTTACAAAACACACAATAGTTTATTTCATTCATTTTGGAGGACTATCCAGGCTGAGTACCTTGACTCAACAAAAAAGAGAGATCTGGAGCATACATGGAGATGATTCAAAAAGCATAATCTTCATAGGATGCCTCATCTTGTGGAGGCACATCAACTGAAAGTAGATTGGCATTTTCTGACTTTGAAGTTGCTTCCTTTTTTGCTCTACAAAACTTTTCATGATGATTGTTTTTGCCACAGTGTTTGCATGGATTGATCTTGAAGCAGTCTTTTGAGAGGTGATTAGTCTTCCCACAATGATTGCAAGGTGAAAACTTGCCCTTCTGGATTTTTATGGCATAGGCTGTGTCATTGCCTTTCCGGAGTTCCATGTGCCTTTCTTCTTCTTGAAGAGCAGAGATAAGACCTTCAAGATTAGGATTAGGAAGATTTTTCAAAGTGGTAACAACATGATCATAATCTTCAGGCATACTCTTGAGCAACACTGCCATAGCATCATCTGTAGTGATAGGAGAGTTGATAGAAGCAAGTTGAGTCATGAGACTCCGCATATAATTGACATGGGCAGCCAAAGGAGTGCCACTAACCATCTTCAATTCAAAGAAAGCAATCTTAAGTGACAATTTTGAGATGTGAGAGCTAGCACCAAAAATAATGTCAAGCTTCTGCCAAGCTTCTGAAGGAGACTCCAAATCAGAGATGTGATGAATATAGTCATCTCCTAAGGCAAGAGCAATGATGCCATAGGCTTTCTCCTCTCTAGTAGGATCTCTTGCCAGGCGTGTCGGAGCTAAGCATTCTCCAGCATTGGAGGCTGTTGAAGAAGAAGTTGAAGCCGGTTTGACAAGCCCCCAGAGGTTTTTCCTCATTAATGCAAACTTCGCCTTCATCTGCCATGCGTGGAAGCTCTTACCATTGAACTTATCCATATTCGAGATGGTAGCCATGAGAGGATCTAACCCAAAATGGGCAGTGTCTACTCTCTTACAAGGCAAGAAAGAGTTGAAGAGCTTCAAAAAACAAGCATTTAGAGTAGCAAAGGCTTGCAACCAAAATCCATACTACAAATCAATGATGTTTTCACTTGCATGCTTCATAGAGGTGACTAAATGAAAGTATTCCAAGCAAATCCAGGTATAGCAACTTAAAAGAAAGTTGTAGCCATAGTTGTACTCATGCTTTTCAAAACTTTAAAACCTCAGAAATGCTAAAGTAGCATCTAATGTAGCATCACACTCACAACCTTGGCAAAGCTGTCCAAAACAGAGGCCTGAACTTGGAGGGCTTGTATCTCACTCTTCAAAGCAAAGAAAAGAGGGCTTTCTGAAGCAAAAGAAACTCATATACCAGAGAAGATCCAGCACAGAGGTTGGGCGAAATGGCGCGCTGTTTTGCCCAAGGAAGTTGCTGCAAGCTGACCCTGAGTGTTGACGATTTCTCCTTCGTTACTGAACCAAATGAGCTCAAAAATGACTCAAAATGTTCGTCTTGAGGTCGCCCATCTACTCCTAAGAGGGCTCGAGCAATGGCGCAGCAAGCAGGGAGTATTTTGCAACAAAAGAATGACGAAAAAATGCGCTGTTTGGAGAATGGCAGCTTGCAGAGACGTTTTTTTTTCAATTGCTTGCAGGTGGAGGTTCGCCCAAACGAGGGGTATCTCCAGCAGGAAGGGCTTGGAGAATGGCGGAGAACTAAGGGAGACAAGCTTTAGCAAGATTTGGAAAGAAAGAGAAGAAATGGTGAAGATGAAGAAGAAGAAGATGGAGAAGAAGAAGATGATGTGGCACAGGTGGGCTCAAGGAGGATCAAAGTGCTCTGATACCATGTTGGTAAACTGAAAGGAAAGCATGGAGTGAACACAAACTGAGAATTCTTGCTTATGGAATGAAGAAAGGTGAGGTCCTTAAGTTGATCACTGACATCACTGATGACCTCTAAGCTCCACAATCATCTCCTCAATCTACTCCTAGATTCTCTCAATCATCCTATGTGGCTTCTACCACCACCTAACAGTGCTTATGGGCACCTAACTGTTCCTTTAGCACACACACATAGAAACCAAGGTGTGCCTGGGGCATACACCTTGAGATATCCCAACAGAACTCATGAGTTCCTTCTTCTCTCAAGTAATAAAATCCTTCGGGGGGTCCAGCCTGACTGTTGTCCTGGGCCCTAGTGTCTCTGTTGAGAGAGGGAGAGAAATGATAGTGTCTCTGCTGTCTTTTACAAGTGAGGTTTCATATAACCCTCAACAGATCTTCAAACTGCAGACACAAGCCTTACCTTGATTAGCATATATGTTGGAAGCCAAGCAGGCGATGTTGGAATACCAGCCCATGCTATCTGTTAGAATACAATCAAAATAAAGAGTTAGTTTTCTGTTACTTGCATTGCACAAAAGGCACCAAAAGCATAACTTTATAAAAGTAAACCTCCATAGATTCAGAGGAGATGATAGTTAACATTCATATAATTACAAGTAAAATGAGTCTTAAAAAATCCAAAGAGGACAAATGTTTTCGAAAAAATTTATATGTAACTTTACATATCTTTGATGACCGCCATGACCTAGCTCTAAGAAAGAAGACGAAACTAAAATGTTCAAATAGGCTCCATAAGCCAAGTCTTGAACAAACCTTTGCACCTATTCTCAACCTTTTGGTTCAGTGAGCTTTGATTTTAATTGGAAAATCATCTACCACAATCTTGCTTCAGATATGGAGCACTTTATATTTAACACACTTCAAATCAAAATGTTAATGTACAAATGTTGGAAAGTCTAGGTCAATTCCATACTAATTACCAAAAAGAGTTTGTAAGAGCTCAAATTATTGACTCCATTACCTACTGAACTTCCTAAATGTTCCAACAACAAGCTTGAGCTTCCTTGCTACAATAACACATGGCAAAATTTTAAAAACTTATAATGTTTCATAATGAGTGTCAAAAGGCTTAGAAGCCATTAATGATATCCTGCATAGTATAGAGTAGCTGCTTTCGCATCCTCATCAGAACTTTGCTTCTCAAGCATGGAAATATAATCAAATTAGCATACACTAATTAAAGCCCTAAAGAAAATCCTATCTATTTTGGGCCACTTGCTGTACGGCTGCATGAATGGCCATACACACTCTGCCTGCCCACGCACCTCCTCGTTAGCCTTTTCCGCTTTCTCTCTTCTTGTCCCTATACTGGATCGTCCTCTGATACTAAGAAGTTCGAAGCTTTTCAAGAATGCAAATGTGTGCAATGCATGCAGAATTTGAATGCCGATTGGCCCTCCACAATGGGGGAAGAGTGCCCTCGTCAAAGTACTTGTTTTCTGTTTTAACCTATATGCAAGCATGAGAGAGAGATGGCAGATGAAGGCAATGTGATAGACGTCACGTTTGGAAACGTGTTTGCAAACGTTTGGAAAATTTTCCAAATGTGTTCAATTCAAAATTTTCCCCAAGCGCCTGTTTTACCAAAAATTATATGCCTACTATATAAGTACACATTCCTGGCACCTAAAATGCATGATTTCAGGCACTAATAGCACCCAGAACAATGAGGAGCATAAAGGACAACACTACAGCAATCTACTATGTTCATACACTCAGAAGTGAGTCCGGGAAGGCATTTTCCAACAGAGCGTGATGGTGACAGCTCCTTCGATTGTTTTGATGAAAAATAGGGCCCCAAAAAAACGTGTTTTTTATTTCCAAACGTTTGGCAACGTTTGAAAACCTTTCAAAAAATAAAAAACGTGTTTCATTGCAACTATGGTGGTAGAGAGGATGCTACAAATGATCACAATAAGGGGAGTACTCCTTCATCAATGTCCATTGAGATCACTCAAGTTCCATCTTCCCATTTGGACCTACCCTTAGCCTATGACCCTTGTACCTACTATTCAATGCACTCTAATGCACCCTTACCTTTCCTATTCCCCCTAGGACCTAGACCCGTGTGTGCACACTATTTTTAAAAACATTCACCAATGTTACATAGTTTAGCGGTACTATTTACACCACTTGATCGATCATAAATACACAATTTAGCAGTACTATTTACACCGCTTGATCGATCATAAATACAGACATATAACCACACCATCAAATTGCCGCCTAACATAATAATCTTCTAATGACTTAATTAACTAAATAATCATTTCTCTGTCATGACATTTGCTTGGAGCCAAGACAGCGTCAGCTGCCACCTCTGCCCCTTTCTTTCTCCCTTGCTGGCTGCATTTTGACAGCCCCTGAAGGCTTTCTTGGGGTGGATGTACTTTGTGGATCCCTCCTTTTTTCATACCCTACCTTTATCCCTTCTGCCTTTTTTCTTTTTTGCTAGTAGGAGCAGCTCTTGCTTCGTTTTTGGGGGATTGTAATCGTGGTGCTAACTTTTTCTGGTCTTGCTATAGGGGCTCTCATGGCAGCTCCCTCAATTCCCACTTCTTCTCTCTCCCCAGAGGACCAGCAGCACGTGCAAATAGCCATAAGGATAGAACATTGATGGGCCGCATTGTAGGCCTCACACCCACTAGGAGTCAGGTTCAGATTAGATCCAAGCAAGTTTGGCACTAGAGGGTGACCACATCCAGGTCACCATCAATGCAAGAGGGGCCTTTCTTCTCTAGTCGAGTTCCCCAACACTACCCAAGGCCCTAGTGGAGCAGAGTCCTACTTTCCTTGGCCTCCATCTGGTTTTCTTCGTACCATGGTTCCATGGTTTCACATTTGATGACATGGAGATGACACACCACGTGCAACGGTTTCCAGTGACACTTTGCTTCCTAGGGCTTCCGAATAAATAATGTCCCATCTTATCTTCCATTGGAGCCTGTTTCAATACCGTGTTTAAGTCCCTATCTACAGAAGCCTCCTTCCTTGCAAATGATGGGGATCATGGAGTTTCCAATCCCTGTCCTTCTAAAGACCTTGGATAGGAGCGAGTTTAGACAGAATCAAGGTCTCAATCATGCCAAGGCAATGCCTCAAGTGCATACAAATGGGTCACTTGACGAGAGCTTACCCTCACAGTGTAGGTCACCGTAGCCTTGCCCAAGTCAACAACAAGCGAGTCAAGATCATAGACCTCCCCGCTCCAACAGACACCAGAATGAGTCGCAGACCCCTTGGGTTGAACCATCTGAGGGGGGTTGGAGTCACGTGGATGCGAACAACCGAAGATGTCGTGCATGTCAACAAGAATAGGCAACCACAAGACCCCTACCAACCCCCATGCAAGAGGAGCAGACAAAGCAAGCTCCCTCAGGACGACCCTTGACACTTGAGGGAGAGGTCTTCTCTTCTCCCCCCAGCACCTCAGGGTTCCCAACCGGCTCATGAGACTATGAGAAGGCCCATTGCAAGAGAGGTGCCCTCTCCTCCTCCTCCAAGTAACACCATCCAACCCACCCCTCCTACTCGCACCTCTAGATCCTCTTCCCCAACCACCTTCCTCCTCTTCTATCCCTACCCATCCATCCCCTCCTCCCCCGCTGTCCCCCAGCGCAGCTTGTGATCACCCTTACCACTCGCCCCTAGTCATCCCATCCTCCCCTTCTCTGCCTCTTGCAAACTCAACTTCCCCCTCCCCCCTCCCTACTTCTCTCACCTCATACGGTCCATCCTTGCCTAGGTGATCTGTCGGCTCCCTCGTCACAATCCCAACCGCCCATACATCGGTTCAAGGCAGGACTCCCACGATGCCTATGCACATGAGACTCCCCCTATTTTCTCTCAGTCCTCGGGGCCAAAGCCTTGCATAGGGCAACCCCTCTCGAGAGAGTTATGGCTGCCAAGACTATCTTGATGTCCCAAATGATTTACCCATTCCACCGAAGATGTCAGTCTGATACTATAGCCTCAGAGAAGGGGACCTATTGGAGCGGTTGGGAGCCCTTCCCATCCTTTCTAGGGCTTCAATTTCACAACCGCATGAGAGGAGCAATAGACCTCAATTTCTCTTCACCATTATGATGCGCAATCAGATGTTTTGCATGATGAAGGAGCGGGTGGGACAGCAGGGAAAGGAGTTGTGGATCACCCATGGTGACAGTGCCAATTTTCAGCTTGCATTCTCAAGAGATAGGCTTGGGTCTAGCAATCACAGTGATCCGCTTGGGGCCCCAGTAGCAGCTCAGGCAAGTCACACATTGGATGCTCAATTAAAATGCTAGCAACTTGCAAGCTAGGAGTGCATACCTCTTTCCTAATGCAGTAAGCCTTGACGGTAGGCATTGAGCTAGTCGTGCACTGTCGCACAAACATCACCAAACTCCCAGAAATCCACAATTGTCACACACACTTCCACTTACCACATTGTTTGCTCCCCCCCCCCCCAAAAAAATGAGTTGGACCATCGTGAGTTGAAGCATACATGACCAGCCATGTCAGTAGCCGTAACATCTAATACTCCATCAGAAGTTGCAATGCACTTTGGTGAGATGGTTAATAGACATTCTCATTATTCAAGAGCATGTGTTTTCAACTTTAAATATCAAATGGCAACACAATCTCCTCTCGAGGAGAGGTCTGGAGATTTGCTTTGCAAAATTGGACAGGGTCAAGAGCGTTGGCATTCTGATAGCACAAATTTGGCCCCAGACGTGTTGGATCAAGAGAGCTCATTGGACGACAGGTGGTGTTGATTGGCTTGAGGATGGACGACTCCAAGATCCGGATCCTAAACATGTATGCACCCACTTGTTGGCGAAGGGGTGGCTGAAGAGGGAAAAACAAAAAGGGATGAGACGAAAAGGAAAGTGAGCCATGAAATGAAGGGGCAAACCCACATGTAAGGAACAAGGTAGAAGGGCTGAAGGTGACCTCAAGCACCTACCAATCCCCCTCTTCCATAACAACAAGGGGGGTCCTATAGGAGAGGAAAGAGAGGGAAGAGAGACGGAGAGGGGAACGAAGGCAAAGCAATGAGGGAGTTCCATTTCTAATAGTGTGAAAGTCCTGGAGGTAAATTACGAGGGGCAAACACGAATCATTTCAAGGATGTTCTTTGAGAGGTCACTCCAATGCAAGGATCTAGATAAAGGATCTGTGGGAGGGAAGACGCTGTCACGTCGCCACCTGGCTGCTCGTTGGATGAAAGCCAAGCGAGTCGCCCACCTTACACGCACAACTTGTATTTCATGCACAGCAAAATTTGTAGACAACAATTGCATGGAGGGGACCACCCACAATGTTGTTTCAATCTTGGCTCCTGTATAGCAATGCATTCTCTTCTGAGGGAGTCCAAGACGGGACTGCTCCAAGTGAAGCATTACTAGCCAGCTCAAGGATCTTGTATTGACTCAACAAAGGACATTTAGACGGTGACCACTTGGTTTGACCAAAGGACAGCTCACATGCAAGCATCCTTGACTAGGATAGACAATGGGTAGAATACAATCAATCTTCAAGAGTAAAAGTTATGAGTACAAGAAGCCACCAATGCTACTACACCCTAGGATGGCCACCCCCTCATACTTGGTGTCTAAATGACTAATTAGGAAGGCAATTTGCAATCAATAACCTCGACACAGAGGTTAGTTCTACATTAGAGTTAATGTCAAAGCCAAAAAGATTGTAATGCAAAATTTTACATAAAGAGATGATGTCTTAAGGGTATAGGGGATAACTTTTATATCAGTTAGACCACGCCCTCCTAAGTTTTTGCTGAAAAGCCTGATTTTACCCGATGGAGCAAATGGTTAAACGTGCAAACAAGACAAGTTTTTTGATGAAACAAGCATTAAGGACTGCTTCCATACATTACACGTGATGACCTGTTCTATACAGTTTGTGGGACCAGTCCCAATTCTTCCGATCAGGATAACTTCTGAGACAAGAAGACTATTTCTGAACGAATCATGGTCAATAAGAGTTCCATTTAAGGGGGGGGAGTGAGTGGCGGGGGGACGGGGGGTGAAAATACACTGCCATACATTTCGTTAAAGGTAACTAGGAAAGTGAAAAAAGATTATGCTTTGAAACTGGCAATTCATAGCCTGCTTTCATGACAAAATGCATGTTCAAAAGGCGAAGATGCCTTTAAGCTTACCAATGCGTATTCACCAGCTTCAAAGAAACGGATATCCAATACCTGAATAGCAAATCAAAGCATTTTCTTAGCTGAATTCCTCTCTTCTACCAAAACAGCTTGAAAAGCAGGTACATGCGGCAAGCTTACCTCTCCACGGTCCTCGTAGATATAGTCCAATCCCTTAAAATTAGGAGGATGTCCAACGGCTAGATACTGCGAGTCATTAAGTTAATATGAGTAACTCCAGGCAAGGGATGATTGATCGCCACCGTCTCACTTCACGCTACCTAATTCCCCCCCATACGTAAATTTTGATGGCCAGCTACCTCAACGCTGTTCAGATATTTCTCTTTGTCGACTCTGACAAGCTGCCCCTTTTTCACTGCGAAGAGAAAGGATGAAACCCCTCAATACCAGAGTCTTTCCGGCAAGGGAAGAAAAATGCAAGCAAAGATGTAAAGAAAGGAGACGCACTACTAAATGCGGGCTTCTTGGGAGGCGAGGTGGAAGGAGGCTCTCCGGCAGCAGCTGAGGTTGCAGAGATGGTGAAGCGATGTGTGGTGGGGATGGAGGCGATCTGGAAGCGAAAGAGAGGTTGAATTCGAGATGGTGGAACTACCTGATGAGAAGAGAGCAGCGAATTGGTGCACAAGGGATGAGCGAGACGCACAAATGAGGAGTGGAGCATTGGGCAAGGGGACAACGCCATAGCTAATCTCTCGGAGGTTCAATCCGAGCATTAACCAACCTCTTCACAAACCAGTTGGCCTCTTATTAGAGCCACTCCCCATGGCTCTATCCTCACCTCCCCCTCCTTAGCGCTCGTCCCCCCGTCGCTTCCCTCCTCCCACCCCAGTAGCGCACTTCTAGCCGTTCGCTTTGCGGTTCGAACTTCGCTCCACCACATTTGGCTCCATACCAGTAGTGGGAAACAAAGTATCACAGGGCATTCCCACGTAAGGGATATTTACGCCCAAGCTTTGCAGACACGCAAGCAATAGTCTCCTGGCGGGATTTTCGCCTTCCTCTTCTGTTTTCTTGAAGCATCCATTAACATCGAAATTTCGAGTGACAATAAGCGTGAAATTAGGGAAGAGTGGATTTCGGGGGGCTTTGAGCCAATCTGATGTCTTCATTCTGGCGCAACAATCCAATAAATTAGGAAATGTAAAGCATTAAAGTAGCCCATCTTTTCCGTTGTACTGTTCCCACGAGAGGACTGCAACATTTCAGCCGATATTTACGATTCAGCACAAGAATGTGCTCTTATAGCTAAACCTTGGGCTGTTAAGGGAGATGCACTAACAAATCAAATAAAACTATCAACAATGACCTTCAAATTTATAGGACAGATCGTTTAATTCCACACTGCACCCACAGGAGGTCACGTTTCATACTTTCATAGGACTTTAATGGCCTGCTACAAGGGTGCCTCGCTAGGGAGCTCATCATGGTGATGCCTGGCTAGGGAGCTCTTTGCCCCTTTGTGTGAGTAGATAGAGATGGGTCCCAATGTAGCCTGGCCTGCTCATTGTCTTTTTGTTATGTTTTGATCGTGAATCTGGTTAGTCATAAGCTTCACCAATACAATTTCACTCCTCTTGTGGTCTTCAGCAATTTTGACAAGTATCCAAGGTCTTCAATTGGATGCGTTTTGACTAGAATAAAAAATAGTTGTTGGATGCAGTTGTTCATGTCGACATCCTCTGTGTTATAGCAATGTAGCCTTGCCCTTATAACCCCGTGTCTTCATTAACAAGCTTGTTGCACTCTTCTCTACACACAGGGAGATTGCCACACTCTAGTGGTGTGATTTTGGACCGAGCCATCGCCATATCCAAGTCACGGAGGCCCAGGCCCCCAAGACGCCGTGCTCGGCACCCATATCTTCATCGGATCCGTGCCATCATTGCCAAACACCGGAAATGTGTGGCACCGAGTTATGAGATCCTAGAGCTGCCCATGATTGGGATTTTTGACATAAGAAGAGTGCAACCTTTTTATTGATTAGCTTTCTGCCTATGCTGATCAATTGGTACTTTTAGTAAATACTTGCTTGGTATTTCATTAGTTTTGGGTCACTTGTAGTCCCTCTGACTGTAAGTACCTTTAGTAGCTCTCAGCCTTCAGCTTATTTATTTTGTTGTTCTCTTTGATGAGACAACACTAGCAGATGTATCAACTGTTTTAGTCTCATAGGCCGTTTGGCCTTTTAGAGACGTTAATATATATCTATCTATTTATCTATCTACTGGGATTTGTTGTCCTACGTAGGTAACTTCAGGGTGGAGGCCTCACTGGTGATCACCTGCTTCCCCTTTGCTTGGAAGGTTTGTGTGATGGCATCCAAATTGTTGATGGCCTCAGCAAAGTGCCTGATGAATCATAAGGCCACTTCTTGGTCGAAGACTGCATTCCAAGGAAACTCAAAGAAGTCTTAGAGGCCTATAAGATGCAACCAGTTGATGGCTAAAAGTGGCAACCATTAACATGTAGGTGGTGGGTGGATCAAGCCATTCAACTTCTCAATGTTTACCTTCTTCGGTGGTGGCTCTTTGCCCTCAACGCCCTTTCGCTTTGTTGGGTTGACAGCCTTTCGGTCATATATATGAGCATTTTAGAAAATGGAGGTGAAGATGGGAGCTAGGGAGGCGAGAGCATAACTTTTGCAAGAGCTTGACTGAGAAAAGTGAGTCCAAATTTTGTCAAAAGGCTTATTTAGGGTTTCCCCATAGTGTCCCAACCTTGTACCCAAGAGTGGGCTTATTCAATGGGTACTTCAAAGCCCATTGATAAGTCATGATGGTGAACTTGCTGCCCAAGAGATAGTGTTGATCCTTTGTCTGAAAGTAGTCTAAGAACATATGCTTCCCATACACGTACCTGATGATAACCAAAATGCAAATCAATCTTAGAAAAATGTTGTGGACCCTTGAGTTGATCAAACAACTCATCAAGGAGAGGCAAAGGACATTTGTTCTTAATCGTGATCTTGTTAAGACCATGGTAGTCTATGCAAAACCACATAATGGTGAAGCCCAAGGGGACACATTTGGCCATATAAAGCCACTTTTTAGGTAATCTGTCAACTGAAATTCTACCTCCTTGATCATCTCTTTCTAACTCAACCGATAAGGGGGTTTACTTATGGGTTTAGAACCTGGTATAACATCTACACCATGTTCTACCCCACGTGAAGGCAATAAACCTTCAGGTAGCCTTCTTGTACTTTGAAGAGGATAAGAAGCTAGTTGGTCCCTAAGCTCTTTTCACTTTCTTAGACTTTTGTTGAGGTTCTTTTTGTTTTGGGACCTTTGAAACAAATAATCGCCAATCAGGTTAGGTTTTTGTGCATTAGATGCACATTTTCCTTGCCTACTATGTCATTAAGATTTGGGCAAATTTAATTACCTCCTCAAGTGTCTTAGGCTTGCTTTTCTTGACCTAATTTTATAATCAAGATCAAGCCCGTAGATGAATTTGTACAATTTTTAGAAGTCATCGATGCTCATAAGCTTCAAATTGACTTCCCTATATTCATTGATGTACTAAGTTAGTGGTCAATTAGTCACCTTACATTGATCCCAGGCATCCCAATTCCTTCTGACGGAGCAAATTACTTTTTAAAGAGTGCTTTGAACTGTCTCATCAAGTGGGTTTGTCTCACTCTCCATCAAACTCAACCACCACTTTTAAGCCTTGCCCCAAGGGACAAGTTGGCCTCTAAAGCACCCAAGTGTCTTTGTGTTCGAAAAATATGGAGGTCCTGCCCCTTTTGCAATAAATTGGTGACCACATCTTTACTTCTTTCCTTTTCCAAACCATTAAAATTGGGAGGTTTTGAATCCATGGATTTGCTTGGGTGAAAATTTAGTTGCAATGTCTAAATTCATAGAATTGGACAAGCAACATGCAAGTCTAGAGGTCAAAGTTAGTAATATATTGCAGATTCTGACTAATCTTTATAATAATTTAATTTGTAGTCATCAGTCCCACAGCCTAAGTCATCAAGGAGTGTGCTTATCATAGCGCTTGGTGGGAAGCCAGCAATTCTGTCACTTTCTCCCTAATTGTTTTAAGAGGTGGTGGGTCATGTTAGAGCCAAGCAAACCAAACTCCTCCATCATAAAATAAGTGCATGATAATAAAAATAATTGAATTGCAACAATAGAAATAAAAATAATGGAAGCAGAAACCAACTAAGATTCTAGCACCTGGAAATCTCTCCCGCAAACCTAGAAACCATCCCAATTCAGGGACAACAAACTCTACAACCATGAAGTTCCACCCCTCAAGCCGAAGGCTATAGGTTGAAATAAACCACGATCTTCGAGCCAAAGAGCAAAAACTTGCAACGAATAGGTAGCAAACCTTTGCAAAAAAGCAAGTCGACTTTTCTTTTCAAGGCTCATACGGAACCTTTTGGAGGTTGAATACTTACTATAGCAGGTCATTTTTGCATGTGGAGGGATAATGTAGACCCTGTGTTGCTTGAATCAAGTAGTAAATGGCTAGGAGAGTCGAGGCAGGCCTAATATTTGGGGCTAAAGTAGTAAAAACGTACTATCAACAACTAGTTTTCTCCTACTATCATCACTAGGAAACTCTGTTGCATTGTTTGTTGCCTTCAAGGGAAGAGGTGCAATTAGAAAGAGGGCTTCTTGATCATCTTCTAGCATTTTTTCACTTTCTAAAGCTCAGTTTTGGTCACTTTTGCAAAGGAGATATCTATTGGCAAAGGCCTCGGATCAAGAATAAGTAAAAACAAAAAATATAGATCTTGAAGTCCTTTTCAACTGTTGTTCAAAAAGTAGGTCAAAATTTAGCCTTTTACTATGATGCACTACTTGTAGGTATAAAAAGACTACATCTAAAGCTCACTACTACAGTCCTCCTTCTACAAGCCATCGCCCAGCTTTTGGGGGTTGCTTTCCAGCATTTGTGGTGCTTTTTGGTCTTCCTAAAGCAACAAGATAGAAGTATAGTAGTATGATCTACTGCTATGATACCACTATAAGTACACTGACAGGGGAGGAGAACTTAGGATCATTTTGGGTCACCAAACAGTGATCAAGAAATCTAGCCATACATCGCTAATCCCCTATGCACCATGCTACCATGTAATCTCGAGCATGTATGAGCAAGCCTAACTACCATGGTGACTCCCTAGGATGCCCGACTAGTTAACACACTACCACGTAATTCCCAAGTTTACCATTGTTGTAATAATGTATGTCTGCTGGGGATGGTACTTTGTAGAGGGATTAATTTAAGTAAGATCCATGTCCTTGCAAAGTTTTATGTGGCTCATATATGATTGCATGCTAAAAACATTGATTTAAATCATGCATCATACTTAAGTGTATGTGTATGTGTATGTGTCTGATGCATATGATGCTTTGAAGTGTGATAAATTACTTACGATTGTAAAAGGATAACAGTTTGAAGGTTTTATTAACATTAAACATTAATCTATTCAATCTTGAATAAAATGACTTATCACAATGTACTATTCCCTTTATATCATTGATAGTACAAGTCACGCAATCCATATGTGCTTGTAAGAGTTCCCCAAAAAAAGCCAATACTTCGTTAGACTACTGTGGAGCTCAAACTATATAACTATGGTCATAGAAAATATTGTAACAAGATTAAAGCTCCATGTCTTGAGCGTCACTCACGCAATCCATATGTGCTTGTAAGAGTTCCCAAAAAAAAGCCAATACTTTGTTAGGCTATTCTAGAGCTCAAACTATATAACTATAGTCATAGAAAATATTGTAACAAGATTTAAGCTCCATGTCTTGAGCATCACTTTACAACCTAACAAATATGGCTCTAAATTTGGGCTCTCTCCCAATCTTAATCACCTCTTTTCTATTGTACTCTCTCTTGTCCTCTTTCCATGTCCTCTCATGAGCGCACTTTCTAAATCTCCTTTTACCTTGTACTACTAATAAATTTGTACTTCATTACAACTACAAAAGTTCAATGCTATTTATGAAATCCTATGTATTTTCAGATGTGTAATAGAGCTTCATGATTGCAAACTTTTCAATCTACTCAAGTCTTCTAACTTCATCTCCTAGAATTAGTTCTGTATCCAGACTCAAATTTATGCACCTTGATCTAGAGGCAATCTTGCAAACGACCTCCAAATTTTGAAGCTCTATCTCACAAGATTAATTTTTAGCTTGGTGTTCATGAATTCAACCTCATTTGTATTCCTATTGTTTCCCTCTAAAATTCCAAGCCTTTGTTCTCAGCTTAATGGGCCTCTCTTTGCTTATGGACAATATTGTATATAGAGACAATCTAATGCTTAAAATTCCAAATGCTTGATGCTAGGATGGTCATCTCAACCGCTATCAAATACAAATAATGTCAATTGTAGTTCATGCCATTGAGACAATTATTTTTTGATTTTTTCAAACCAAGTGTGTGAATTCTTTCAAAAGGAACCTAGTGACCTTCTCTTACCTCTTGTAGAGTTATTTAGGTAAACTATGTAGTAAGGGAAGGGCATGGTTCTATTTCTCATATGGTTAGAACGTTCGGTGGATGTTCAAATTGTTATAATTTAGAAAGAAGTTAGGAGAATATGTTCCCTCATAGTGGTTAAGTTTTGTGTATAAGATTAGGAGAATATGTTCCCTCATAGGAGTTAGGAGAATATGTTCCCTCATAGTGGTTAAGTTTTGTGTATAAGAATATGTTTGAAAGAAGTTAGGAGAATACGTTCCCTCATAGTGGTTAAGTTTTGTGTATAAGTTCACAAGAGTAGACTTTAAAAGCTCTTCAAAAGGTGCTTACTATATAGAGATTACATCGTGTATCTTGCTTGGCACAATGTGAAAGCATGTCAAGATTTGATTAGTTGTATGTCAAGATTGACACAATGTGAGTGCAATTTTATTAGTGGATATAAACTAGAGAAAATAAAAATCTAACATACAAATCTACTAATACAACTGATGGCGAGTGTTGTCCAGCTATGCACTCTCACTTTAGAGCTTATAAGTGATTTGGATAGATGCTAGATAGAGTACTATGAGCACTGAAGATTGAAGTGTCTCAAGAGAAGAGGGGTGACTATTACATAGTGTGCCATGCTGCAGGGCTGTCAGACTAGCTAAGTATAGATCCTTTAGAAGTCATATTGTCAAGCCAACTACAAATCATATACAAGTTGTACCATTGGTCTAGGGTCCTTTGAGCTATGTCATACCTTGGACTGTGGGGATTGTTGCCCTCAAACCCCCATACTACTTGGGGGTGCTAACAGCCTCCCAAGAGCTTGGTATCAAGCTCTACCGCACTTGACTAAAAGCTCAATTCCACATAGGCCATCTCCTAACCACAAGACTCCTCACAATGCCTAAACTGAGGGCCCTCCCGATATCCAATGCCCATCATAGCTTCTCCTCATATGGGGGACTCAAAACATTGGGCACTCAAAACAGTGGTGGGTAGCTTACATGAGTGGTGGACATTCAGCTAACTCTAACCTCTGTGTGTGTGTGTGTGTGTTCATCCTATATTTCTATTCTATCCATTCTTCTCAAAATCAAATATAAATAAAAGCAGTTCAATTCCATAACAAATTAGATCAAAGGAGCCATCATATCATTGCATTCAAAGATTTTGTTATAATAAGTCACACCCTTACATCATTCTCATAAACATTCCACTACTATTGGTGTCATAACATTCTCCATCGTAAAACAAAATAAGACAAAAGTCTTGAGAATCAAAGTCGCATTCTATCCAAGATTGTCTTAGTCAAACCTTCCTTGCTAACAAAGGAGAGAAAAACTGGTATAAAAAGATACACCCACCTTTTATAAACTGTGATACTCCTGTGATACCAAGAAGTTCCATATATATATCGCTACAATATAATTGGTAATGACAATTTTCTTGAAAACATCACATATTTCAACACCCAAATCAAAGTTACCACTAAGGGTTTCATCAATGTCTCTTCAAAATCCACTAGAGTGGTTGGGAGTTCCACATGAGAAAATGAACTCCCTCCAAAATTTTGGTGCTGCCATAAGGATCCTCCATGAAGGATGGTATATTCCATATACTCCAAAGTAAGTTCCTCATTTGCCAACATTAATCATCCCACCAATAACATAATGCCAAAGATATTAATCTACAAACCTGGCTGAGACGTGCACCAACTCACCTGGCACCATCACAGCAAAGAGATAGTTAGAACATTATATTTTTTTTGTGGAAACCAGGTCTCATTGCTGCCAGTGCATGGTTCTTATCCTTATCACTTAGCTTTGATTAACAGAAATAATAGATTGGAATTTCATGCTTAAGAATTATTCAAAGGTTGGCTTACATTTCATCTTAATATGATCCTTTTTTAATATAAACCAGAATGGTATAGAGTTCTTAAAAGCATTAGAAATCTGTCATCCATAATGATTAAAAAGCTATCCAAAATGCTACTCTTAGTGTAATAAAGTGTAGTAAAGTCCTTAACAGGATTGAAACGATTCTCTGCGTAAGGCCCATCTCTTAAATATATATAAACTTTATCAAAAAGTTTAATACACCATACTATCCCTATCATTCCATTTCTGCATCTCCCTAAAGTTCTGTCAAATTTGAATATACAACACTTTGCCTTTGAGATGGTCCTTGGGAGTTTCATCGAAAGCATGGCAATCTTATACATATAATGGTCAGAAGACTGTCAGAAATGATCTTCATGTAAACTTCATTACCTGTTGTTAAAAATGATAATGTCAAAGACTTCCTGATTAGGAAACTATTAGAAGTGCTAATATGTTAACTTTTATTATTTTCTATCAACAATAAAAAGGTTCTTAAAATCTCAAAAATTTTATTTTTTGCAATAATGTCTCTTTTTCTTTGAGGTCACTTCCCCTTATATAAAGTCATTTATTACATAAATCATGGCAAAACTATTAGATCCAAGGCAATCAAGAAAATGCCATGTGGGGATCTCCTGATCATAGTAGGGTTTCCTACCATCTAGTTGAACAAAATCCATATGTTCCTTCATGCAAAAGACTTAGATGATCATATCTTTCTTAGTAATAACTAGAGTTATGTCCTCTAGTTGTATGTCTATACAAGGACTCTGCTTATGAAGGACTGCATATTCAACTTTTCCTGCCAAGATTATCAATAAACCCGGAATGATACCACAATAAAGAAAGGTGTAAGTCCAAAAAATCTTTTTCTTTTCATATTAGACACATAAAAATACAAGAAGGATGGCCCAAATACTTCTACTAAGGTATCTTTGATCTCATTTTTTCCTCCATGTCGTATCTTCTTGACTTTGGGCTAGGATGTCTCATGTTAAAACATAAGAGATCGTGAGTTGACCAGTGAACTGCTAGGTCAAACCAACTAGAAAAGTTGCATAGATAAACGAACCAATTTCAAGACGGCTTCATGTATAACTATGTCCGTTAATAGCAATCAATATACACCAATTTCCCATCTGATTTTCTTACGAAACACTTAGTACTTGTCATTTCTACGATACACGTATTCTAGTGTTGGTACATGTTCTACAAGCTTGTCTGTAGATCTAGGGCAGTCCTTGGGAGTGGGAAAGCACTGACCGATCAATGTATCATCAATGTTATCCGCACCTGATATGCCTCTCGTTTGCCTACTGGCCTTCTTTTATTCATGAACATTGGTTGCTATCTCTAATTACTGGTTGGGAACTTCTCATTGAGAAACACGTCACGTTCCCCTCCTAAGGCAAGTTCTCCATTCACTATAGCATTACATGAAAGGGGCCGTGCTACTTTACAACATTCATGCACCAATTACTCCAAGCATCACTTTGAGTTAAAGATACAGTGCAATGCTACTCGTAGACAAGGGACATTGAGCTAAACATTGAATTTGACCATGTAGGACATCAACCAGGTAGCTGTGATAACTACTCTTTTGGTTCGTCATCCTCCTATCTGCTCTTAGAGCAATGGCACCCTTACCTTGCAAATCTGCATGTTAGGAGTGATTCGGTATATCCAACGCTTAACATAGTAATGGAAGGCTAGACCAAGTAGGATACGTTCTACTCCTTGAGAGATTTTCCTCTCCCAGTCTATAGACCAGACATCCAAAGCTTCTTTTTTCTTCTTCCTCTCAATCCCTAGAACTTGCAGCAAGGAGAACATGATTAAACAAGTTGCACTCAACTAAAATGATTCGTGTCTACTACAGGAGGGGTTGAAAGTGACAAGTGGTAAGTGCATTAGCCTATCATTCAAGTGGACCATACTCTTTACTATTCAAACAATCAATCTGACACAAAAAAAGTGCTATGGTGTTCTCATCTCGTTCAAATGGTGTGTCTCCATGTGCGAAGCATCCATGCACCCACAGTCAAGTATTGCTATTCACTTCGATGCCTCACCAACTTCTACATGCAGAAGCGATTCTTTCATGGGGAGAAGGAGAAAGGACCACAAGTAAAAGTGCAGGAGGGAGAAATATGGAGGGGTGGAGAACTCCATCATGTGTACATTGTCCATCCAGGAGGCTGTTTGTTGCATTATTGCATCCGGCAGGGAATGTAAGAAGTTAGTTTATTGGGCCCCGTGCAGGACTCCTCTCCATCTCATGGTAGCCTCTACCTCAAAGTGTAAGCTGCTTCACACTTAGAATTCTCCTATGCTAATCTCCTGATCGCCTTCCATTTCCACGCTAATTTCCTTCCTTCTTCCTAGGGAAGATGTGATGAGCTATCCTAGCCTTAATGGGGCATGCTTCCCATTTCAAGTCTTCAATTACTATGTTGCGGTCCACACTCCTCGCCACCCACTATTCTGCATGGTGCCATTCAGGTCTCCTTAATATACATGGGAATCCACTTGCATTCCTCATGTTACCTTCCTTTATCCAAGGGGCTCTTCTATGCACCAATAGAGGTCCCTAGGGGTGATGCTCATGGTCTCTTGTCCTTATTAATGTCAGGGTCAGAGTCACATATTGTCTTTTACTTTCTCATTCTCTACCCCTTGCTATTATTAGCATGGTCAAAATTTCCTTCCCTTACTATACACATAAATGGCCTTTTCCTCTTTTTTCTAATCCATATCTCACGGCCTTTTCCACTTATATTATCATCAATACATTCAAATCGTAGTATAAGAGTCTTCTACTATAGAGAAAAGTATGTGTAACCCACCAATATGGTGGGGTGCCTTATATGGGCTAGCTCCTTCCATTACCTTTTATTAAGCATATCAAAGGGAAAATTAAGGGATAAAAGGCTACCCAGGGTGTATTAATCCAATAGAATAAAGAGTTGTTGAGTAGAGGGATGTCCCTTGGTGGATAAGACTCCCATCTAATGTGTATAGTAGTACTCATATTTATGGAGGATATGTTAGGTATTCAATGTCGATGGTCCTAGTGGAAGTAGTCTTCTACAATCTCTAGTCAAGGATTATAAGAAGGTCCATATAATATCATGTAAACAGTTGTAGGCACTATTTACAAGCTATGGTCTCCTCATTTTTCATTTCCTGATTGTCATGAAAACATTTTTAAATCATATATATTGAAAATAACCAAGTCCTTTCTCTTTTAGGAGCATGTCTCTAGTATCTAATTCAATTCTAATATCACTAGTGTGTACCCTTCCCATCTAACTGTGCCATGTCTATTGAGGACATTGAAGGTTCTTAAATTGGCACTTGAATACAGAACTAGTCATGGGGAGGGTGAAGTATTCTATCTCTCTTTCACAATACCCATCATAAAGAACAAGTATGCCTCTCTAAGTACCTCTCTTGAGCCAATTTATATTTCTAAACACTACTCATAAACTAAGTTTTTATATCTTAGGGGATAGCCTTGAAGGGTCTCTAATATACAATCCTTTTAGTTCGTTTATATATCAACTTGGGATATTCTTTGATATGTCCAGAGTTGGTCCTGTTTCTTAATCCCATTAATCCATGGTTTTGATACATCTTCAATGTGTATCCCCATGGAGTATTGTCAACTCCCTATATATATATATTGATTGTCAAGGGTAAATTGTATGGTACATAAGTAATGATAAGTCCCTCTTAAGGGGGCAAGCAAATTTTTCCTTCACATGCATAGGGTAAAGGACCCCTTCATTTTTCTCATATGAGCATACATCTAGTAACTCGTCTACTTATATATATGTCGGTGATGTTTAATCCAAATACCATATTATGCCATACTCTACATGGGTTGTCATAGGTCCAAAAAGTGGCATTGAATAGATGTCCATGTGTGTGTGTGTGTGTGGAAAACTTGACAACACCCCTTTGCATAGTGAAAAGACAAAAGAGCAAAGCTAGACAATGGAATAGGACTAATTGCATTAAAGAAAAATTTTGTACAAGTTGGTGAATCCTTGTTTATAAAGGACTAGTAGTGGGCCATTTTGTAGAAATGACTGTGGAAACTATATATAAGTTGAGCTTGGATAAGTCCTGGCAAGTGTCAATTTTATTGAAGAGGGGAGTTTGCCTACCTGTCACCATCCAACAAGCAAAACGATGAGAACCAATTTTAACTTTAGTTGGGAAGACAGGTGTCATAAAAACACCCCTCCTTTGTTATTGAAGTCACAATAAAAATTAACACTTGGCCATACACTTATCAAGCTTAATGTAAATACAAGATTATTTGGCTAGAAGATTGAGTAGTGATGCTAGAAGGTATAGTTATTAAACAACCAAGCCAAAATGAGTTTTAAAATAGAGGGAGATTTAATACAAATTAATAGAAATAAAAGGGGGAAAAGGGAGAATTAATGTAAAAATAATGGGGGGGGGAAGGGGGGAATTAATGTAAAAAGATGTGGAGGGAAATCGAACTAATGAATATGGAAGTGTGAGCTACAGATGAAGGAAAGGGGTCTCCATTGCTTCTCACTTGAATGAATTCAATATTATTTTCAGCCAGCTTCAGGCTCAAAAGATGAATTTTGATGTGGAGACTAAGGCAATATTCCTCTTGTGTTCATTGCCATCCTCATGCGATACCTTCTGTACAACTGTCAGTAACTTTGCACCTGGTGGATTACTGAAGTTTGATGATGTTGTGGGTAGCTTGTTGGCTGAGGATGTTAAAAAAAGTCTATGGCAACAAGCAAGATGCATACTTAAATGTGCAAAGGGGCAGATCACAGTTCAGGGGGAAGTCCCAAGAAAGAGGGAAGTCTCGTAGGAAATCCAAGGCATGGAACATTAAGTGTTACCACTGTGGCAAGAAGGGCCACATGAAAAAGGATTGCTACAAGCTGAAAAGAGAGCAAAACGATAAGAAAAAGAATGCAAATTGGGGTTCATCAAATAAGAAGGAAGAGAGTCCAAGGGAGGACAAAGGAAAAATGAAGATCGAGGAGATTAATGCAGTCATCACTCATAATAGTGACAATGACATTCTCTTCATGTCTAGTCTACCTGTGCAAACTTGTTTACCACTTCAGATGATGCATATTCCCAGGATTGGATTTTGGATTTTGGTGCTTCATTCCATGTCACTTCCCATATGGAATGTTTCTCCACTTATGACAGTGGAAAGCTACGTCATGTGCATCTTGGAAATAACTATGCATGTGACATAGTGGAAGCAGGTGACATAAATTTTTCTTTTGCAAATGGGTCTGCATTTGTTTTGAAAAATGTGAGACATGTGCCTAAGCTGACCAAGAGTCTCATTTCCATGGGTCAGCTAGATGATGATGGTTTTCAAACCACTTTTGGCTTTCAAAGATGGAAAATTCAGAAGGGCTCTATGGTTTTGGCCAAGGGGTGCCAAGTGTGGGACTTTGTATCCCTTACATGTATCAGGGGTGTCTGATCATGTTGTTGCAATAACTGAGTAGCCAAGTACTTCTTTGTGGCATTGCATGTTGGGGCACATGAGCCAAAATGGAATGAAACTCTTATGCCGTTTGGGTTATGTACCGCATTTGAGTTTTTTCTCATTTTGGATTTTGTGAGTACTGTCTCTATGGGAAGTAGACTAAATCAGCCTATAAAAGAAGGGGAAAGAAAGAGCCTAAAAATCTTGGTCTAGTGCATTGATATGTAGGTGGTCCCATGCCTCCACGGTCATTAGCTGGGGCTGAATACTATGTGATATTGATTGATGATGCAACTAGGAAAGTGTGGGCTTATGCTACATCTTGGAAGAGTGATGTGTTCCAAGTATTTCAAAAATGGCTGGATTTTGTTGAAAATCAGTTAGATAGAACGGTTAAATGCCTATGGACTGACAATGGTGGAGAGTATTCTCTCATGACTTTTAGCATTTTTGTGATACACGTGGGATCAAGAGGGAGCTCACATCCCCTCATACTCTAGAACAAAATCTAGTTGCAGAACATATGCAGTTGGTGCAGTACTTATGCAGCAAAAAACACCAAAATGGTTTAGACCAGTTTACTATGCCAGTAGAATTTTAACCAAGCATGAGAGAAACTATGCAATCACAGAAAGAGAAGCACTTGGAATGATCTATGTATTGCACAAATTCAAACATTATTTATTGGATGCGGAGTTGAGAAATGAGAAGAGACTCATGTTGCTATCACTTCTCGATGCTAACAAGAGAATGAGGGAGATGTATTTTATGCCTGCAGGAGATAATGAGTATAGAGGGTAAGTGCTTCATGCCAGTCCTATATTTTCTCATGATGGTATGTGCTTAGTTGGATTTCTTTCTTTGATGTGTTAGTTTGATTTCTTTCCAAGTAGGTGGTTATATTGTGAATGACGTTGCTCTTGGTTTTGACTTGACCTCTATTCCTACCATCGTTAAGGTTCAAACTAGGCATCATGGCACTTCAAGAGATTCACAGGCATTAGAAGCATGTCAAGCTCCTCATCCCAAAGGCGAGATTTGCTGCCAGAGTTGTTTGTGAGGTCATGCAAGACATCAATTAAGGCTCTACAAATAGGTGGTATGGTAGAGGGTGTCTGATAGGGATGGGGGTGTCCCCTTGTCGTATTTTGGTTTTTGAAAACTTCAAAAACAAGTTCAATTGCAATAATTTGCTGCTGCAAGAAAATTATTCTGTTTAGCTCCTACATTGATATGCCTTGAGTGCATTGCACAGCAATGCCTGTAATCCCATTGAATATGTCCAAAAGATACTATGCATTCTATTGGTGACAAGTTTCTCTCATAACTATTAGGTGAAATGTATAGCTTTTTGAAGATAGGAGACCTGGTCATGGTGGATGGCAGAGAGGCCAAAATGCAAACAGCAATGTTGAATGCTACTACTGTGGTAAAATGGGTCATATGGTTAAAAACTGCTATAAAAAGCAGAATGACATCATGACTGGAAAATTGCAGTAAGGCAATTATGCATCCTCTAGTAGACAAGGTGATGACAGAAATGAGCATTTGTTTATGGTGCAGCACATGACCAATTCAGTGACAAGTGCAAAAGAAAGCAATGATGTGTGGTATGTTGACTTAGGTGCGTCAAACCACATGACAGGTCATGCAAAATGGATGTAGGATGTAAGGAAAATGGAAAGACCAGGATTTGTGGAGACTGGTGATGATACTGCACATCCTATTGTGCAGATTGGTAAAATTCCTTTGTCTATGTAGGATGGGAAAAAGTAATACCTATATGATGTATTTCATGTCCCGAATATCACCAAGAACCTGGTTTTTGTTGGTCAAATGGTTGAGCAGGGCTTGTAGGTCAAATTTAATCCTCATGGATGATGCTTTGTTGAGGTTATGAAAAATAAAGGTCGCTTGATAGCAAAAGGGAAGAAGAACGGCAGGATGTTTACGTTGGATGCGGACATGCCTGAATTGAGTGTAGCAATGTTCGCACATGGGACCGGTGTAGTTGCAGATATTAATATCTGGCATAAACGCATTGGTCATGTTAATGTACAGCGACTTAAATTAATGCAAGCCCAAAATATTATTGCAGGATTGCCTAAGTTCAAGGTTGCAGAAATGCATAAGGTATGTGAAGCCTATCAATTTGGAAAACAGGCAAGGAAACCATTTCCTAGACATGTTCAAGAGAGTAAGAGGCCATCGGAATTAATCCACTCTAATGTGTGGACTACTAAAGCTGCATCTATTGGAGGCTGTCATTATTTTGTCACTTTTATTGATGACAATAGCAGAAAAGTTTGGGTGTATTTTATGAAAAAGAAAAGTGAAGTGTTTGGGCATTTTAAAGCTTTTAAAGGTATGGTTGAGAAAGAAATAGGCCTGCAAATAAAATGCCTAAGGTCAGATGGAGGGGGAGAGTACTGCTCAAATGAGTTTGCAAGGTTCTTGCAGGAGCATGGCATAAAGCAGCAATATTCATGCAGTCATACCCCACAGCAAAATGGACTTGCAGAAAGGAAAAACAGGCATATTGGAGAGGTATCTGGTGCCATGCTAAACGAAAAAGACCTGCTAGATTATTTTTGGGCTGAAGCAGTTGCTACAGCAGTCCACATAATGAACAGGACTCCCACTACAGCAATACATGGCATGATGCCAGAGGAGAGGTATACTAGTAGGAAACCAGATATTTCTCATTTGAAAGTTTTTGGTTGCATTGCCTATGTTCATGTGCCAGATGAGTTGAGATCCAAGTTGGATCCAAAAGCTGAGAAGTGCATCTTTATTGGTTATTCTCTACAGCAGAAAGGGTATAGATGCTATAACCCTTCTACTCGTAAGTTTACAATGAGCAGAGATTTTGTTTTTGATGAGATGAGCAGCTGGTATAAACCAGTAAATGTGATTGATGATGTAGATGCACAAAATGGTAATGCTGCATGGAATTCACAGCAGCAATCACAAAATATTAGTGGACCTGTAGTGTCCTCTAGCAGTGGTTCACATACTTCGCCATGGACAGGCAGATTGAGATTAGGAGGATCTCCTCAAAGCAATGCAAATAGTGGTATGCAAGTATCACAAAAAGGAAAAGAGAAAGTAGATCGGCCCATGTTTGATGTGAATGCAGGTCACTCTTATGTGAATGGTGAATCCAGTGGCTCAGAATAGAGCCTTGATGATGAGTTGGGTATTCCTTCTGTTGTTACACCTGGAGTAAGGAAGACAAGGCACCTAGTAGTGAGCCTATTTTGCGCAGGTCTACTAGAGTTAAGTATCCTATGGATAGGCTGAAATATGATGGATTTACAACCATTTACTATGCCTATATGGTCAAAGTGATACATGAACCAGAACCCACTTCTTTTGAGCAAGTCATGGGAAAAGAAAAATGGGAGAAAGCCATGGATGAAGAAATGGATGCCTTGGAAGCAAATGCTACATGGGAATTGGTGCCTTTGCCTAAAGACAAGAATACAATTGGCTACAAGTGGGTTTATAAGGTGAAGCACAATGTAGATGGTTCTGTGAATAAATACAAGGCAAGATTAGTTGTCAAGGGGTACGCACAGATATATGGCATTGATTATGAGAAAACATTCAGTCCGGTTGCAAGGATGGCAACCGTAAGAGCAGTCATTGCTATGGTTGCATCAAAGGGATGGCCTTTACATCAGATGGATGTAAAGAATGCCTTCTTGCATGGTGATTTACAAGAAGAGGTCTATATGGAGCAGCCACCAGGTTATGTGCATGCTGTTCATCCTGAGTTTGTTTGCAGGTTGAAGAAAGCCTTGTATGGCTTGAAGCAAGTACCCAGAGCATGGTCTGGCAAGATAGGATAGTATCTTGTCACTATTGGCTTTCAGATTTCTAAGGCAGATTTCTCACTTTATGTGAGAAAAACAGAGAAGGGCATTATGCTGCTTGTCATTTAGGTTGATGATTTGATCATCACAGGTGATAGTGATGAAGATATCCTTCATGTGAAAATGCTATTGAAGCAGAAGTTTGAGATGAAGGATTTGGGAGAGTTGCATTACTTCTTGGGCATTAAGGTGATTAGATCCACAAGTGGGATATGGCTCTTGCAGAGGCAGTATGGTTTGGACATGCTGTCGAAATATGGGATGACAGGTTGTAAGCCTATTTTAGTTCCTTTGGAGCAGAATGTGAAGTTGAGCGCAGATGCATGTGAGCTTCTGGAAGACCCTACTATGTACAGACGCATAGTAAGAAGTTTGATTTATATGAGTATTACCAGGTTAGATTTGAGCTATGCTATTGGGTTGGTAAGTCAATTTATGCAAGCTCCAAGGAAATCACATTTGGATGCGCCTAGACGCATACTGAGGTATGTGATGTCCACATTGCAGTATGGACTATTTTATGAGACTAGGGTTCAGATACAGTTGCATGGATACACTGATGCTGATTGGGCTGGTAGTATTTTTGATAGACGATCTACTAGTGGATATGTGTTCTCTTTTGGGAGTGCTGTAGTCACTTGGAGCAGCAAGAAATAGCCTACAGTTGCCTTGTCGAGCACAGAGGCTGAGTACAGGGGTGTAACAATGGCTGCATGTGAGGTAGCTTGGTTGCGTAAGCTACTTTATGATATGCATCAGTCTATAGATGGGCCAGTTGTCATTTATTGTGACAACATGAGCAATATACACTTGGCAAATAACCCAGTCTATCATGCTAGAACAAAGCACATTGAGGTGCATTATCACTATGTGCGGGAGAAGGTTCTAGTAGGTTTTATTAATCTAGTTTATGTCAGCACAGAGGATCAGGTAGCTGACATATTCACGAAGGCGTTGGGCACAGAGAAGCTGCAAAAGTTCAGAGACTTGCTTGGTGTGTAGGAATTGGGATTGAACTCCAGGGGGAGTGTTGAGATATCGAGCTCCACTCGTGATATGCTAGGGTGACCATTGTGCATTTATGTCACCGACTTGTTAGCTGTAGATGCGGTTGGTACACCACCCATGAATAATAGCTGGATGACAGCTATCCTTATGTACTCTAGTTAGTGGCTCAATTAGTATGCCACCTTAGTTAGCTGAGTTTGGTTTGAGACCCACATATAGGGTTCACCTACTATTCCTTTTGTACTAAGAGAGAGTTCTTTTGGCTTTCACAACTAAGAAGGGAAAAACTTTTTTCAAGCTCCACCTTTGTGTGTATTTCCCCATTTTGTATGTGAGAAAGCTGCAAGTGAGACTCCTTACTTCTCTCCCACTCTCTTCACAAAGCGTATAGAGCTTCCCAAGGTTCATACAGATGATAACCCTATAGATATGCCAACGAAGAGTCTACCTAGTCAGCGATTTGAGTATTGTCATGTATTGATGGGCATTGGATAGTATGTCCACTGGTTGTTCTCGCTTAAAGGCACATTGTCCTTTAAGTGGGACGTTGTGGGGGTTAAAGGCCAATGTACCTTAACCCCAGTTATGTACAATACTCAAACACACATATATATGGATGACATAGAAGACTAGGGTGTTCTGCACCCACCAAAATTTGTGTGACTCTCTCTTTTGACTCTCCCTCTCTCTCACCTTCTTCTATTCTGCTTCCATTGTTGAGATCTCTCAAGGAGGACATAAAGTTCCTCTAGTAGCCACTTTATTGCCATATGGCATAATATTATCTACACCCTATGTGCCATTTGGGAGCACAGGACTTTGGATTCAAAAGCGACCATCGAAAGGCAGAATTGTTTCTATAAGGCATGGCCTACATGCATATTCTTTATCCTCACCACAAGAGCTATTCGCTAGATGTATAAAATGGAACCTTGGTTGTTAGCCTCTATGGTTTCGTTTGGTGACAACCAAGTTTTGTTTATTTCCCATGGTTAGCACCTTTTGGTCTTGCTAATTTGTTTGGTGGTTATTTCAAAGCATTGATAGAATTTACCTTTTCTCTTGTTTCTTTAAAAAACGTATTTGATTTTGAATGGACTACTACTAAATTTGACTTGGCAATGAAAGAGATAGCTACTAGTAGGCAATAGGAAGCATTTGTAGTTGAGCATGGGGAAATACCATATCAACTTGTGAGAATCTAAATCTAGTTTATGCACTACCTATATGATCTCTCCATGTAGCCTACTAGCAATGAAGGTTTTGAATTCAAGTTTCCCTTTTGCATGAAACTTTGAAGCTATCTCTTTGGCCTTAACTTAGTTGGAGTATAGCACATTTTTGCCTAAGAAAAATCAATTGAATGTCTCAATTGTGAAATAAAGGCCTTTCACCTTAGCTTAAATTGTATGCATGGAATAATTTCTTCATATTAAGGGCCTTTAGAATAGATATATGGGAAGTATAGAAGAGAAAACTAACGGAGGAAATAGGTAAGACCCATTTAGGAGGTTGAACTTCTCACTTTAAATAGCTATACATGAAGCTTACACATGCATGGGTTTTGACATCATGCGAGTAAGTTTTTATGATAGTTTGGGAGTTTTGCGAGTTTTCTCTATGTTAGGTTTATAGCTAGTGGCTAGCTTAATCCTTGCATATAATAGAGTAAATTTAATTAGTAAAACTCTAAATGGAAACCATAGTATTATTAGGTGATAAATTGTATTTCTCATGATTATTGCATGCAATAAAGTTTTGAAACAACAAAAAAAAAGCCATTCTTAGTGTGAAATAAGAAACCTCCCAACAAACTTAATGGTTCAAGAAAGACAAAGTATCTGAGTGCTATTGCAACACTACATGGAAAAGCCTAGACAATGTCCATGTCTACTCCAATAGTTCATCTTCAAAATCATTATCCCCCAATGCAATCTCCTCTAAAAACACTTAACAATTTCTCTTCTTTGCCAACAGTGTAACATCTACTTCAGGTATGTAACATTGGTACCCGTTTTAAGATTCCCTAAGAAAATTTATTAAAATTATTACTTTTTAAATAAGGTCATATTTTGCATAGTGAAATTTTCAAAACTTTTAAAATCCTATCAATTTTGGTACAATATGTGTTTGTGCAAGCCATTAAAGCTTAAGATTGTCCATAAGAAGGGGATGTTAAATTACGCAATGCAGTGGAAGAGAAACTGAAAAAAGAATAGAGAGTACACAGCAAACTGGAAATGAACAAAATTTTCCTTCAATACTGATGTAGTACAGATGATGGCTCCATCCACCCGTGTGCTCCCACAGTGGAGCTTAGATGGCGATCTAGACAGATACTAGGTGAAGAGCTACTAGCTGGAAGATCTCTGCTGGAAGATCTGATTTGGTGCAATGGACTGGGGAGGTCGCCTCTTTATAGCTATGAGGGCGGTAGTCGGATCAACATAGTCAGTGGAACTGACCAGTCAACCTAGTTGGTGGAGCCGACTAGTCGTCCATGGAATATTTAGGGAATATTCCCTATACCATCGCCTTGGGGGTTCTCGCCCCTGAACCCCCATCAGGGGGGCCGCTAGCCCCCTTGGGACCCCCCAGCTGGGCCAGCTAGCCCCCAAGCCCCAGCAAGAATAAGGGGCTTCCACACAATCACCTTTCTACCATCAACGGTCTCATTGATAGACCTCATCTGACATGCAAGTCAAGATCCATCCAAGTGTCCCGGGCTCACACATGGCTTCTCCTCATATGGGGGCCTTACAACTTGAGCACCTTGGACCACTGGTGGTTACCAGGAGGGTGGGGCATTGAGCATATCTAACAGGGGAGCACTTCTGAGATTGATCCCTTGGGTGTTGCCCTGAGCTACCCCTACAAAGCCAATGAAGAAGAGCAAGAGAAAAGTGACTTTCTCCTCTTACCAAGTCAAATCTATTTGCCTTTGGTGGTCAACAAAGAGGTTTCATTAACCCTAAATTGTGTTCATAGAGACTCCTTGTACTAGAATAATTCCTGTTAGAGTTAGCTCAAATGTCCACCTCTCATGTAACCCACCAATATTCTGTGTACCCAATGTTGTAAGGCCCCCATATGAGGAGAAGCCATGATGGGTATCAGATATTGGGAGGGATCCCCAGTTTAGACACTGGAAGGGGTCTTAGAGTAGACCAGATGGTTATGAGACGGCTTAGGAGCCAAGAGTAGATACCCGTCTGCAAAAAGGGGGGGTTCGAGGGGGCGATAGCCCCCCCGATAGCAGGGGGTTCGGGGGGCGCAGGCCCCCGGTGGGGGTCTGGGGGCAAAGCCCCTAGCGGCAGGGTCCGGGGGCTGCCGGTAGCCCCAGGCCCGACGGTATGACCTATGCGCGATCCTTCATCTGCCCACCGGCATGTTTTCTGAAGGGTCGGCTGGTCTTCCAGGCCGACTGTCTATTAGGCCGACTGCCTATTACAGGGCCGACCGTCAACCACTTATACTATATAAGTGGCCACCCCCTATCATCAGATCACCAGTTCTTCATGCTCATAGTCCTCCGTCCAGCATCTGTCTAGATCACCATCGAAGCTCTGTCTGTAGAGCGCACGGGTGGACAGCCAACCATCAGTTGTATCAGCAGTTTGGTATATCAGAATTTTTGTATTCTCTCCAGCTTTCCATCGTGTACTTGCGTTTTGTTGTTATCTTCCGCTGCGTACTATTTTCTTACAATTCCTAGACGAGGAGCCCGAGGCACATGCTACCCACCAATACTAGGCCTAGGAATAGGTAGTTTGTTGAGTTTATGGAAAAAAATCTTTTGTCTTATCTGGTAAGGGGTTTCCTTTTGAAAGAGTGTGAGAGGAATTCTCAATGTTGTGGCATTATAAAGTCAATGATATTCAATGAAAATGATAATACCTCTATCACTTTCAATTTGGCCACCAAAGCTGAGGCTCCACCAATGCATCTCTTGTTGAGAGTTGTGGTGCCATGAGCACTTGTAGAGCAAAGGTATGAGCAAAGGATAAGCTGCCACATGGCATGGAGGAGATATCCCACATGTGAGCAAGCAAATGGATGTAAGTACCCTCACCTATAAAAGGGAGGTTCATTTGAAGTAATATCAATCAAGCACTTTGCACTATCTCAAGATTCTCTTTATGAGTCCAAGCTAATCTATCTTGGAACCTAATTGACTTGAGATACATGTCATGAGCACTCTCTTCATCATGTTTCCACATAGGTTCCATCCACCTTAGAGCGCTCCATAGATCCTGAGGCACACATGTTTTGTCATGGTATCAGAGCTTAGGTCTAGTCTCCTAGATTAGTTGTAGGTTGCCTTAGGAGCACGTGTTTTGTCATAGGTTAGTTTTAGTTTTAGATTGAGAGCAAATTTCCGTCCATTGATTCCTTCCATTGCATTGAGGGAATTCCGTCATTGAGAGAGATTTTCCATCCCCATTGTTCTTATGAGAAAAAGATAGGGAGAGAGGATTAGAAATCTGATTTTGAGAGAAAGGTAGGCTTTAGAGGATTCTATCAAGGAGAGCAGTGCCTCTGACGAAACGACCTTCTAAGCTGAGTCTACAACCAAGGCTCCAAGACTCCAGCTATGCCTACAACGACTACACGAGCAGCCCATGCTCACGCTCCATAGTCTTCAACAGCGCTCCTCTATGCTAGCAACGACCTAGCCACAGTGGACTGGCAGCTCCATTCAGCGCACCTCGAGCGACTAAACGAATGCCCAAAGCTTCATATGCCTTGCAACAAACGTTTCTGCCAGCAGCGCGGCCTCTCTCTATCTGCCTTCTACACAGTGTTGGTCGACCAACGACCTCCATCGACGAAACCTCTGCATCGACCTCCAGAAGCTCCCTGCAGCCAGTCGCCAATGCACTACCTACAACCACGACCCTGCAACAGCCACGGCCGAACTGCACCATCAGCGCGACGAGCTTCTGCCATAGCTGCCAAGCAGCGCCATGCCATAGCTTCAGATTTGCAGCGGACTCTACAATGACTCAGGTTACTAATTGTGGGATATGAAGCTCCTCCAAACAAGCTTCCGGCGCTTCCTCAGAGACTCGATTGCCTTCGCATGAGGAAAAACCCAACCATGCACCCTCGAAATGACGACGACCCTTGCGGCTTGTTGCAAAGCACCACGTCGCCATAGCCATCTTCATCGTCGCCACGCCATTCTGTCGACCTCTCGCCGTCGTCGCAGAAGCTTCAAAGATCTCCTTCTTCCTTCTCCAAGGTCTCAAATAACTGCCACGTGGCAGGATAAAAATTAACTATAGTTAAATTTAACTTAGTTTGGTTTGGTTAAGTAAACCCAAGTCTGGTCCATTCAACCCACACTAAACCATGGTTAGTCTTAGGTTCAGGATTAGTTAAGTGCCACCTAAGCACCCAGCACCCTTGCTAAGCACAGTCTTGCAAGCTGCATGTGAACAGCCCCTGTGCCACATCATCAAAGGCCCCTCTTCTTCACAAAAGCTTCAACAAGCCATAACTTGCAATCTAGGAAGAATTTGCACACGCTCCAAAAAGGAAAAGTGATCGTCTTTTCAAGCTCCACGCGCCTGTTAAGTCAGATTCAATGTATGCAATTAGACACTGCCAATATTGAAAGAATTCAATTGGTAAGACCTTTGCAACAATTGGAAAAGCAAAGCATGAATGCAAACATCGATGTAAAAAGCATGCCAAAAGCACAAGTGTATGAGATGACCATAGCCCGAAGCATGGCATCCACACAAAGCATCAAGGCATATGGTAGAACAAAGCATCATGCAGGTAGCTACACCAAGCAAAGAAGCAAACGAGTCGTCATCAAGCCATGAGCCAAAAGATGACATAAATGGAATGTATTGAAAAGCAAACACCTTGCCAACCTTGCCTATATGTTTTGTAATCAAACCTGACCACCTGAGAGTAGCTATGAAAACACCCAGGGGAGGTATTGACATGTAAAAACCACACTTGACCACCTTAAGTAGCAATGCATGCACTAAGGGGAGGTGATGGAATGTAACTCACATCTGACCACCTTGCAGTAGCCAAAGGATCATGGCACCAAGGGGAGGTGTTGAGAGTTGTGGTGCCATGAGCACTTGTAGAGCAAAGGTATGAGCAAAGGATAAGCTGCCACATGGCATGGAGGAGATATCCCACATGTGAGCAAGCAAATGGATGTAAGTACCCTCACCTATAAAAGGGAGGTTCATTTGAAGTAATATCAATCAAGCACTTTGCACTATCTCAAGATTCTCTTTATGAGTCCAAGCTAATCTATCTTGGAACCTAATTGACTTGAGATACATGTCATGAGCACTCTCTTCATCATGTTTCCACATAGGTTCCATCCACCTTAGAGCGCTCCATAGATCCTGAGGCACACATGTTTTGTCATGGTATCAGAGCTTAGGTCTAGTCTCCTAGATTAGTTGTAGGTTGCCTTAGGAGCACGTGTTTTGTCATAGGTTAGTTTTAGTTTTAGATTGAGAGCAAATTTCCATCCATTGATTCCTTCCATTGCATTGAGGGAATTCCGTCATTGAGAGAGATTTTCCATCCCCATTGTTCTTATGAGAAAAAGATAGGGAGAGAGGATTAGAAATCTGATTTTGAGAGAAAGGTAGGCTTTAGAGGATTCTATCAAGGAGAGCAGTGCCTCTGACGAAACGACCTTCTAAGCTGAGTCTACAACCAAGGCTCCAAGACTCCAGCTATGCCTACAACGACTACACGAGCAGCCCATGCTCACGCTCCATAGTCTTCAACAGCGCTCCTCTATGCTAGCAACGACCTAGCCACAGTGGACTGGCAGCTCCATTCAGCGCACCTCGAGCGACTAAACGAATGCCCAAAGCTTCATATGCCTTGCAACAAACGTTTCTGCCAGCAGCGCGGCCTCTCTCTATCTGCCTTCTACACAGTGTTGGTCGACCAACGACCTCCATCGATGAAACCTCTGCATCGACCTCCAGAAGCTCCCTGCAGCCAGTCGCCAATGCACTACCTACAACCACGACCCTGCAACAGCCACGGCCGAACTGCACCATCAGCGCGACGAGCTTCTGCCATAGCTGCCAAGCAGCGCCATGCCATAGCTTCAGATTTGCAGCGGACTCTACAATGACTCAGGTTACTAATTGTGGGATATGAAGCTCCTCCGAACAAGCTTCCGGCGCTTCCTCAGAGACCCGATTGCCTTCGCATGAGGAAAAACCCAACCATGCACCCTCGAAATGACGACGACCCTTGCGGCTTGTTGCAAAGCACCACGTCGCCATAGCCATCTTCATCGTCGCCACGCCATTCTGTCGACCTCTCGCCGTCGTCGCAGAAGCTTCAAAGATCTCCTTCTTCCTTCTCCAAGGTCTCAGATAACTGCCACGTGGCGGGATAAAAATTAACTATAGTTAAATTTAACTTAGTTTGGTTTGGTTAAGTAAACCCAAGTCTGGTCCATTCAACCCACACTAAACCATGGTTAGTCTTAGGTTCAGGATTAGTTAAGTGCCACCTAAGCACCCAGCACCCTTGCTAAGCACAGTCTTGCAAGCTGCATGTGAACAACCCCTGTGCCACATCATCAAAGGCCCCTCTTCTTCACAAAAGCTTCAACAAGCCATAACTTGCAATCCAGGAAGAATTTGCACACGCTCCAAAAAGGAAAAGTGATCGTCTTTTCAAGCTCCACGTGCCTGTTAAGTCAGATTCAATGTATGCAATTAGACACTACCAATATTGAAAGAATTCAATTGGTAAGACCTTTGCAACAATTGGAAAAGCAAAGCATGAATGCAAACATCGATGTAAAAAGCATGCCAAAAGCACAAGTGTATGAGATGACCATAGCCCGAAGCATGGCATCCACACAAAGCATCAAGGCATATGGTAGAACAAAGCATCATGCAGGTAGCTACACCAAGCAAAGAAGCAAACGAGTCGTCATCAAGCCATGAGCCAAAAGATGACATAAATGGAATGTATTGAAAAGCAAACACCTTGCCAACCTTGCCTATATGTTTTGTAATCAAACCTGACCACCTGAGAGTAGCTATGAAAACACCCAGGGGAGGTATTGACATGTAAAAACCACACTTGACCACCTTAAGTAGCAATGCATGCACTAAGGGGAGGTGATGGAATGTAACTCACATCTGACCACCTTGCAGTAGCCAAAGGATCATGGCACCAAGGGGAGGTGTTGAGAGTTGTGGTGCCATGAGCACTTGTAGAGCAAAGGTATGAGCAAAGGATAAGCTGCCACATGGCATGGAGGAGATATCCCACATGTGAGCAAGCAAATGGATGTAAGTACCCTCACCTATAAAAGGGAGGTTCATTTGAAGTAATATCAATCAAGCACTTTGCACTATCTCAAGATTCTCTTTATGAGTCCAAGCTAATCTATCTTGGAACCTAATTGACTTGAGATACATGTCATGAGCACTCTCTTCATCATGTTTCCACATAGGTTCCATCCACCTTAGAGCGCTCCATAGATCCTGAGGCACACATGTTTTGTCATGGTATCAGAGCTTAGGTCTAGTCTCCTAGATTAGTTGTAGGTTGCCTTAGGAGCACGTGTTTTGTCATAGGTTAGTTTTAGTTTTAGATTGAGAGCAAATTTCCGTCCATTGATTCCTTCCATTGCATTGAGGGAATTCCGTCATTGAGAGAGATTTTCCATCCCCATTGTTCTTATGAGAAAAAGATAGGGAGAGAGGATTAGAAATCTGATTTTGAGAGAAAGGTAGGCTTTAGAGGATTCTATCAAGGAGAGCAGTGCCTCTGACGAAACGACCTTCTAAGCTGAGTCTACAACCAAGGCTCCAAGACTCCAGCTATGCCTACAACGACTACACGAGCAGCCCATGCTCACGCTCCATAGTCTTCAACAGCGCTCCTCTATGCTAGCAATGACCTAGCCACAGTGGACTGGCAGCTCCATTTAGCGCACCTCGAGCGACTAAACGAATGCCCAAAGCTTCATATGCCTTGCAACAAACGTTTCTGCCAGCAGCGCGGCCTCTCTCTATCTGCCTTCTACACAGTGTTGGTCGACCAACGACCTCCATCGACGAAACCTCTGCATCGACCTCCAGAAGCTCCCTGCAGCCAGTCGCCAATGCACTACCTACAACCACGACCCTGCAACAGCCACGGCCGAACTGCACCATCAGCGCGACGAGCTTCTGCCATAGCTGCCAAGCAGCGCCATGCCATAGCTTCAGATTTGCAGCGGACTCTACAATGACTCAGGTTACTAATTGTGGGATATGAAGCTCCTCCGAACAAGCTTCCGGCGCTTCCTCAGAGACCCGATTGCCTTCGCATGAGGAAAAACCCAACCATGCACCCTCGAAATGACGACGACCCTTGCGGCTTGTTGCAAAGCACCACGTCGCCATAGCCATCTTCATCGTCGCCACGCCATTCTGTCGACCTCTCGCCATCGTCGCAGAAGCTTCAAAGATCTCCTTCTTCCTTCTCCAAGGTCTCAGATAACTACCACGTGGCAGGATAAAAATTAACTATAGTTAAATTTAACTTAGTTTGGTTTGGTTAAGTAAACCCAAGTCTGGTCCATTCAACCCACACTAAACCATGGTTAGTCTTAGGTTCAGGATTAGTTAAGTGCCACCTAAGCACCCAGCACCCTTGCTAAGCACAGTCTTGCAAGCTGCATGTGAACAGTCCCTGTGCCACATCATCAAAGGCCCCTCTTCTTCACAAAAGCTTCAACAAGCCATAACTTGCAATCCAGGAAGAATTTGCACACGCTCCAAAAAGGAAAAGTGATCGTCTTTTCAAGCTCCACGCGCCTGTTAAGTCAGATTCAATGTATGCAATTAGACACTGCCAATATTGAAAGAATTCAATTGGTAAGACCTTTGCAACAATTGGAAAAGCAAAGCATGAATGCAAACATCGATGTAAAAAGCATGCCAAAAGCACAAGTGTATGAGATGACCATAGCCCGAAGCATGGCATCCACACAAAGCATCAAGGCATATGGTAGAACAAAGCATCATGCAGGTAGCTACACCAAGCAAAGAAGCAAACGAGTCGTCATCAAGCCATGAGCCAAAAGATGACATAAATGGAATGTATTGAAAAGCAAACACCTTGCCAACCTTGCCTATATGTTTTGTAATCAAACCTGACCACCTGAGAGTAGCTATGAAAACACCCAGGGGAGGTATTGACATGTAAAAACCACACTTGACCACCTTAAGTAGCAATGCATGCACTAAGGGGAGGTGATGGAATGTAACTCACATCTGACCACCTTGCAGTAGCCAAAGGATCATGGCACCAAGGGGAGGTGTTGAGAGTTGTGGTGCCATGAGCACTTGTAGAGCAAAGGTATGAGCAAAGGATAAGCTGCCACATGGCATGGAGGAGATATCCCACATGTGAGCAAGCAAATGGATGTAAGTACCCTCACCTATAAAAGGGAGGTTCATTTGAAGTAATATCAATCAAGCACTTTGCACTATCTCAAGATTCTCTTTATGAGTCCAAGCTAATCTATCTTGGAACCTAATTGACTTGAGATACATGTCATGAGCACTCTCTTCATCATGTTTCCACATAGGTTCCATCCACCTTAGAGCGCTCCATAGATCCTAAGGCACACATGTTTTGTCATCTCTCAATCATTGACATCAATTGTAATTTTGAAAATATTAAAATCTCTAATTCTCACATCAGAATTTGAAGGAGTAAGTAAGGATAGATTCTAATCTCCTACCTAACAGATGCCAATCTCCTACCTAAGCTTATCCCATATATATTACTTCAAGATGCATCCTTGGAATCAAAAGTAAAGAAATTACCATAGGGGGAGAAGAAGATAAGAAAACAAGAAAGCGATGAAGGCATTTAGAAGGGGTCAGTTGAGGAAAGTCTTGAGAGATCAAAGAAAAGACAAAACTAGAATCAATTAGCAGTGGAGGTTGGATCTTCCCCTCTTTTATATGGTTTCAAGGAGCTAGATGACAGCCAGCAAAACACTCTCAAAGGACATTTTTTTTTCAAAACTTGTGGATCCATATGTCAGAACTTTTGAGTTGCAAGTGAGAAAGCTTCATAGGCTCCTTGTTGATCCTGATACTAGAAGGAGACCCCTAGAAGTAAGAGACCCACACCCATTACATGTGGTTGATTTGATGGCAAGGATGAAGATTATTACCTTTGCCAATGTGGTTCCATTTTTGGTGATGTTAGATCCAGCCCATTGCCTTGATAAGGGTAGTTTTGATATCACAAAGACCAAATCATATGATTACTTATCATAGGAGGATGTCACAATGTAGAGGCAAGGAGGTAGTTGTGCATAGAGTACCCTTGATCTTGTGCATTTTAAAATAGATTAGTGTAAGATATATGTAGGCCTCATAAAAGAAGAAGCTGCCCTCCTTGCCTGGGATCATAACACTGACAACGACTATCGATACGAAATGCCTTTCATGTAGAGGATTAGGTTTTTCCATAATGAATATATGGATTTTATGAGGAATAATGATAAGGTAACTTTGGCTTTCAAGGTCGAATTCTGTAGAGAGACTGGCCTCATTTTTTATGAGAGCAAGGTTTTAGATTCCTTAAAGAGTTGTGGCCAATTTTTGAAGACTCTATTAGAAAAAATGAAGATCACATATTGGAGACCTATGCAAGGGATCAAAGATGGAATGGTTGTATTGCCTCCATTTTCTTGAGTGGAGGCAAGAGAACTAAGGTTGGAAGAGATGACTCAATATTTTAAAGAGTAATATCCTTTTCACTTTTTCATAGATGATTTTGATTTTGCATTGTTAGTATCACTGTGTAAGATATATGGGAATAATATGTGTCCCTAAATAAGGTAAAGCTCTCCCCCAAAAAGCTACTTTGGTTGCAATTACACCTTCCTCTAGAGTTCAATTTGAAAATTCATAAAACATATATGAGAATGTAAGAACAAATGATGGTCGAACTCAACATGTGGTCATGGAATCACATTGAATAAGATATCCCATCTCAAGTGCATATGACTCTTTGAAGCCTTGTTTTATAGAATTTAAGAGAATTGTAATACATTATCAAATTTTATGTGAAAATATTGTATAATTAAGACTAAGTATTATCTAACTTTTGTTTTGTTTGTTATGCAAAAAACAAGAGGAAATCTACCAACCTTGAAATAACATGCCCTAGTAATTTTTAGAGCATATTGAAAGTGCGAGGATGGAAAAGGAGTATAATCTTATTATAAAAAAGATAGTAAATTAGCTATATACAACATTCCTTAAGGGTTTAGATTGAGAGAGAGTGTTAATGATACAATAGCTCTATCATAAATAGATAAATTTTGAGGTCTTACTTCAAAGCACACAAATAGGCACCCAATTTGGACCTTCATCATTTTACATTTGATGGCCTGAGCATGATGTGGTAAGTTGGTTGTAACTTTGTCTTATCACCTTTAATATATGTTAGATATTGTTGTGATCTATTTAGATATATTATAATCATTCTTTTTTATTGATTTAGTTAGCAAGGTAAAGACAAATCTCAAATATTTATTTTACAATAATTTCATACATGCTTTTGAGATGATGAGTTTTGAGTACTTTTGCTTCGTGGAGAAGTGTAAAAATAAATAAATTGTGGCCAACCATCAACTAAAGGGCAACATCATGGATAGAATGGAAAGAATCTTGTTAATAATGAGAAACTTGTAATGGTTTAGAGTTCTACTCTTGTATTTGATGTATTCACATTATATATTAGTGTATTCACTTTACATAATCTGATTAGTATGAGTTCCCCTTTCTTTCTTTCATGTGTCATTGCAATTAAGTTTTTCATCATTCTTGGTCAATTATTATTTCCAAACTTTTCTCTTAATAATTTTAAAATATAAAATTGTAATGTTTATTATTAATGTATTAAGTAAGATTGATTTAATTTATTTCACTCTATACTTTTAAAAATTCTAGTTTATCTATTAATATCTTTGTACTTTCATATCATGTGTTTTACTTATTTTCATGGATTGGTAGTTGCTTAAGTTCAAGGTTCGTATCTAAATGTGTAACATCATTTGAAGCCTTGATATTTAAAATTCAAGATTAATAGATCTAGTTGAATGAAGTGTTTCAATTAGAAATTTTATAAAGTATGTAAAATAGAATTTATTTTGTTTTTAGCCTTTCTTGCAAAATGAAAGAGTCATTGATTATCCCACATGCAACATTTCTTTTTTGTTCATACATGTTAAGGCATTAACAATCACGGAAGTTTAGGTGGGGATAACAAGGTGCAAGGCCCATTAGCTACTACTACTAGTTTGGTAGTCAGTTGCTAGCCCACCTTTGTGGGTTCATATGGAAGTCTTCAGACCTTTGTATTCATTCATACATTGATCAGACACTACACAATAGATGGAATTTCCTCTCATAGTCTCCCTGTGTGCACTGTGTATTTCCATTTTGCATGAGTGCCTCCCTTAGTATTCTAATATTTTATATCTAATGATTATCCAAAGTGTCTGCCTCGATAGATGGGAGTGCTACACATTAGTGACCACAATTCAAAGGTGGTGCATTCTTGAGTTTCCATGTTGGCTCCCCAGTGTTCCTACAATGGGATGGTGAGCTGCATGAATCTAAGAGAAGTAGTACCATGCCTATAGAGGTTCAAGCGCAGATCTTACAGAAGTGGAAGGAAGTCCATAGGGGTTAAGATGCTATCCATTCTATGTGGACCAATCCACATGACGAGGCATTTGGTGATCTAAAGTTGGTCGGTGCTCTGATTTGTTTGGTTTGAAACATATAGGAAGAGATTCCTACTCTTTTTGGTCGTAACCTAAAGTCAGTTTTTGTCATGCATGTGCACTTGATCGCAAGGACCGCTAGAGCTGCTAGTGTCAACAATGACACAGTAGAGACACTAACATCAATGAACCATCTTGGAGGAATTTAATGACCAATAGTTTTCAGATAACATCACAAAGAGAGGCAAAGTTACATAGCCTGGTGTGTGAAGGATATCATGGTCTATGGCTGTGATGTAGGTCTCTTTATTTCCCTCCTCTTTCCCTTTTTCTTTCCTCTCTTTATTCCCTCTTCTTTTATCTCTTTCTCTCCTACTCTTCTTAACCTCTTCTCTTTCTCTCTTTTTTTTTCTATTTCTCTCCTCTCTTTTCCTCTCTTTCTCTCCTCTCTTTTCCTCTCTTTCTTTCCCTCCTCTTCTTTCTCTCTTTCTCTTCTCTCTTTTCCTCTATTTCTCTCTTTTTTTCTCTCTTTATCTCTTCTCTTTTCCTCTCTTTTCTCTCCTCTCTTAATTTCTTTCTCTCCTCTCTTGTCCTCCCTTTCTCTCTTCCCTCCTCTCTTCCTCGCTCTCTCTTTTCCCTCTTTCTCTCTTTCTTTCCTCTCTTATTTCCCTCTTCTTCTTTCTTTCTTTCTCTCCTACTCTCTTCCTCACCTACTCTTCTTAACCTCCTCTCTTTTCCTCTCTTTCTCTCTTTTTCTCTCTCTTTCTCCCTAAAGAGGCCAGCAGGGCAAAGGCTCCTCTAGAGCTCGTTCACACGGACCTCTACGGAAAGATGGAGATGGAAGTTTTGGGTGGTTCCTACTACTTCATAACGCTGATCGACAACTACAGTAGAAGGATATGGATATACTTCCTGAAGACTAAAGACGAGGCTTTTAGTAAGTTCAAGGAATGGCATGTAATGGTCGAGAAAGAAACGGGGAGGAAGGTGAAGAAATTGAGATCAGACAGAGGTGGAGAGTTCACATCAACTGAATTCGAAAGTTACTGCAAAAGTCATGGGATCAAGAGGCAGAAACCCCTGCCACATACATCACAGCAAAATGGAGTAGCAGAATGCAAGATGTGCATCATCTATGAAATGGGTAGGAGTATGATGAAAGGGAAAGATTTGCCAAAGCCTTTCTGGGCTGAAGCATGTAACATGACAGTTTACATTCTGAATCATAGCTACATGAAGGCTGTGCACAGGATGACTCCACTGCAGGCCTTTTCTGGTAAGAAACCTTCAGTTGCACATTTCAAAGTTTTTGGATGTGACTGTTTTGTGCATGTCCCTGATGCTAACAGGACCAAATGGGAATCGAAGAGCCAGAAGTGTATTTTCTTGGGCTACAGTGAAGAGGCAAAGGGTTACCATCTCTATAACCCTGTTACCAAGAAGGTAATAGTAAGTCGCGATGTGGTCTTCTCAGAACAGCCGCATCAATTGGAGGAGGATGCTTCCTTCCCAAACAACTAGGACCAGGATATCCATCCAGTACAACCACCAACAGTAGACCGAACTCCCCCAACGGTGCTTGGTAGGATTCAAGATAAAGAAGAGGAAGAAGAGCTTGCAGAACCACAATGGCAACGGCCATTCCCGAAGTGGGTAAAGTAGCTTTTGGATAGCAGAGAACCTCCAGCCATTGAGGAGGAACCATCTAAACACCATCGGTCCAAGAGATTAGAGGAGCAAAGAAGGGCGCAGGAACACTTGGTCAACTATGCTTTGATGACAGAGGTGATCCGTGCTGATGAACCCAAGTTTCTTGAAGAGGCACAGGGTGATGATAGGTGGATAGAGGCTATGCAGGCGGAGTATGGATCCATAATGAAGAACAACACTTGGGACCTTGTGGATCATCCACCAAAACGCAAGGCAATCGGCACCAAGTGGGTGTACAAGACCAAGTACAAGTTCGAGAGCACGTTGGATAAGTACAAGGCTTGGCTCGTGGCAAAAGGATTCGCACAGGTACATGGTTTTGATTATCAGGATACTTTTGCTCCCACAGCTCAATTAACCACAATTTGCAATGTTTTGGCTTTAGCTGCCCAGGGAAGTTGGCCCGTGTTTCAGATGGATGTAAAATCTGCCTTTCTGAATGGAGATCTCAAGGAGGAGGTATACGTGGAACAACCACTAGGTTTTGTGATCCTCGGTTTAGAAGGTAAAGCTGTAAACTAAAGAAGGCACTTTACGGGTTGAAACAGGCCCCACGAGCGTGGTACCAGTGAATTGATGCCTACTTTCCGCAAAATGGGTTCAGGAGGAGCCCATCTGATGCAAATTTGTATATCTTCAGAGAAGGAGGCAAGTGTATGATCATGGTCCTTTATGTGGACGACCTTGTCATAACAGGGAACCATGAAGAGAAGATCTCGGAGACAAAGGATTTTTGTTTGGGGATTGAAGTTTGGCAAGAGCCAAAACAAATCTTCATCTCATAGCTGAAGTATGTTGGAGAGATACTTAAGGCATTTGGCATGGCTGAGTGCAAGACAGTTGGCACCCCTATGGAGGTTGACGTGAAGCTCTCAAATGAGGATTCATCACCACTGGTGGATGAAGCAAAGTACAGAAGGCTTGTGGGCAGGTTGATTTACTTGTACAACACACGGCCAAACATTAGTTTTGTGACTGGTGTACTAAGCAGGTTTTCCAATAAGCCCCGGGAGAACCATTGGAGGGCAGGGATGCGAGTGCTGAAATACATGAAAGGCACACTTGATTGTGGCATCACCTATACCAAGGGCAACATCTTGACCGAATTCTGTGACTCGGATTGGGCAGGAGACGTGGACAGTAGGAGATCAGTGACATGTTACTGTTTCTCACTTGGATCTGGAGCTGTGTCATGGGTCAGCAAGAAGCAACCCACAGTTGCTCTTTCGTCTACCGAGGCTGAGTACAAATTAGCATGCTTTGCTTCTTGTGAGGCAGTATGGTTGAGGAGGATTTTGGGGGACATGGGTGCAGTGCAGAACAAGCCTACACAGTTATCATGTGACAATCAGAGTTGCATGGCGATTGCAAAGAACCCTATGTTCCACGCTCACACAAAACACATTGAGATTCAATATCACTTTGTACGTGAGCTCATCATGGATGGAGAGGTCGACTTGGTGTACTGTCCGACTACAGCAAATGCTGCGGACATCTTCATGAAGGCTCTTGGAAGAGACTTGCTGGACTTCATCGACTTGGCATTGGACCGAAAAAGTAAGTTCATTGAGGGGGGGTGTTAGATATCAATGCTCCACTCTCGTGTAACTACGCGGGAACCAGCTAACTCTAATTGTAAGCCCCCATATGAGGAGAAGGCATATGAGTAGCTCGGTTATCCGGTAGGTCCTGGTTTGGACACCAAATGGGGGCCATGTGTGGCCTGATGGTTGGATAGGGTTGGCACACTGCCAACTAGGCTACATGCAAGTGCGGGAAGGTATCCCATGACTAACCGCACTGAGGGTAGACGGAGCATTTCTTAGGGCAGCCCACTCTCGGGTTGCGGGGCCCTTTATCTCGGATGGCTCTGGGCCGGACGGTCACCGTAGGTCAGTTGCTCTATTTTACGCATCGGGTTTATCGTGTGGTTGGTGGCCTACTTCGGGACCGACTGGCCGTTTTGGGCAGACTGGGTCGGTCACCCAATTGGGTCTAATCGACTATGACTGGTGGCTATATAAGAGCAAGCCCGTGAAGCCCATTTCATCACTGGCTAGCGCACGGTTGGCAGGTAGCACCATCTATTGTATCAGTTCTACAGTAATCAAAATTTTGATTCTCCATACTATCTGCTTTTCTCTCTTGCATACGAGATCCTGCTATCTGTTGAGCATAGACGTTGTATTGTTTTCTTACAAAGGGAAGAAGCCAGCCACCAAGGTACCAAAGCATAAAGATAGTGATGAGGACTCGGATGAAGATAGTTTTGACGACAACTTTGATAAAGAAATAAGTCAAGAATCAGAAGCCAAGGAGGAGAAAAAGGTCAAAGAAGACCTCGAAGGAGGGAATGCTAGCTCGATGGCATTTAAAGGACCTTCAACCAAAAAGTTAGGATGGAGCATTCAATAAATGACTGCAGCTTAAATGAGAACCATTGCCTTAATGACTATGCCTGAAATGAGAAATAGTGCACAATTTGAGTGTCAAACACTCACACCACCACCAATTGCCATTACAATGATTGGGGTCAGTGCATGCAAGGGAGAATGCAATGGCCAACCCTCACAAATCCAAGAGTGGCATATGCCTAGCAAAGACACTTAGATCCACAACAACAATCCTCATTGAGAGGGGGTGGTGGTGGAGAAGGAGGCCATGGTGGTGGGCATGGAGGCAGTGGTAGCCATGGAGTGAATTTCCCAAAGAATTGCCCATTTTATTTGGGAGAGGGGTACTAGAGGAATGAGTTTCTAGAGGCCTAGGATTATGATCACCAGAAGGTGAAGAGGTAGAAGATGGTTAGCAAGATGCCCAACACATCCATGGTGCAAATTGTGGATGATGACCTAGTGATGGATTCGAAAGTCAAGGTAATCACTAGTTTGGGAAAGAAGATACATGGCTCTACCGCATCATAGAGTTCCTTACTCCAATGGTATATTTAGGAGAAATTGTAGGGACAAGTGGTGGATTGGGTTAAAGAGGCTACCCTACCTATGGTGGTACCAATACGAATGATGAAGTAGATCTGAGCTGAAGAGTGTAGTTGGCAGAGCCTTCCATGTCAATTCAAGAAAAACTAGTTTAGAGTGGGAGTGGGGTTCAACCTCCATAGAGTTTAGGGCTGCAGACTATAGTGCAAAGCCTCCCACATTAAGCAAAACCAATTCAGAGTGGGAGTGGGGTTCAACCTTCACGGGATGTTCCAAGACGACTTGAATCATCCAAGACCACAATCAAAGGAAAATCAACTACGAATGTGAGCAAGGTTGTTTTCGTAGTGGGCAAGGTTTTGGAGCTTAGAGTGGAGTCTCTACTGAATGCACCCATTTAGATTTCTCTAGGGCGGTTGTTGTTGCTGGTACCACAATTTCACAAGAAACTTATCTAGTCTCTTTGAGAATAGAGTCAGTGTTCCCAGACGTAGGTGTATTCAAGGAAGCATCAACACCAACTCCCCCATTCCACTCATCAACATGCAAGTTCCGGTCATATTAGCCCAAGGCACAAGACCACAAATTTTCCCAAGTGATGATTAATGGACTTTTGGGAGTAAATATTGTCACCCTCAAGACCTGCTAAGATATACAGGGTGGAAGGATTGGGAGCTAGCACCTTCTTGGTATGAATGGTGGATCAGAGGTGATTGCAGCCACTCAGCATCATCAAGGTAGTAGTCCTCAAGGTTATAGAGATTTCATTCATGGTCTCATTGTAGTTCATAATATGGAGGCCCCCAATCCAAAATACAATTTCCTCTTAGGAAGAAATTGGTTGCAAAAACAACAAGCACAAGTGAGGCAGAATTGGAAATTGAACACCCTGTCTGTGCGGAGAGGGAAGAAGAAGGTGTATGTACCAAAGGGGATATCATGCCTACCTAATGGGGCAATGCACCTAGTGTTGGTAAAGACAATCAAGATGGCAGATGGTTTGGACAATAATGAGGAGGAATATTTCTTAAAATCTCATTCAAATTTGGTCCCATTGTTCACAGTTGACATGGATGCCATTTCAACGCAATATTTACGATAGGAGCACATTGCAAGTAACACTTATTTCATTAATTTTGGACTTGTCAATGTACAAATTCATTTTAATAGGTACTTTTGGACTAGTTTATAAATAAAATTTAAGGAAAAAATCACTCTTCAAAGCACACATAAAAACATAAAAACAAGCAATTTTTACAGTGTTTTGAAGGAAATAAAATCAAAATTATAAAAATAGCAAATAAAACTAAAATTATGAAAATTAACATAACTTCTTACATAGACTGGTGCATGGTCCCGGTTCATTTTTGTACTTCAATTTCTATTGAAAAAATCTACTTTATGAAAATATCCTTCCAGAATCAAAAGATGACACTACCCTTTTGAAATAAAGAGTTTATTTACTTACACTATCATTTTGTACTAATAACACAAAAACTAAGAAATGTAATTCTTACATTACTCTATATTGTAGAAATCCTATTATAATATTTCATTTTTAAGAATCCTCATTTAAAAGTTTAGCTTTTTCTTAACTTATTAATAACTTTAATAAATAAAGATAATTAAATCCATGGATAAACTATATGTGTGTGTGTATGTATGTATGTACGTACGTACATACATACATACATATATATATAAGGTCAGGGGTTTCCATTTTTCGAGCAAAAACCCCCGAGCGACGAGCGGACAAAAGATAGGAGGGGTCAAAATATATAGGCTCAAGTCATTTTTGGGGAGCAAAAAAATCCAAATTATTTCAAGGAATATGTAAGTAAATATGAAATACTAATAAATAGATATATATATAAATATACCTTTATATAATATACATATATAATGTCCAAGTGGTGACTTATTTTATCACTTTCAAAAATCCTTTCTTTTCCTTTCACCATTGGTTGGATCATGAAATTTTGTGCAAATATCCTCTTTATAGTTCCTCAGGATGACCTAAGAAAATAATATAATACTTTTTTAATAGACCCTCTCAGTGTATTTTTCCAGAGGAATATGGTTTGAAGAGCTTGCCCCCCAACCCTATTCCACCAGCGGAATACCCTTGGAGAGCCTACGCAGAAGGGGTCATAACTTTTGCTCCTTATCTTAGATTGAGGAGTTGTTAAAAGGAAAAATGTCCAAAATTTCATGATCTATGAAATGGTAGGCTTAAAATTATACTTTTTATAGTTATAAAAAATAAAAAGTAAAAATTTCAAGATGTATATGAGAGTTACAACTTCTCCCTAATTCATATTATGGTAGGAAGGAGTTCAATAGAGACCACATTTCCTTAAAAGTACTTAGGTTTGGAGAATTGGGAATATTTTGAAAATTTGTTCCTTGCCTTCCCATATTTGATAATGTATTAAAGATTAATTTATGATCGATTATAATGGCCTCAAGTATGAGGTTTCCAATATCTTTTTCCTACTCATCCAAGGAATATGGTATACATTGTTATATGAGAGCTTCAAATATGGGATTGCTAAAGATTAGGGAAACTCTTTTAAATTGATTTAACTACCATAATCCTTAAAAGAGAGTATGGTAGGGAGGTATTTATAGGAGTTTCTAAAGTGTTCACTATTTGTTCATATATAGATGATGTTCTCTAAAATGAGGGTTACAATGAAAAATAAGTAAGTATATGGTTCCATAAATGAGAAATTAAGAAAGAATTATATATTCCTTTGAGAAATATACAAGCATGGTTGGTGTAAAAAATTATCGCTCGGACTTTTCTGCTCGTAGGTTTTTGCTCGGAAAATGTGCACATCCATATAAGGTCCATGCATTAGATTGATTTACCATGAGAGTCCTCTAAAGTCTACAAGACTTAATAATGGTGTTAATAAACACCTTTCAGAGTTTTGAAACTCTAAAATCTCCAAGAGTTAATAATGGTGCTAATAAACACCTTGTAGAGTTTCAAAAAGCAAAAATGGTATAATCTACAAGCTGTTAAGGAGCCATCTACAATGCAACGATCTTCCCAGCTTCTCCAACTCGGTCGCCTACATGAAACGCCCGATGTTCGACTACCTTCTTCAATGACAACGCTTTGCCCGTGACCTCTAGCAGAGCTCCTGCTCTAGTGAAGCCTTGGCACTTCTGCATCCATGGGTTGCTCCACCGACACAAAGGCAATGACCTTCAACCCAACGACTCCTGATTAAAGCAAGCGCCACTCCATCCTTAGCAAAAGCGGCTCAGCGATGGGTTCCACAGCTCCAAAGGATCCCAACTCTTAAAAAGAGCTTATGGAGATCTAAGAAAGCTTCAAGACCTTTAGCACACGGGCTAGTAGCCTAGCTACAAGGTAAGGCGACTTCTACTACCATCTATAAGGCAACCTTCTTCAAAGGCCCTCCTTTAGAACTGAAGCTCCTGCAGCCTTTGAAAGCTCCTACATCGACATACTCATAGCTGGCCAGCTACCTCCTGCAAACAGCACATCCAAAGCCTTCATTGGCCACCACAATGTATCCACACACAACAGCTGCCCATGTCTTCAGCGTCGGCTCTTGCAACTCCAGATGAGGCACTCTTACAGCTCCAAGACTATCAACGCCATCTCCCATGACTCCAAAGCATTGTTTACCTACTGCTATTGTAGAGGATAGGTTGTGCTTCCAACTTCTTCTCCACAGGGCGCCTCCAACCCCAGGTGACTCATAGGCCCTTCCTGCAATAACGGGTGACCTCACAATAGCTTCCATCCCGTAGCTTCCAGCCCAGCCAGTAGCCTCGACCTCCTACAACACCTTCTCACTTGACAAGCCACTTGATGGGCTCTACATGAGCTGAAATGTTTATAGGCGACATAGCAATAACCTTATAGACTCCACCTTGAGAAATGGCCTCCTTCAAGCACCTCAGTCTCTAGCCAGCATTAGATGCGGCTCCCTTGACTACACAAAATGGGAGATTCAGAGGCCACACCACCAAAAAGTCCAGCGTCTCCTCCAACTGGCGACTCAGAAGCTTCCATAAGTAGTCTCCCAACAACATTTCTAATTAGCTCCACCTCGAAATTGGCTAACCTATGCCATCAACTTGGCTGTCTATCTCCAAATGGCCCTCCAACGATGCCATACAATGCAAATGTAACGTCCAAGCCTTTTGAGGCGACTGCTCCACTGACACAATTGGCAATCGAACTAGTAGTACCGCTATGTGTGTCATCTAAAAAAATTTTACCCTCTAATAGAATCTTTTAAGATTTTGTGGAATCTCAAAAGATTCGAACCATGAGTCTAAGATAAGACACATGGCACTCCCCCTCCATCTTATCCTCAGGGTCAATACCGTGACCACACATCATAGGCTCGATCAAGTAGTTGCCATGTGGTAGGTCCACCTCACATCATCTATGCCATGTCAACATCCACATTAGTAGGGCCACTACACCTTGCCACCTCATCATCTGCCATGTGACACTCAGTCTCTTAGGAGGCACACTTACCTCTTTCCAAGCACTCCATGTGAACCCAGTTGCCACTTTAGCACACTGCTCATATGCCTTGGCAGTCACACCCTTGCATGTGAACACAGTGGCCACATCACTTTGCCACATCATCACTAGCACCCTTTTTTGCCCCTCCACCTTGATCAAGCGATATCTCTTGATCTAGGAAGAATTTGAGGGTGCCCCTAATAGAAAAAGCGCTCCATTTTTCATGCCCTACACATTTGTTACACCATGTGCACATTTTGGGGCAAGTATTACAAAATTTTAGGCCTCACCAACAAATCCACTTCTTGCATGCACATCAGCCTCTACATCGATGCATCTAACTCAGCACCTAAAACGAACAAAGAAAAGGAATTATTTGCTACTTTTTCATCGCTCGAAGGTTGGTCTATATCTAGTTTAGAGTACAGTAGATCATCCATAGTAGAGAGAACTCCAAAGCAGCCAATCAAAGTCATGCTGAAAAACTCCTAAATAGTTACTACTTGAAGTCAGTCCCTTCGCTTACATGCGGTTTCACATCATCACATTAACTAAAACCTGACATTCCAAAGTTTAATGAGCAGACTTTAGAGTGTTTAGAGGCATTGACTAATTGTTTAGTGGGTAGATTTCACATGATTTGATTTCACACACACATGCTATCATTGTAAAGCCTATTTGGCTATTTTTTGGCAATGTGCACTTTATTCAAGCCTTGTAAAGCCTCTTGGCTATTCCTGGCATCATTTTCCATAAGCCTTGTAACATATTAGATTATATATTGTACTTCTATCTTCACCGATAGTTCAGATTGCACTTGATACAGTCAATGTTTTGTAGTTGATTCAGACAGTGATTTCACAAACACTTTGAGTACATTTTCTTACATCATGTCTATGACTAGCAACCTCAATTTGGAGGCATCTGCTAAGTTAGACAACTCCAATTACGGCACATGGAAATACCAAATGGAGACAATTCTTGTACTTTAGGAAAAATGGGAGTATGTCGATGGGTCTACACCTAGACCATTGGACAATCTAGCCAGCAATAGCTCTACTCCACCTATTGCCGCATCACCAATAGCAAGATCTATAGTGGGATCTACAACTATACCAATAGTGACTGCACTTGTAGCAGATCCTGCCACATTACCAGAGAGCACAGGTAGAATGGGACAAGAAAGACAAGTATGCATATCATCTGATCAATTAGAATGTGCAAGATTTCATGCTAGGATATCTCAACACAGTCAAGACATCAAAAGAAGCATGGGATATGTTCGTAGCTCTCTACGAGTCCACGAACACTTCCAGGATTCTCACATTGAGAAACTAGATAAAGCAGAGTTTCCGCAACGGCAGTGAAATTGGTCATGCTTATGAACTCTGGATCAAGGATTACAACAATCAACTTGCAGCAGTAGGAGAGACCATGAATCCAACAGAAATGGTTCAAGTCATCCTAAATGGACTAGGAGAGGGATACGAGAATCTAATCTAGAGTATTGCCATTTAACAGCAAATTTCGACACTGGAAGAGCTCACGTCAATTTTACTTGGTGAAGAACTCAAGAGCAAGCCATTCATGCACACACAAAGGTCATTCCAATGATCAAACATTCACAACTTTAGATAGAAGCAGAGGTAGAGGCAAAGGCAAAGGCAAAGGCAGAGGTAGATCATTTCAGCGAAGTGGTCATCATCAGCAATAAAGTCATCATCAAAGTTAGAAGCATCATTAGCATCATCATCATCAACATCAACATCAGCAAAGAGGAAATCATTCCAATCAAGGAAGATTCCAAGGACGAGGGAAATGCATCCACCAATGTGTCAAACATTCAGTGTAACTATAGTCATAAGTTTGGACACTATGAAAGAGATTGCCGCAAGAAGCAGTACAATCAAAGCGGTCAATCCAACAACAACAATTGAAAAAATTTCTGAGGAAGAGGAAATCATCGTGGTGGACATTTAAGTCACAGTCACTATGCCAATCAACTTGAGAATATGTTTCTTGCAAGCGAGGATATGCATAATACGGAAACAATGTATCTTAATATAGATTAGAATTCAAAAAGGGAATTCAGTTATGAAGCCGACCAAGCAGATCAAGATCCTTTGTACATCAAAGTGGTGCATTATCTCATATAACAAAGCATCAAGAATGGTTCATCGAGGTGAAACCATTAGAAGGACAGAACAATGTTATCTACATGGAAGATAATACATCGAATCCAGTTCAAGGAGAAAGGCATTATCCCTATGAACAATTTCAATGGTATGAAAGGATTAGTGAAAGATGTACTCTATGTTTTGGAACTTAGCAACAACCTCTTATCAGTTGGTCAAATAATGGAAAACAACTATCGAGTCATCCTTGATGGAGATGAATGCATGATCAGAGACAAATCCAAAGGATATCAGCTCATAGGAAAAGTAGTGAAGGAAGGACGCTTGTTCAGAATGCTAGCTACAGTATTAGATTTGCATGCCATGTCAACTCAACCGCAACAGATGCCACTTTTCGTAAAATGGCACAAGAGATATGGACATGTCAATTTCAAATGCTTGATAGAGCTCAAAAGTCAAAATATGGCAATTGGAATTCCAAAGCTTCAATTTCTTAGAAAAGGTTGCAAAGCATGCTACCTCAGTAAACAAAAGAAAACCAATTTTGGTAGAAGCACCTCTCAAGCTAGAGGTATTCTTGATTTAATTCACACATATGTATGGGGTTATGGCTAGACCCGTAGCATTAATGGTTCACTTTACTACTAATACCTATTTCATTCATTTTGGACTTTTTCTGTTGTTTTTGGATGAAGCCCAAAAATCCTTCCCAAATGAAAAGTATTCTTTGTGAAAATATCCTTCCCAAATCAAAATTTTACTTTCTGAAAATATTCTTCCCAAATCAAAAGTTCACTTTGTGGCACTATCATATTCACATAAAAATATTGTTTTTTCAATCTATACTTTTGCACCAACATGCAAGAATTTGAAATAATCCTATATTAGAAATTCTAGCTATATCTAAGTTATTTGTTAATTTAATTATTTTTAATATTTTTCCTTGACGATTTTCCTTGATGTGATAAATTTATAAATCCATGAAAGGAGACCTAAATATTTCATGAAAATAACATTGTCACTCGCAATATGCACAAAATTTTTAAAACTTTTGATAAATAGAAAAAAGACATGATGCCATAAGACCCAAGTTTTGTATTGAACCAAAGAGGTATAATAGCAATTATAGCTATTATTATATGATTACATTGAGAGACGTTGCTCTCAGCTAGAGTCTTTTTATCCAAAATGATATAGATTGAACATATGTTTACAATTTAAATTGTTGCTCTTAAAGAGCCTCAATTCGTGCCATCTGCATAATTTGACTCCCCATTGTCTTATTGCTCAATGTCACGACAGTCCCTTGCCAGGTGCCATCTGCATAATTTGACTCCCACTTGTCTTGCCAAGCCTTGCCCCTTGGGTGCATTGACTCCCCATTGTCTTATTGCTCAATGCGATAGTCCCTTGCCAGGTGCCATCTGCATTAACTCCCTATTGTCTTGCCAAGCCTTGACCCTTGGGTGACATCCAGTGCAAAATACAGGTGCCATCTACATTAACTCCCACAAGTTGTCTTGCCAAGCCTTGCCCCTTGGGTGCATTGACTCCCCATTGTCTTATTGCTCAATGTGATAGTCTCTTCCCAGGTGCCATCTGCATTAACTCCCTATTGTCTTGGCAAGCCTTGACCCTTGGGTGACATCCAGTGCATATTTTGACTCTCATTTGACATAGGAGGTAATGACTCTGATTATAATTGTCTTGGATTGGCTTCTTGCCTAGTACCCAAATAAAATCCTTCAATGGACTTCAATACAAAGCTTTAATCATGGACATTCTTCATTTGCGCTGTCTCCTTCTACTTCCTCCATGGCGAGCATCCTTAAATATTCGTGTATATGCAAAATAGTTTGCTGTGGTATTTTTATTTTTCCTTCTACCTCATATCCCATGCACTTCTTTGATTTCTTTGCCCTTGAATGCCAAGACACTATGATTGTCTCTGTTGAAACTTGAGAGACCGCTTCATCATTTGGGATCCACTCCTTCATTATACAATTAGTATACAATGTGTTGTTATCCATATTCTCCTTCCTGCCCTTTGGCTCATACCATACCACTGTAAATGTTGTAGCTCTCCCTTGGTCATCTCTTTGCATATCAACTACTTTTGCAACCCAAAACTTCACATTCTCATATTCATCATCCGATGGCCGAAACACAACAAAACAATCGACCTCTATATCTACTTGTGGCATAAACTCTCTCTTCTTTGGTCCACAATATGGACATGGGAGTAATGATACAAATTCATTTGTAAAGACTCAAGCTGGGCGCAAATCGTTATGAACATTTGGCCAAAACATATTGCATTCTTCCTTGACATCCTTTGAGCCTCGCATTCTCTCAAGGTCCTTTATTAAATTTCGTGTCTTGTTAATTACAGTGGTAGTGTGTTCTCTCCAAGTAGGCTTCGAATCAGGATATCTCCGGAGCATTTCCTCTTTGTATGTAATAAATGCTTTTAATTCTTCTATTTCACAGTTAGACCTCTCATTGAATTCTTGTATAGGAGCCCATGTTGGATACCTTTCCTTGCTGGGAATTGAAGTTAAGAGACTGTAAGGTTCTTCAGGTTCCCATTTTGTATCATGAGAATACTGTTGCCATTGCAATACAGGTCTTTCATCTTTAAAAAAAAAATGAAAGTAGTGTGGATTGATATGACCTGTCAATGCATCACCACCCGTTTGTATGAAAGGTAGAATGAAGCTCTTCCAATCATACATTCTTTCGAGCCTCTCACATACTGTACTTTCCTTACGACCACCAACTTGCCTGCCACATCTTCTTACCAAGTCATCTATTGTCTCCACATCCTTGCATTTAAGCTCCCTTGAGACTATGCTAAAAACCTGATCAATATCCTCATGTGTATGCCCAACATACAAAAATCCACATTCGACCTCATTGAAGATTCGATGAGCAACTAGCATGGAGCAGAATGCAAGCATGAGTACATTCTTATTTTCTCGCCACAGCAATTATCAGCTTGTATTCTCAAAGTCGGTGGTAGGCGACCTTTTTCTGCATGTACATTGCGAATTGCCTTCATAATAGATGTTACAACTTGATTGCTATCATGTAGATGCAAGGAATCAATCCATATATCTGCAAAGAACTTAATTCCATGCACTAACACTCCACATAGACGTGTCTTTAGAAAGTGCTTTCCTTGTAATTTAGGTGGAGTGGCAACAAAACGAGGCAATGTTGTTGTACTCTGATCCATGCCATCTACAATAAGGCACATGTAGGCATCAGGATGTGAAATAGCTTGCTCCTTCCAAAATGCATATTTTTGTCTGGAATGTCGAATAAGGTCATGATGAGATTTTCGGTTTTTTTTGTATAATTCTCTTTGATTTGGACATGTTGCACTCTCAATCGCTCGCTTTAAATCATCACAGACATTGCACTTTGACATTTTTTGCCTCCTTGGGAATTTAACATATCCAAAGTTCTTCTTCCAAAGAGTATACAAAGTATGAGAAGAAGCTACGGCATCCCCTCTTTGCCTTTGCTTTTTTGCAATAGAGTCAAATACTTCGAGCTTTGTCAAGCCCATTGGAAGGTGCATTTCAATGATCGTGTCACCGTTAGGGAGTTTGGTAGATATATGGGGTTGAGGTAAAGCATTTTCATGTATGAAGTCTTGCAAAATTGCTGCTGCCCTGACAGTTGAGATTCTTGATTTGGACCTTCCTCTATTACCGTGAATGCTAAATTTGTTGCTGCCCTTTGCCTTGGTGACTAAATCCCAATATGTACCATGGGATAATCCAGTAATATTGCGATATGCCTTATTGCAAATCCTTTTTCCATTTACGAGAGGTTTTACCTTTTGTCTTGAACTTAGCATTTTATTGCCATTCTGAAGAAAGCAAGAGAGACTTGTGAGAAGGTATTCATTTCTTTCGCTTCCTCTTCTTTGCCACACGTGTCCTCTACATTCCCTGATGTTTGCAAGATCAATGAAGTGCATACATCTTCGCTTGCAACATAGATATCCCAATGCATTTAACATGTTCTCCTCCTTCATTACTCTCTTCCTCTTTGGTTGCTTTTGTGGATCTGCCTGGATTCTCTTTCTCTTCATGCATATGTATGATCGTTTTCGTACCTCGTGCTCGTTGTTATCTGTATTCATGCACTTCTTCTCCTCACATTTGTTGGTAACCAAGCATCCATGATTGGTCGTCGCATCCTTGGCCATATCACAATCAAAGTTAAATATTGAATAATCCTCTGTTGATCTCATCCTCGTTTTTAACATACTCTTAGGACCATTCAATGAATTCAATATTCTACGAGGGTATTGAGAACCTTGAAACTCTTCCACTCCTGAGAGAACATCACTCATTGGGACATCTTGCATGGCTTTCACAAATCCACAAGCTTGATTGACACCAGGTTTGTTAATATGCATGAACTCATCCACACTTGACAAGACATCGCTATTGAAACCTTTGCCCTTCTCACTTTGCAAGAATTCATCCACCCCAGATAAGGCTTTGCTTCTAAAATCATTTTGTTTCTCGGAACCAATGAACTCATCCACTCTAGATAAGATGTCACTTCTATAATTGAGTATATTGAAATCATCCACATTTGAAGTGATAGAGCCTGGCACATGGGCACGCTTTTTAGGTCCTTTGATATTGTAGTATACCTTGTCTTTATCATTGAAAACCACGTGCCTCTTTCTCATGTTTAAAAATTGCATGCTCCATCTCATATTCTTGCCTACCTCATAGTAGGGATCACATAAGGATGTTATGTTATCAACCATACCATCATCAGTGACTTTTAGAATCCTCATCTGTGCAAATGACCATTGCTCCACTTGTTCAAATCCCAATACTTCACCTTCTGCTACAGTCTTATTTGCAAATGATCTCATTTGTAAAATGTCCCCTATAGTAAAATCTAAGGTGGTGCACTTTGTATTCTTGATAATGTCTGTTGCATAAGTCTCATCTTTGTCCCATGCTATAAATGATTTGTTGGATGTATTGTAGGGCATAACATCTCCAAGTGTTTCCATATCTCCACATTTATACTTTAGCTCAACATGTGCGCTAAGAATCTTTGATACAGTAACTGCCACCTTATCTTCGCCAAGTCTTCGAAAGTGGCAAACTGAATTGGGATCACTATCATGGATTGTAGCAAATGCAACTACTTCTCTTTTGCTACATAAAATCACATCCATCCCTGGAACAAAATCTATAGCCATCTCCTTTGTGAGAGTCCTTCGCAAGCAAGCTGCAGTAGCAACAATTACATAAATATTAGTCTCTTTTTAATAATCTACTCATTTATTATAATTTTAATAATCTACTCATTTATTATATTAGTCTCTTTTTAATAATCTACTCATTTATTATATTAGTCTCTTTTTAATAATCTACTCATTTATTATAATTTTTAATTAGTACTTAATTTATTGGTGGGAGAAGTTATCCGATCAAGTACTAATCAAATGGACACGCCAAGTTATCCTTTGCATGGTCAATCGAGCATTAAATACTATTTTTTCTCTAGTGTCATGCACATCCGTAAAAAAACACGAGCCTGCTAGGTATGTTATCCGATCAAGCACTTATGGGATGGGTGTGCCACTTTGCATGTAAGTCAACAATTCCACCTAGTTGAAGGTGTGTGAAAAGTATTGTGCCCATCGGATATGCTTTGCATTGTCGATCAAGCATAAAACACCGTTATTGCCTTAGTGTCATGCACAACCATGAAAAAACACGGTCCTAAGTGTGTTAATTAAACAAGTACTTATCGGATGGGGGCTCCAATTTGCACGCAAGTCCGTTTCAACTAGGTTGAGATGCGTGCAAAGTATTTTCACCATTGGATATGCTCTGCATGGTCGATTACACATTATACAACGTTTTTCCCGTAGTGATATGCACATCCGCAAAAAAACACACCCTTAGGTATGTTATCTAACCAAGTACTTATCAGATGGGTGTGCCTCTTTGAGAAAATTTCAATACCACCTAGGTTAAGGCATAGGAAAAGTATTGTTCCCATCGGATATGCTTTGCATGATCGATCGAGCATTAAATACCATTTTTGCCTTAGTGTCATGGACATCCGTAAAAAAACACGCTGCTAGGTGTGTTATCTAATCAAGTACTTATGCGATGGGAATGCCACTTTGCATGTAAGTCAATTCCACCTAGTTGAAGGTGTGTGAAAAGTATTGTGCCCATCGGATATGCTTTGCATTGTGGATCAAGCATAAAACACCATTTTTGCCTTAGTGTCATGCACAACCATATAAAAACACAGCCCTAGGTGTGTTATTCAAACAAGTACTTATCGGATGGGGGCTCCACTTTGCATGCAAGACCGTTTCAACTACGTTGAGGTGCGTGCAAAGTATTGTCACCATCGGATATGCTTTGCATGGTCGATCATGCATTATACACCATTTTTTCCCGAGTGATATGCACATCTGCAAAAAAACACGCCCTTAGGTGTGTTATCTGACCAAGTACTTATTGAATGGGTGTGCCTCTTTGAGAACATTCCAATACCACCTAGGTTGAGGCATACAAAAAGTGTTGTGCCCATCGGATATCCTTTGCATGATCGATCGAGCAATAAATACTATTTTTGCTCTAGTGTCATGCACATCCGTAAAAAAACACGCTGCTAGGTATGTTATCCGATCAAGCACTTATGGGATGGGAGTGCCACTTTGCATGTAAGTCAATTCCACCTAGTTGAAGGTGTGTGCAAAGTATTGTGCCCATCGGATATGCTTTGCATTGTCGATCAAGCATAAAACAACGTTTTGGCCTTAGTGTCATGTACAACCATGAAAAAACACGGTCCTAGGTGTGTTAATCAAACAAGTACTTATCGGATGGGGGCTCCACTTTGCACTCATGTTGCCAATCGAAGCCATGCTGAAATTTTTCTAACTAGTTCCTAATCGTTGTCAGTCCCTTCGCTCACATGTGGTTTAACACTCATAATATGCTATTAAATAAGACCTTTTACCATTTACCAAGAAGTTTATCAGTGGGCAGATTGCATGAGCAGATATCAGTGGACAGATTACATGTCATGGGACATATTGGAGCTTGATGATTATTGGTTATTTTTATTGCATTTGTATACATATTTAAGCTCCTTTATTGTCATAAAAAACCTTGTAAAGCCTTCTATGCTATTTTTTACATTTATTGTCATATGAAGCGCCTTGTAATAAACCTGACCATCCCGACCATTCACTATTTAATGAGTATCAGTGGGCTGCATGAGTGGATATCATGTGGGCTGCATAAGTGGATATCAGTGGAACAGTTTTTAGTGGGTAGATTGCATCAGTTGGGTATCAGTGCACAGATATCAATGGATGGACAGATTACATGTCATCATGAAGATTGAAGCTTTATGACTAGAGGGCAAATCAATGGATGGACAGATTACATGTCTTCACGAAGATTGAAGCTTTATCACTAGACGACATTTTATATTACTGTAAAGCTTTATTGGCTAATTTTTTTACATTTGTAAAAATATTTAAGCCTTGTAAAGCCTTCTAGGCTATTTTCCACATTTATTGCCATATGAAGCCTTGTAAAGCCTTTTGGGCTATTTCCCACATTTATTGTATCAAGGGTTGTATATTGTACTTTACTTGTATGTATCTAAATTCTTCATTATCTTTTCTTATAGGATTATGGAGCAATCAACTAATGTGGTGGCTATCCTAAATGACTCCGAGATCAGAGAATGGGTTTCTGATGTCACTTTGAATTTCAAAGGAAAGGAATATAGCCCCAATGGCTTTGGTAGGTGGACTCGATATCACATGGGTGAAAGAGCTTGGTTTCTTCATCAAAAGGAAAAGAGACTCTTTCTACTTATGTCAAAAAGGGAGTTCAATGGTGTTGAAGATCCATGGGATGCTACTTTCTTCAAAAAAGATATGACTTCAAGCCTTATGGTAGGCATAATGATAGAACCAAAAGAGACCTTTGTGGATATTTTTACAAAGAGTTCAGATCCTAAAGTTGGCGGTCTTCATATTATTGTGTCAAGAAAAGACTCAAAGACCTTTGTGATGCCTCCTCGTCAACCATCTAAGTTTCCAGAGCTGCAAAGTGCATTGGAGACTCGTTCATATACTTGGGAGCAATTTCCTAGTGTGGTGGCAAAAAGGATGCATGCAAAGATAATGTTTGACTACTTTCAAGATGCACAATATGCTCCTCATATTCAAGGATCTTCACATGAAGGAGATCAAAAAGCTCAAACTTCGATGCAGGGACAAGAAGAATAGGCACAGTGTCACAAACGTGTAGAACATGAGCGCAAACTTCTAGAGCAAGAAATGGTGGATGTAACTAAGGATGATGAAACACAAGCCTTGAGTGCATGGGAATTAAAAAAAATTGAAGAAGATCAAGGTCGATCCACTGCAGTTATGCTAGAAGCTCTTGCTAGCAAACCACGACGTGAAATGCAAAAGGCTAGTACTGCAAGAGCCACGGTTCCAAGCAGTAAAAAAAGACATCGTCCAACTGTAGAGAGAGATAATGTGGATGAAAAACGGTTAAAAGAAGAGAAAGATGAAGAAGACTCAGAACCCAAGGCTGAAGATGATTAGGATGAACTCACATCAATCAAAAATCTTAATCTGCATCTTAATGAAGCAGTTATATAGATGATGATGTGGGATATATTTGGAGTCAAAGGATGTGGTTTGTGAATGCCAAAGATGTGGAAGCTGCAGCTCTCTTTACTAATAGCCGAAGCCTTGATATATCCTATGCAATGCAAATATACGAGGCTTTGAGAGATGGTAAGAAACCTATGGCAAGCAATGTGGTCTTGCACCCAATAATGTTTTGTCCAATCAAAAATAGTTTTTTGGATCAAATAACATTTACAGGGCTTACACATTTCGATGAAACCTTTAGTCGATTCTTTAAAGACACTCTTAAAAATATTCCACATGAACAAGGCGAAGAGGCACAAGGTGAGAATATGCTAAAGGAAGCAAAGAAGGAATTCCTCCTTCATTGCAGATTCCAGCCCATTGATGGTCAACATTGGGCTTATGCTTGTAATCAGATCGCAAAGGAAGCAAAGGAGGTCAAAAGACTCACTCTAGAACAATTTGCAAAGATAAGTTCATTCCATTATTATCCTGCAACAATTTGTATATTCAAGCATGAGATCAAGTATTTGATTGAGTCCGAAAGACTTAATCATTATGTCCATGGAAAGCGTAAGATATCCTCAACATCAGAGGTCTTACAAAAGGCAAGGGTTATATGGACAACATTTGGTTCTCCAAATCCTGATTTGAAGTGAAAGGTCACAAAAGCAGACACCGACACACTCACGAACTTCTATACTTCTTTGAGTGTAGTTGTGCCTAGGGGAAGTCAAGAGCGAGAAGAAAGTATGACAAGCCTCAAGGTGGTGAGGGACAGATATGCCAACTACACTTCTATCATATTTCATCCTGTTGAAGTGTTCAATGAGATGCTTGAAATGTGCATTGCTTGTGAGCGTGGACAGTTGACCTATGAAGCTCCTTTGTTTATCTCCAGAAAGTCAAAGGTAATGGATAAGAAGGAGTTGACGGCAAGGATGTGGAGGCTTATAAAGTACTTACTTGACAAGTATGCATCCATGGTAGCACAAAAAATTTTAAAGAAAGAATGGTTTTTTGGAAAAAAAGACAAAGACCACTGTTGAGATATCGAGCTCCACTCGCGATATGCCAGGGTGACCGTTGTGTATTTATGTCACCGACTTGTTAGCTGGAGATGCGGTTGGTACACCGCCCACAAATAATAGTTGGATGACAGCTATCCTTATCTACTCTAGTTTGTGGCTCAGTTAGTAAGCCACCTTAGTTAGTTGAGTTTGGTTTGAGACCCACATATAGGGTTCTATTTCTTTGTACTTGAGTTCTTTTGGCTTTCACAATTAAGAAGAGGAAAACTGTTTTCAGCCTCCACCTTTGTGTGTATTCCCCCATTGTGCATGTGAGAAAGCCGCAAGTGAGACTCCTTCCCTCTCTCCCACTATCTTCACATGGTATCAGAGCCTTGTTCATGGTAAGGAGCTCAAGAAAGCAAACCAAGTTCGCGGTGTCCTGGTAAGAGGACGAGTGTTGCTTTCCTATTTCGAGTTTGGGAGCAAATCTCTACAGGGAGCATAGCCAGAAGTACAAGAGTGCACTGTCTTAGATTGAGACGCCCTTCGCGGTGTGGCGAGAGCACAGTATATGCTACGGGAATGGGCGAAGCCCTGGGTGACTTTACTTTTCTGATTCGAGGCCATTTTGGGGCCCGTTTTGAAGGCGGAAGTTCTTCGCAGGCACTCAGAAAAAGCCTTGTTTTTGCTGTGCGACCACTGCTCGGCTAGTCGGTGAAAAGTTGCTGCAGAAATTGCATCGTATGCCTCTGTGCAGAGATATTGGGAGTTGCAGAATCATGCTTGTTGCCTGTTGATGCAAAATCATCACTAGGAAGTGACTGTGTGGTGAAATACCACTTTCGTCAGTTTTGCAGATCTGCCCGTGTGAGGCAAAAGCTGTGTTTTTTGCAGTGACAAAATATTTTGCGGTGTTCTATAATGGCATCTGATTCTCTTTCACAGATTGTCACTGAAAAGCTTGACAAGAACAACTTCCAGGCATGGAAGTTTAGAATGACGAATTTCCTTATGGGAAAAGGCTATTGGGAGTTCATTACAGAAAATGAAGAAGAACCTGTTCTTCCTAATGTTCCCAATCAACAGGAAATGCAGGCATTTAAAGGATGGCATGAGAGAGCTAGGAAAGTTATGTACTGGCTGTCTATCAGTATTTCGGACTCCGTGATTGTGCATATTCAGGATGCAAGTATGCCAAAGGAGGCATGGGATACTTTGGCAAAAATGTACAGCACAAATACGCAAGCCAGGAAAATGTAGCTCAAACAGGAGTTGCACAATGTGCAGAGAGAAAATTTGAGCATAAACGACTACCACATGAAGGTGAAGAAAATTGCAGATGCACTTGCTTCCATTGGGTCGCCAGTGCAAGATGATGATCTAGTTTCTGTGACCTTGAATGGTCTAGGAAAGGATTATGCACAGTTCCAGACATCCATTGCCGTCCGTGAAAAATTTCCTGATTTTGAAGAGTTGTTTGCTCTTCTAATTTCTGAAGAGCAGAGAAATGGGGTGCATCTTCTTCAGGAGGAACTTCAAAAGAAACTCTCTTCTACTCAAATGCTGGCAGAGGTAGAGGCAGAGGTAGAGGAGGCCGATCTGCAGGCTGTGGTAGAAATCAGAATATGCAGCAAACTCAAGAAAACCAGTCCTATGCAGGAGGACGTGGTAACTCTAGAGGCAGGGGGAGCCAAAGAGGCCGTGGTGGATGGCAGAGAGGCCAAAATGCAAACAGCAATGTTGAATGCTACTATTGTCGTAAAATGGGTCATATGGCTAAGGACTGCTACAAAAAGCAGAATGACATTATGAATGGAAAATTGCAGCAAGGCAATTATGCATCTTCCAGTAGACAGGGTGATGACAGAAATGAGCATCTATTTATGGTACAGCATATGACAATTCTGTGACAAGTGCAGAAGAACGAAATGATGTGTGGTATGTTGACTCAGGTGCGTCAAACCACATGACAGGTCATGCAAAATGGATGCAGGATGCAAGGAAAATGGAAAAGCCAGGATTTGTGGAGACTGGTGATGATACTGCACATCCTATTGTGCAGATTGGTAAAATTCCTTTGTCTATGTAGGATGGGAAAAAGAAATACCTATCCGATGTATTTCATGTCCCGAACATCACTAAGAACCTGGTTTCTGTTGGTCAAATGGTTGAGCAGGGCTTGCAGATCAGATTTAATCCTCATGGATGCTTTGTTGAGGATATGAAAAATAACAGTCGCTTGATAGCAAAAGGAAAGAAGAAGGGCAGGATGTTTACGTTGGATGTGGACATGCCTGAATTGAGTGCAGCAATGTTTGCACATGGGACCGGTGTAGTTGCAGATATTGATATCTGGCACAAACGCATTGGTCATGTTAATATACAGTGACTTAAATCAATACAAGCTCAAAATATTATTGCAGGATTGCCTAAATTCAAGGTTGTAGAAATGCACAAGGTTTGTGAAGCCTGTCAATTTGGGAAACAGGCAAGGAAACCTTTTCCTAGGCATGTTCAAGAGAGTAAAAAGCCATTGGAATTAATCCATTTTGATGTGTGGACTACTAAAGCTACATCTATTGGAGGCTGTCACTATTTTGTCACATTTATTGATGACTTCAGCAGAAAACTTTGGGTGTATTTTATGAAAAAGAAAAGTGAAGTGTTTGGGCATTTCAAAGCTTTCAAAGCTATGGTTGAAAAAGAAACAGGCCTGCAAATAAAATGCCTAAGGTCAGATGGAGGGGGAGAGTACCTCTCAAATGAGTTTGCAAGGTTCTTGCAGGAGCATGGTATAAAGCAGCAATATTCATGCAGTCATACCCCACAGCAAAATGGAATTGCAGAAAGGAAAAATAGGCATATTGGAGAGGTATCTCGGGCCATGCTAAATGAAAAAGATCTACCAGATTATTATTGGGCTGAAGCAGTTGCTACAGCAGTTTATATAATGAACAGGACTCCCACTACAGCAATACATGGCATGACGCCAGAGGAGATGTATACTGGTAGGAAACCAGACATTTCTCATTTGAAAATTTTTGGTTGCATTGCCTATGTCCATGTGCCAGATGAGTTGAGGTCTAAGTTGGATCCAAAAGCTGAGAAGTGCATCTTTATTGGTTATTCTCTGCAGCAGAAAGGATATAAATGCTATAACCCTTCTACACGTAAGTTCACAGTGAGCAGAGATGTTGTTTTTGATGAGATGAGCAGATGGTATAAACCAGTAAATGTAATGTTTGATGTAGATGCACAAAATGGTAATGCTGCACAGAATTCACAGCAGCAATCACAAAATATTAGTGGACCTGGAGTGTCCTCTAGTAGTGGTTCACATACTTCGCCATGGACAAGCAGATTGAGATCAGGAGAATCTCCTCAAAGCAATGCAGAGAGTGGTATGCAGGTATCACTAAAAGGAAAAGAGAAGGTAGATCAGCCCATGGTTGATGTGAATGCAGGTCACTTTTATGTGGATGGTGAATCCAGTGGCTCAGAACAGAGCATTGATGATGAGTTGGGTATTCCTTCTGTTGTTACACCTGGAGTAAGGAAGACCAGGGATGTTTTGAGAGCACCTGGAAGTGAGCCTATTTTGCGCAGGTCTACCAGGGTTAGGTATCCTATGGATAGGCTGAAATATGATGGATTTACAGCCATTCACTATGCCTATATGGTCAAAGTGATATAGGAACCAGAACCCACTTCTTTTGAGCAAGCCATGGGAAATGAAAAATGGGAGAAAGCCATGGATGAACAAATGGATGCGTTGGATGCAAATGCTACATGGAAATTGGTGCCTTTGCCTAAAGACAAGAATGAAATTGGCTGTAAGTGGGTTTATAAGATCAAGCACAATGCAGATGGTTCTGTGAATAGATACAAGGCAAGATTAGTTGTCAAGGGGTATGCACAGACATATGGCATTGATTATGAAGAAACTTTCAGCCCGGTTGCAAGGATGGCAACCGTAAGAGTAGCCATTGCTATGGCTGCATCAAAGGGATGGTCTTTACATCAGATGGATGTAAAGAATGCCTTCTTGCATGGTGATTTGCAAGAAGAGGTCTTTATGGAGCAGCCAGCAGGTTATGTTCATGCTATTCATCCTGAGTTTGTTTGCAGGTTGAAGAAAGCCTTGTATGGCTTGAAGCAAGCACCTAGAGCATGGTTTGACAAGATAGGACAGTATCTTGTCACTATTGGCTTTCAGATTTCCAAGGCCGATTTCTCACTCTATGTGAGAAAAACAGAGAAAGGGATTATGCTGCTTGTCATTTATGTTGATGATTTGATCATCACAGGTGATAGTGATGAAGATATCCTTCATGTGAAAATGCTATTGAGGTAGAAGTTTGAGATGAAGGATTTGGGAGAGCTGCGTTATTTCTTGGGCATTGAGGTGATTAGATTACCAAGTGGGATACAGCTCTTGCAGAGATTGGACATGCTGTCGAAATATGGGATGACAGGCTGTAAGCCTATTTCAGTTCCTTTGGAGCAGAATGTGAAGCTAAGCACAGATGCAGGTGAGCTTTTGGAAGACCCTACTATGTACAGACGCATAGTAGGAAGTTTGATTTATATGACTATTACCAAGCTAGATTTAAGCTATGCTGTTGGATTGGTAAGTCAGTTTATGCAGGCTCCAAGGAAACCGCACATTTGGATGCGGCTAGACGCATACTCAGGTATGTGAAGTCCACATTGTAGTATGGACTATTTTATGAGGCTGGGGTTCAGATACAGTTGCATGGATACACTGATGCTGATTGGGCTGGTAGCATTTCTGATAGACGATCTACCAATGGATATGTGTTCTCTTTTGGGAGTGCTACAGTCACTTGGAGCAGCAAGAAACAGCCTACAGTTGCCTTGTCGAGCACAGAGGCTGAGTACAGGGGTGTAGCAATGGCTGCATGTGAGGTAGCTTGGTTGCATAAGCTACTTTATGATATGCATCAGTCTACAGATGGGCCAGTTGTCATTTATTGTGACAACATGAGCAGTATACACTTGGAAAAGAACCTAGTCTTTCATGCTAGAACAAAGCACATTGAGGTGCATTATTACTATGTGCGGGAGAAGGTTTTACTAGGTCTTATTGATCTAGTTTATGTCAGCACAGAGGATCAGGTAGCTGACATATTCACGAAAGCATTGGGCACAGAGAAGCTGCGCAAGTTCAGAGACCTGCTTGGTGTGCAGGAATTGGGATTGAGCTCGAGGGGGAGTGTTGAGATATCGAGCTCCACTCGCGATATGCCAGGGTGATCGTTGTGTATTTATGTCACCGACTTGTTAGCTGGAGATGCGGTTGGTACACCGCCCACAAATAATAGCTGGATGATAGCTATCCTTATCTACTCTAGTTTGTGGCTCAGTTAGTAAGCCACCTTAGTTAGTTGAGTTTGGTTTGAGACCCACATATAGGGTTCTTCTATTTCTTTGTACTTGAGTTCTTTTGGCTTTCACAACTAAGAAGAGGAAAACTGTTTTCAGCCTCCACCTTTGTGTGTATTCCCCCATTGTGCATGTGAGAAAGCCGCAAGTGAGACTCCTTCCCTCTCTCCCACTATCTTCACAACCACTGCATGGAAGAATGCATCAATGTACAGGTGAGGCATGATGTAGTGCATAGTGCCATTAAGTATTTGCTGTCAGAGAAACAAATTCCACTTACTCATTGTAACATTGACTATAATGTGGTGAAGCATATAGCTTCTTTGTCAACACCCAAGGTAAAGGTATGGGCAAACAGGTGGATAAAAAAGGATGAAGATGGGTCAGAAATAGTAACCTCTTATATTGGAAAAGAAATCCCACAACAGGTGGTTGCATATGTGGAAAGATTAATCAGCGAGATAAGGATGCCCACAGATATGCACCAAAGCTTTCAATTCAATGTAGAGGTTACGGCAGAGTCTGGAAAGCTTATGAACTTCAGGGGAGTCTCAGAAGATGACTTCTTCAAGAATGAGTTAGCATGGGATAAGCCACAACTATTCTTTATCAATGAAGTTTCTAGCGATGATATCCATAACTTCATTGATAGAATAGTATATACCACCATTAGCAAAGTGGCAATTTGCAACATTGTCATTTTTGTTGATAAAAAAGACAAAAAAGCCATGCAGGTTACTCTAGAGCGAGCATATTCATCAGATTTGAAGATCTATAGTGGTATTTATGCAGCAAAGAGAGGCAAGAGAGAATATGGCATAGCGATTCAATCTCTTGAATCATTATTTTTGTGTATGCGGAGTCCCAACCCTGATCACTCCTTACAAAAGAACATAAGAGGGAATTCAAATAATTTGAGATTGATGCTAGAAGAGCAAGATATTCCTAGGTCCATACATTATCAAAAAAACAACTATGGAAGTCCTGCAAAAAGTGGGAGTCTCTTGCTTACCATGATGGAGAATTTGCTACCGGCAAGTTGGGAGGTCACCTTGTGCAGGATGGGATATTTATTTGAGGATCTCCTCAGAAAAGGCAACTCCACAAATATAATTTAAAATAAGCATTTCATGGCTTATTTTCAGCTTCAAGCAGATCTAACCACAGGCTATGAAAAAGAGATAGACCACAAGGACACTGATGACATGGATGATTACCTTGAAGATCATAATGTCCCAGTTGATGATGATGAAAAGATGGACTTACATGACCCGTTCAGAGAGAGGTTGGTGGATGAAGACAAACATGATGATGCCTTCTTTGATAATTATGGCTCACAGGGTTATGAAAAAAGGCCACTACAACAATACTTAGCGGTATGAACTCTCTATTTCTCAACTAAATACAATTTTTTAAATAAGATTTAAATTTAAAGATAATGAATCTAATCTCTCATATTTGTTTACAGGCAATAGAGGGAGAAGAAATGGATGAAGTCAATATGGAGGCACTCCCTTCTACTTCAACAATGCAACCACCTCTAAATTTGATTGAAGAATCCCATGAGCACAAGAGCTTTAAAGACACCATGGAAAAGCAGAATGACCCCAAACATAGAATACAAGCTATGATAGAGACCCATTCTGCAAATTTAGCTGCATTGGATAAAATGGAGAGCTCATTTGAAGTTAGGATCGTTTTGAAACGAGAACCTCAGTATTTGAGCTTTGGTAGAGAGGAGGTTTCAATCCTCTCCAATCCTTTAAAAGAGGTTAATGACAATGTTATCTTGGCCATTCTCAGGTAATGTTTGTTTATTTGTTGCTACTTCAATGAGCTAACATTTGTTTATTTATTCACAGTGTAGTTATATATCAATTTCCTAGTGCAGAATGCAAATCAATTCTATGAGCTAATGTTTGTTTATTTCTTGGTGCAGTGTAGTTATTTCTCAGCTTCCTAGTGCAGTGCAGCATCATGTCTACATGCTCAATGCTCTCCTTTCTTCTATTCTTAGCTCTCCTCAAAAGACTGTAGAAGATGTTTGTACCTGGTTAAGCCCTTTGAATTTAGATGGGGTGCACGTCATCTTAATGCCTTATCATGAGGCGTAAGTATCAACTCTAACATTATTTTTACTATTTCTTTGGCAAGTTTGTGTAAAACAATAATCATTTTTATTCTGGTCGTGTAGCTCACATTGGAGTCTGATCGTTTGGGACCTTGAACTCAACCGTTTGTGGTTTGTGAATTCAATGGAAGGTTATCATGCCAACTCCCCAAGGTAATTATTCTCTTAATATTTTTGATACTTTCTTATTTTGTATCTTATGATCATGACATATTAATATATTTAATATGTCATGATGGACAGTGCTGCATATCGGCTAGTATCTGCTGTCAGAACAACCACAGAGCAACAAGACCAAGTAGAATTCAAAAGACGTCTCCCAGTAGAGCAAAAAGATGGGCACAGCTATGGGTGGAGAGTTGCCTACAATTGCATGTTGTTTCTTAGAGAGATTTTTGATTTGGAGTTACCAGTCAAAATGGAATCATATACAGAAGCCAATTTGCTAGCATTTCGGGCTGAGAGTATTCAGCGTCTAATTGCTACCATTGGGAAACAACCTGAAAATATGACTACATTGCAGCATGTATAAAACCTTATCTTTATACTTGTATGCTTGTTCAAGCCTTTAATTGGGATGTGTAAATCTCATAACTTTTTAATATTTTCCTCCAAGAGGAGAAGAGACTAAGTCTAATGAAAGCATGCTATCTTTATACTTCTATGATTATTTAAACCTTTATTTTTATTTAGAATGTGTAAATCTCATAACTTTTTAAATTTTTCCTCCAAGAGAAGGAGAGACTCACTCTAATGAAAGCATGTATGAAACCTTACTTTTTAAAATTTTGCTCCAAGCGGAGGAGAGACTCACTCTAATGAAAGCATGTATGAAACCTTATCTGCTCGTTTAAGCCTTTATTTGGGATGTATACATCGCATAACTTTTTTATATTTTTATAATAGAAGGAGGATGTAGAAGACATAGCAAGTGAAGAAGAATACGATGTAGACTACTCTCTCAATAAGATGAGTCATGAAAATATGAATCTATTGGAGCAGATTGGAAGTTCATTCACTGCTATGTTGTTAATTCGACAACAACCTCATTTTTTTGAATTTAGTGAAGAGGAGATTTCAATCCTCTTGAATCCTAAGAAAGAGGTTAATGTCAAAGTCATTACAACCATCCTCAGGTTTGATGCAGCCTTTCCCTTGGCTTTATACTTTGCTTATTTTGATTAAACCCAAGAAGCTAATACTTTTTTTTTAAATATAGTAATGTTATAGCAAATTTTTTGCAAAATATACAAAGCAATTCATATATGCTCGATCCTCGTATTTCGGAAGTGCTTAGCAACAAAGAAGAAACCATAGAGGATGTTTGCAAGTGGTTGAAGCACATTCCTATGAATGACGCACGAGTTATTTTTACAGCATATTATGAGAAGGAGTCGGGTAGTCGTGGACATCTTTGCGAAGAAGTGCTTCTTTGCCAACTCAATGACATCCGTCCATGGCACTGTGTTAGAGTAAGTATAGACTACACTTGTTGTCACTTCTTGACATGTAGATTGATATGCAATGCACATTTTCACTGTTGTTATATGTTTTGATGTGTAGATCAGCTCGAAAGTTAGTAGGTGCTATCGACACAGTAATGCGGCAATGTGACTTGGCACAACAAATAGAGTATATAACATGTCAGGTATCACATCAAGAGAATAGCCACATCTTTAATTGTGGATGGAGGGTGGGCTACAATTGCTTTTTGGTACTTGGTCAAATTTTTGAGATACAAAATGACACCACACTATCAACATATACGGATTTGCATCTCTATGCATTTATAACATGTACCATTCGAGCAATCATTAAGGGCGACATTATGGACCCTCCCACAAGGCCAATAGATAATGGCTCAGAGGAGTGCGAAATGAATGCCGTCAAAGAGTCAAAGGGGATAGAAGACCTCAACTCTACAAACATGGCTTCATTGGAAGAATTGGGAAGCTCTTTTAATGTTAGGGTTATGATTCAACATAGACCTCAGTATCTTGAATTTGGGGAAGAGGAGATTTCAATCCTCTCTAGAGCTTCAAATGAGGTCAATAACAACGTTATGATGGCCATTCTCAGGTTTGATACAAACTTTTTCTTTGCTTGATAATTCAATATTTTGATTAAATCTAATAAGCTAATATTCATTTATTTGTTGGTGCAGTATAGTTATCTCACGATTTGGTAGAGCCGTACAAAACCGTGTGTATATGTTGGATTCCCTCCTTTCTCCTATACTTAGCGATAGCAGAAAGGCGATAGCCAATGTTTGTAAATGGTTATAGCCTTTACATTTATATGGCATGCGAGTCTTATTTATGGCATATCACGAGATGTAAGTATCATGGCAACCTTTATTTTCATCTTATACTGGCAACATTGTGTTAAATAATAATGGTTCTTAATTATTCGTGTAGGGAACATTGGAGTCTGGTGGTTTGGGACCTTGAAGACAACTATTGTTGGTTTGTTAACTCGATTGCAGGCTTTCATGGCTCGGTGCAAACGTAAGTATTCTATTAATCTGTTGTTACTTCTATATTATGTACCTTATGTAATAGACACACTAAGTTTTTTTAATATGTCATGATGAGCAGGTCGATTGAGAAGTTGGTATCTGCTATTAGAGAAATAGGACAGTACAAAGACTTGGTAGACTTCCAAAAGCATTTAGTAGTAGAGCAGAAAGATGGGCATAGTTGTGGGTGGAGAGTTGCCTACAACTGCATGTTGATTTTCAAAGATATTTTCTCACTTAAGCCACAGATCTCATCGAAAGACTATTTGGAGCTCAAATATTCAGAGGAGGATATACAATTGTTTAAGGCTGAAATCATTCGAGACCTAATTGCTGCCATTAGAATACAACGTGCAACTGAAGCAATATCAGAGCTTGCATTTAAGGAAGAGGAGACTGAGTCTACTGTGAAAGCATTGCACACTACAGAAGAAGTAGAGACTCAGTGTACACCTACAGCACCACAGCCTCCACTAGAAGCATCAAAAGAGTTGCCACAGCCTCCACTTGCATTTAAGAAAGAGGATACTGAGTCTACTCCGAAAGCACTACATACTACAGAAGAAGTAGAGACTGAGTGTACATCTAGAGCACCACAGCCTCCATTGGAAGCATCAGAAGAGTTGCCACAGTGTCCACTAGAAGCATTAGAAGAGTTGTGATGCATGTATGATGTTGTGTTTGTAGTTTTTGTTGATTATACACCAATTTGTGACTTATTACTTAAGTGGCATTTACTGATGATATTTATATAATTATTTCATGCACACAATTTTATGATATGAATGTGTGATGATGTGATTATTTGGAAATAAATCCTTGTGTGATGAGAATTTTGATATGAATATGTGATGATGTAATATTTGTAATATATTTCTTCATGCACACAATTTTATGATATGAATGTGTGATGATGTGATTATTTGGAAATAAATCCTTGTGTGATGAGAATTTTGATATGAATATGTGATGATGTAATATTTGTAATATATTTCACTCGCAAGTATCAATTCCCAATGCTCCACTCACTTAAAGTGCATCATTCCCATTGCTCTGCAAAATTTTATTCAGTTGGACAGTCTCCACTCACTTAAAGTAGAGCATTCCCAATGCTTCTCTCACTTTAGTAGAGCATTCCCAATGCTTCTCTCACTTTATTCCAACCCTTATCCTTATCATAGCGAACACATCGTGCCTTAATGCACTTGTATTCTTCCATCCTAGTCCTTCCACAAACGCTCTCTTATTTCTTACATCCTAGTCCTTCTGATTAACTTATATTCGTCTTTCACTTTACATCTTCCCTCACTTTCTATCCCTTCAAGACACTCTCTTATTTCTTATATCCTAGTCCTTCTAATTAACTTGTATTCGTCTTATCGCTCTCTCTCTCTCTCACTTGTAATATATTTCACTCGCAAGTATCGATTCCCAATGCTCCACTCACTTAAAGTACAACATTCCCAATGCTCTACAAAATTTTATTCAGTTGGACAATCTCCACTCACTTAAAGTAGAGCATTACCAATGCTTCTCTCACTTTATTCCAACCCTTATCCTTATCATAGTGAACACATCGTGCCTTAGTGCACTTGTATTCTTCCATCCTAGTCCTTCCACAAACACTCTCTTATTTCTTACATCCTAGTCCTTCTCAGTAACTTGTATTCTTCTATCCTAGTCCTTCCACAAACACTCTCTTCTTTCATCCATCCTGATAACTTGTAATCTTCTATCCTAGTTCTTCCACAAACACTCTCTTCTTTCATCCATCCTAGTGCTTCTCATTAACTTGTATTCTTCCATCCTAGTCCTTCCACAAACACTCTCTTCTTTCTTCCATCGTAGTCCATCTCCCTTTCTTTATCATCTCCCAACCCATGGATGTCCTTGGCATTGTCGAAGACGTGGAGTTCGGAATTAACAGTCTCAAAGAATGGATTGCTGACCAAGGAGCACAGAGAGAGGCCAGAATTCGACAAGGTTCTCCTTTGACACACATGGAGAGAGAGGAATTTGATGCACAAAGGCATGCAGAGAGGGAGGAGACTCTCAAGATAGCAGAGAGTGAAAGACTTTTAAGACGTATGATAAAAGCATGACAAGATCTCTTAGACTTCTTAAGTAACCTTTGTTATCGCAGCTCTCATCATGGGCGATTTGATGCGGATGCTAAGAGAAAAATAAGAGCCTCACAGAGAAATTATAAAGAAACAATTTGTGATCGCTTAAATTTCTTCTTTGCATGTAATTATGTTGAGGATACAGCTGTGGAGGCAGTGAAAGATTGGGTTATTGAGAAGATAAGAGAGACCAATGATGAGATCTTCTAGACTTTGGGTGATTAAGAAGATAAGAGAGCCTGTATTAAGGTGTTTTTTGACACCATATGGCTTTGAGTTCTATGATCTACTTCTTGTACAAATGTGATGTGCTCTTTTTGAAATGTACTCTAGTTTTAATAACATGTCACGCCATTTTTTCTAATTTGATTTTTTAAAATCTTACTTTTTGTCTCTTTTAACAATGTGATGTCCTCTATTTTTAATGTACTCTAGTTTTAATAACATCTCACGTCATTTTTTCTAATTTGATTTTTTAAAATCTTCCTTTTTGACTCAATGTTTTGTTTTATAAGAGCCTCTTTTTTTCAAATGTTTTATCCAAAATTATCTCACAAAATGAATTTGGACAGTGCACAAGTCCAAAATTAATGAAATAGGTGTTTACTTGACTTTTATCGACGACTACAATAGATATTGTTGGGTCTACTTTCTCAAAGAGAAATCTGAAGTGGCTTTCGACCGAACCGATTCAGGGTAAGATGGCTTATGAAGCATTCACTGGACACAAACCATGCATTGGACATCTCCACATATTTGGTTGCATATCATATGCCCACATACATGATGATCATCACAGAAAATTGGATGTGAAGTCACACAAATGCATCATGGTTGGCTACAATGAAGAAAGCAAAGCACACAAGTTGTATGATCCCATCAACCGCAAGGTCATTATCTCCAGAGATGTAATCTTTGATGAGGAATCAGAATGAAAAACCTAAAATACATAGGAGATGAGTCATTTACAGAAAAGGTTGATGAAGAAGAGCAATAACTAGTAGAAGCACTCCAAGAAGAGTCACAACAACTTAGACGGTCTACTAGGGAAAGCAGACCACCATCCAGATTCACATATGCTCAAAAAGGCAAAGCAATTCAGGTTGAACTCACCAATTATGCTCCTATGACTGTACCATCATGGTGGCTATAGAAGAGCCAGTGTACTTTGAAGACGTAGTTGACAAGCCAGAATGGCAAATTGCTATGAGTGAAGAAATGGAAGCTTTGTACAAGAATAATACTTGGGAATTATGCGACCTTCCACCAAGAAAGAAGGCCATAGCAAACAAATGGGTATATAAAGTGAAGTACAATCCAGATGGAAGCATTGAAAGATACAAAGCCAGACTAGTTACAAAAGTATTTGCATAGGAATATGGTCAAGACTATGATGAGACTTATACTCCAGTAGCAAAGATGGATTTCATACGGTTCTTGATATCACTAGCGACACTCAATAGATGGAATGTGTACCAACTCGATATCAAGAATGCTTTTCTCAATGGTTACCTCGATGAGCAAGTCTACATGCAACAACCAACAGGTTATGTTGAACCAAGAAAAGAGAATCAAGTTTGCCATCTTAACAAAAGTCTCTATGGCTTAAAGCAAGCACCTAGAAGTTGGTATAGAAGAATCGACAAGTATTTTGCTAATTTGGGATACATGAAATCCAATGTAGATCATACTCTCTACTACAAAGTTTAAGGGGAAGACATTACCATTGTACTTTTTTACGTAGATGATCTAATTGTGATCGGAAGCAATGATAGCTTCATCAAAAAGCTAAAACAAGACTTATTTGCTGCAGATTTCAACATGAAAGATCTTGGAATTTTGCACTATAGTCTTGGAATTGAGTTTTGGAGAGATCCAGAAAACACCTTTATCAGCCAGCTGAAATATGTTGACAATCTCTTGAAGAAGTTTCATATGGTAGATTGCAAGATTGCAACCACTGCCATGGAACAGACTTTGAAACTTACAAAGATTAAAAAAAGCCTACAGTCAATGATAGGTACCATTGGCAGCTCATCGGATCTCTTATATATCTTATTATCACACGGCCATATGTTTGTTATGCAGTAAGCTCACTTGCAAAATGTATGTCAAATCCAAAACAGTCTCACTGGAATGTAGCCAAAAGAGTCTTGAGATATATAAGAGGTATAAGACAGTTTGGAATAGAATACAGAGGAAGTCATTCAAGGTTGCATGGATACTGTGATAGTGACTATGCTGGAGATCATGAGACTAGGAGATCCACACAGGGATATGCATTTTTCCTTGGTCAAGGTGCTATATCATGGTTGTCAAAGCAAGAAACTAACTGTTTCTTTTGTCTTCAACAAAAGCAAAATATAGGGCACTCACTATAGGTGCATGTGAGGCTATATGGCTCAAAAGACTATTGTTAGAAATAGATTACTTTGATGAATCAAAGCAAACAACAATATACTGTGATAATCAATCGGCGCAAGCACTGGCCAAGAATCCAGTATACTACTCTAGGACAATGCACATTGATGTCATAGATCACTTCATCAGAGAAAGAGTGTTACTTGGTGACATCACACTGTAGCATTGTGATAGCAAAGAAAATGTTGCAGACATCTTTACCAAACCACTTGGCAAAGAGCTTTTTGAGAAGCACAGACAAGCTCTTGGCTTGACTCAGAGGAAGGACATTCCCATTAAAGGGGTGTGACGGAATGTAATGCTCAGTCCTTCGAATCATCATCTTAAGGGAAGCCCTACTTCGTGATGTTGATCTTGATAGAAGGTGTTGAGAAACCATGCTCAACATCATGTATTTGATATGTGTATAGCACTAAACCAATAGAGTGCTATAAAGGAAAGGGTTGGATGCCCTAACCCTAACCCTAAAAGGGTTTGTGTATATTCTACATTTTCAACTAAATCTAGTGTACAGTTAGTCATTTGTGGTGTGCACTCTAGCTGTGCCCTCTCTCCTCTTCTCCCCTCTTTGTATTTTGTCAATGGTGTCCCAAAATTTTTATCATTGCCCTTTCCTAGAGAGACCACATATGTACATTGGGCACTTGGAATCACAAGAAACTTCAATTTCTTAATTAACAAGTAGTTTAAGAAATTGTGTGGTAGTATAATTCTTAAAATTTTCCCCTTGATTTTTTCATGCACTCTCATTAAATCAGACCAAAAGTGGTTTTCCACATTGCTGATGACAGGCAACACATGTGGGTGCGATCCTCATGGTAAACCTCTACCTTGGTGTACTTCTGAGTACCTTTAAGCAACAATACCTACACCACGAGCATTTGTTTTTACGGAGGTTTATTTGGGGCCTTAGCTCCTACCTATTTATTTTCAGGACAATTCCAAGTAGCATACTTAATATCTTGCTCAAAGGTTTTGAGAGAATTTCTTCTCACCTCAACCTTGTAGGGGTCTTTTAAACCCATCATAAAACCTCAATCTTGTAGAATTCATCTATTTCTTTTAACTTAAGGACTACCTCCCTATAGTTTGCTACGTATTGGACTAAAGTGTTTTTATCCATACTACAATTATCCCAAGCTTCCCAAGTATTGGTTCCCAGAGGCTCATCCACCATTTATATCCTTTGTTTCCAAGGGAAAGACTTGCTTCCATGACCCAATTTTCAAGGGGGGTATTTGTGAGCCTATGGAAGTCTTGCCATTTCTGCAAAAACATGTTTATGGCTTCCTTGTTTCTTTCTTTTTCTTCCCCATTGAATATTGGTGGTTTTAAGGCCTTCAAAATTTTTGTGGTTTCTTTAAGGCAAGAATCAAATAGCTTAGAAATTACTTATAGTTGGAGACTAGAGTTTTAAATGAGTCATTAATAGATTCTCACTACATTTCTGGATTTCATTTCAATTTTCTAGTTTTATGAATTCTAAATATGAAATTCCATAATCACCATAATCCGCATCCTCCAAATCCATAGTAGCTCTACCTGTGTTCCCTCATGTATTTTCTCTTCCATAATGGTATTTCCTTTCCTTGCTCTCATTAATCATTCTATGTGTGTGTGTGTGTGTGTGTACTTGTCGCTATAAATTACGTTGTTTCCTTCAATGTCCTACAGAAAGAAAGGCATATAGAGCCACATCACCCAAAATTTACAGACTTTGGAAAACAGCCACGTCATCTTTTTAAGGCCCCCACCCTCCCCCATTCCCAGAGATTCAAGGGCTACCCAAAAAGACAAGACCCTTTCTCTTTCCAAGGTCCAAGTGCTCCAACCTTTTTAATTCACTAGCCTTAGAAAATTTAAAGCAAAGGATTGGTCGAGGAAGTAAGATTGGCATAGAAAAGGGGAATCAAATAATAAAAGTGTATACATGGTGAAGAAGGCGAGTTGACTCCAAAATCGAATTCCAAGGCCTCTAACAAATAATAGGGAAGTGGACATTGCCTTGTTCTCTCTTCGATAAAGCTTTTTGCTTTACGATTTTTGGAAAATTATCAAGCATTTGAATCATTTCATATTGTTGAGCTTCTCCTCCACGTTTGGTAGTGGGTGCGTGGGGTAACAATAGATGGAGTTGGTGAATGAGGACATTTCTCTTCTGGAAGGAGCAAGAACAATGATTATTTTGTGTGCCATATTAAAGGATTTTGGAGGTTTAGAATTGATTGTGACGTCTTGGGGGGCCTCTCGAATAGAGAGAACTCAAGGCTTTCCTCCTTAGTGTTTATCCATAGGTAGCATCATGGCAACTTCTCTCTTACATATTCATGTTTACTGAAAAAAATTATGGTGATGCTAAAGAGGACAACCCTTTCCTCAACTATGTGTCCATGAGAGTTGACTTTGCTTTGTTCCTTTTTCTAGCTAGATGGTGTTTCTGTGGAAGTGCAGATCTATCAAAGAAGACAACAATTAGAACCTTGCATATAGGCACCATGAAATTTATTGCAGAATTACCCAGGAGCTTCAGTTTCTCAAATTATTGTTTTATTATGGTTGTCTCTCTGGTTCAAAGTTGCATGAAGGCTGCCTTGTGCTGCTATGCTCAACTCAAGTTTCACAGCTATGCTTCCAAAACTATCAAATGACACTAGACAATGCTCCATAGGTACAAGACTTGATATTAGTGACAATTGTCAACAATCCTAGAAACAACTCATTCAAATAGGGATATGTAGGGTAATAGTAATCAAAGATGACAAACACACAAGCTCTCAAACCTACTCTCATCTTAAATCCTTCTTTTCCTTAGGTTCTCAAAGCTTCTTTAATACCAACAATGCGTAAGCTAACACAACAAGCCCTCTTGCAATGAACCACTTAGCCATAATAATCTAAGAGAGCTCAACCTTCATGTATGTGAATTGTATCTCCGGTTCCATCCTCTCTCAAATGAATCTATCTCTCTCTAGAGCCTTCCCCCATGCCTAGCACTTGCCAAATGGCCTCCTTCAATTGGTTCCATGTGTGCCACAAGGGACCTTTCCATAAAGCCCTCTCATACTGGTGTTGACCTTTCCTCAGGTTCGGATGCCAACCTTGTCTCGAGCTCGGGTTGGTGCTGTTGGTGGATCTCCTCATTAATACCTAGGCCTAGGTGTGGCCCTATCCCATGCCCTCTAGGCCCACTAAAATGCAATTGCTATCAAGTCCTCAGGTTTCCCTCCTCACTATAACCAAGCCTCAAGCTTCCATGATTATGGCTGATGTAACATATAAGAGATCCATAGTGCCACATAGGCTTTTGGCATACCAACCACACAAATTTTGGGTAGAGCTTTCCTCTTTCACCTTGTCTTCTCTCCTATTACAACCAAGACATCATGAACAATAATACACATAGCCTCTTCACCAAAATGCGCCAACCAAAACCTCAACATGTCATTAGTCTTGAAAGGTAGTCTGTGTGTGTGTGTGTGTACTATATCCATGATTAAAAAATTGTTAATTCACCAAATTTTGTGAATGCTAATGCCTTGATACATTTTAGGCACAACACTTGGCACACATGTAGCATTGACTTTCTTTCATAGACTTTGTTATAACAGAAAAGGGAGGAGTTTAATTTAGAGTATGGATTGAGTTTAGGCGGTCTAAACCTATGCCATACCCACACCATATGTCAGTCTAGAAAGATGTTCCTAACTACTAGGCTTGGCTATCTACCTTTACACAATTCTATATTGGTAGTTTGAAGTCTCACATGAGGATGCTATAGCCTATAGAAATACTAAAAACATGCAATATACATTGTATATGTTTTATATTAGGCCTCCTCTTTAGTATTTATATGGTTGGAATAACTTAAATGTAAGAGGTTACACATAGCTTTTATATGTTTAATCTCTCTTACACACATTGAATGGGTTCCTTTAATAAGCCCTTGGATGTAGAAGGTAGGAGCATTCCTAAGGCTAATTGCCTAGGGTGTCTTAATGGATATTAGGTTTTGCAAGCTTGAAAGGTGCCTTGACATGCTCCTCCCATATGAGCTTGAATCGATGCTTAAAAATGTAGCAAGGAGGAAGTAAGAGTTCTGCTAATAACCTTGCAAAATCTGGTGGGCACATAATTGACACAAATCATCTTTAAGCATGCTCATAATAATTGCTCATAGATAACGCTACATCATGCATCTCACAAATGGAGCCACTCATTGTAGTGGATTGGATGTTGGACGTGAGACTTGACCTTAGGTATGAAGCTCTAGAAACATGGATTCGTATACGAATAGAGGAAATATCTAGTACATGTGCATAAATATCTTTGTATAAAGTGTGTATTTGTGCATTTTTAAGTTGGCTACCTTGATAAATAAAATAAAATAAATAAACACACACACACACACACACACACACAAAAGCTTCCGATATCTTCCTACACCCTACCATGTTTTGACATAGCACCAACTTTGGTAAGGAATAAAGTTATAGAATGGTAGTGTGGCAACATTGCTATTGACACACAAAAAGCTCACTATTTTTTCACATATTTACACTCCCTTATGCCAAAGCATATTGCAATAAATTAAACAAATAAAATGCTCCTAATAATGTACAAGACTAACCGTTTTAAAGTTGATATACACCTTTCAAAAGTTCATTCCTTCATCATCTTGATAAGGCTTGCTGATGCCATTATGTATTGAACATGGAAGCAAAGTAGTTGATCTGTAATGGATTCTTGCGGTGGTGGAAGGTTTAGCATCTAGGGTTGAGCAAGTAAAGCAATGCCATCCTTTGCTAATTAGGTCGAATGATGACTAGGATTGTTCAGATCTAGTGATTAGTGTGTACTAAGAGTGCTAAAGGGAAAGACATGGAAATCCTTGCTCCCCACAAGAGCAAGGATTTCAAAGTGGAATCTAAGAGCACCCCCCAATTGTGCATTATGTAACAGCTTTAAAGAGACACACATATGCACTTAATGTGGGAATGCCTAGTTACGAGGGGTTGTTGGAAGGAGGTTGAGAAAAAGTTGAAGGATTTACACATAGAAGTAAAATTTAAATGGAAAATAGCCCTTATGGGCGACAGAAAGGGGTAGAATGATCTAATTTACTAAGTGCTGCAAATAGTTAGAGCCCTGGAGGCACATAAATGGGATTGTATTCCAAAGGGCGCCAAGAAGTAAGATCCCTAAAGGAAAAGCTATTGGAAGAATGCGTAAAGCTCTCGCAAGAGTTTGGGGTTAAAGCTCTTTAAAGTTTCTTGTATTTTTTTATTGGAAGATATACTACAAGTGATCTCCTTTTTTGGCTTCAAGAATGAGTAAAGCTCTCTCAAGAGTTTGGGCTTAAAGCTCTTTAAAGTTTCTTGTATTTTTTCCCCTATATATACTTCAGTTTTCTCCCAAAAAAAAAACTAAAGGGCAATGAGGGTATCTTGTGTGGTGGATGGCCCAAAAGAGGAACTTGTGAGGGAAAGGGAGCCTTTTGTATGTCAAGATCAGCTAGCACGCATCCGTTCCCATAAGTGTGATCCTTCATAATGCATACGACCTGTGACCTTGACGAAGCAACTAAAAGGGAGTGGAACAAAAGTTAAGAGAGTATGAATGCTCGTAGGCACTACTACATCGTGGGAATTATGTTGGGTTAGTAACCTTTTGCCGTAAGTAGTCATCATGCGGGCATGATAATAGGGAAGGCGAGGTGGTGGATCTCACGTCTATCAAGACAATGCAAAGTTATGCCACCTGTGCAATAGGGTGACACACTGATTGCGACTAAAGGGGATCGCAAGACAGCTAAGGTAAGGAGTGATTCAAGTAGGGTTGCTGGAGAGCAAGAATAAGATTCAAATATTGATGGACAGGTTGTGAATTCGCTGTAGTGCGATTTCTGATATGAAAAGCTCTCAGATTCAAAGAATGGCAGACAAAGTGGATTGGAGAGAGCGGGAAACAAAAGCGACGATGATTCAAGGGTCGAAGCGGCAATATTATTTTGCCACGAAAAATTGTTGGATGCAAGGAATAAATGGTTCAAAGGATGATGAGCGAAAGAAACAGCATGAGAAGGTAAGTGGGTTCGAGAGAGAAGATGTTTGCAAAGTGGGTTTCGGATAGCTGGCAGAGGTTGATAAGATAAATGTGATTATCTGCGTTTACAATTGACGCATCCAAAGGATGACGAGGCAAATGTGGATTCATGCATGATTGAGGTAAATGTGTTCATGTGTTGAATGATGAGGTAAATGTGTGTTGATCCATGCATGATGAGGTAAACGTGTTTATTTTGCGTTCACAGACCTGGATGCTTGCAAAGGATGATGACGAAAATGTTTTTTTTTGACACGAAACAGTAATATAATTCATTCAAAACCGCAAATAAATGATTATAGCAGAGGTGGGAGAGTAATCTCCATCCCACAATCTCAGCAAAAAACCCCCAAAACCAGACAGGGAGGAGAGAAACACTTGATCCTGACCGGTAGAAACCCCAGGGAAATGTGTTTATTATGTGGGCTCAGAGTGGATGCAGCTTGCAAACGTTGATGAGATAAATGTGATATGACAGTAAATACTTGAGGAAAGTGTTCAAAGGGGGTTGAGAGTGAATGCAAAAGAGGCAATGAGAAAAGAGTGTGGATCTGAAGTGAAACGGTTGATGAAGAAGAAAGAGGTGGATTATACTGTAGATGATGCCGCAAAGAGAGGAGTGATGCGTGCATGATGGGGTTCAATTAGGAAACTATATTTTTCTGTCGAGATTTGGACAAACGTTTGGGGTTTGTGCAAGCTGTTGATGAGCATGATTTTGGAAAGTAGGAGCGTGGGTGGGCTGTGTGCAAGCTGTTTTTTTTTTTGTTTTTGGGGGCGGTAACGAAAGTTTGTATTAAAGGTAAAGTGAACTGTACAAAAAAAAGGAGAAGGCAGCCTCAGAAAGAGAGGCAAACACCTCTAGTTCAAGCTCCTACCTATCACTCTTGTACAGTTTTTTGGGCAGTGTGCAAGCTGTTGATATGTGCATGTGATTTGTGGTGGTTGTCTTTTATGTTTGTGAAAAGTTGATGTGAATGTGTTTTGTGTTTGAACGTTGATTGATTGCAGAGGTGAGCTTATTGGAATGTAGCATGCAGCTGATAGCAAATTTGCATGCTTCGATTTGCAACCTCTCAACTACTTGTGAGGTGAACCTTTCCCCTACTCTTTGAACGATCCCCCAACAACCTTCTCATATATCCTCCATGCTCCATCTCCATAGCCATTTCCTCTACCTTCTTCTTCCTCTGATATTCCTCCATCGCCATAGCCAATTTTGACTCTCTAGATTACATCTTTTTCCTTCCTGATCAATCCCCCCACCCACCTTCCTCCCCCATTCTTCCCCAACGTCCCTTTCCTTCTCCTTCCAAACGCTCGTTGCCCCCCAGTCACTTTCCCTGTTAGTGGTTGGAGCGCGTCCTTCCTCTCAGCCTTTCCTCCCCTTTATCAACCCCTCACAGGCCGCTTCCGGCTGCAACCACAGTGATTCCTCCTCTGTTGTGTTTTATGCTTCCTTGTGAATTAATTTGGTCTCAAAGCTACACACTGCACCCCAGCTTCTTGACTGCTATTTCGTTGCTGCGGGCCAAGAATCTGCGGTTCTCGGTGTGAGCCGCATCTTCCCACTGATCTGTGTTGAGATGTGCTGCTGCTGAAAACCTGCAGAAGGACAGGGACACCGAAATGGGTCGACAGCTTCAGAGTCACATTCGCCATGGGCAAGAAGCAGCGCGCCTTTTAGCTCAAAGGAAGATGTATTGTGTTTGGTTTCTGGCTGTCATTGTGCCCTTTGCAATCTTGTTCTGTCTATTTCCTTCTCCTAACCGCTCTCATAGAGCAAACCGCTTGTACGCGCCTCCGAAGCCCACAATAGCCTCTGATAGCAACGATCACAGGGAACAGTTACTCGTGGAAGAGTCGATACTACGACAGAAACAATCTCCGTCCAAGAAGTCGGGAGGTAAATCAGCAAATCGTAAATCAAGAGACAAAAAGCCAGAACAAGAGCCCAAAGTTAAGACAACAGAAGATTCAATCTCCGGTGGCAAAAGTATGGACGACGAAAATTCTCGGATGGTCACAGCAAAATCCAAACAAGCGAATGGTTCATCTGACAAGTTGAGGAAGCGATCCGACAAGAAACGTCCTGCGACTGATCTCAAGCAAATTATGGAAATTGATGACATTGCCAGTTCTGATATCAACACTGAAGATACGAGTCGCCTGTCGACCGCGCAGAAACGTCGTAAGCGATCGACAGCGGATTTGTTGCTAGCCTCGGAAACAGAAGACGTTGAACTGGAGTCCATCGTCGCTGAGGTGAAAGATAGAAGATCGGACTCAAACGGGTCACCCAAAAAGAAGAGGCCTATCGCCGAATTCCTATCGTCGTCTGAAGCAACAGATGTTGAGAGCGAGGTGATCTTGCCAGCAACGAGCTCCCGCTCGAGATCAACAGGCTCCCACAGCAAAAAGGCGGAAAAGAATGTAGATGGCGAGCTCGATTTGGGAGGAAGCTCCCGGCGTTCGAAGAACTCTGATCTCGAGATCCCATCCGATGAAAGGGGAGCGAACGCAAATGTGGAACCTGGCACCATGAAGCGGAACGCTCCCAATCTTCGCAACAAAGCAACAGGTCTGAGTTCCTGCTCCGGAGTCCGGATTCATGTGCACTGAGGCGAAAATCACTGCAGTAATTCAACTCTCGTTCTGAGGTGCTGCAAATTTCCAGAATTGACTAGATTGGTTTTGCTTCTTGTTCAGTACAGTGCGATCTGTCGAAGGGTAAGTGGATCCCTGACAACAAAGGTCCTCCCTACACAAACGCGACTTGTCCGTGGATACAAGATGATCAGAATTGCATGAAGAACAACGGCAAATTTCAGTACTGGAAATGGAAGCCTGATGGCTGTGAGCTGGAGCGGTTTCAGCCCAAAGCTTTCCTGAAGACGATGAAGGGCAAAGCGCTCGCCTATGTAGGCGATTCGAGTGCTCGAAGTCAGATGCAATCGCTCCTCTGTCTGCTTGCTCAGGTACACAAACGCAATGTGCTAAAATTCGGTTCTGGCTCTGAGATTTTCGCAATCGATTCCACGTAGCTCTGACCTATTCAGTGAGCTTTTGGGTCCCAAATCAGATGCAAATGGTCGCTCTGAT